>NC_143253.1:131518389-131882556 GCF_984573655.1 Nuphar pumila
TAGATCGCCAACAACACTCTCCACCCATTGCCCAGACCAAGCAACACCGAGAATCCTCTTCCTCGGCATCCACCTCATCCTCCTCTCTGGACTTCGAAAAACTTATTAGATGACTTGTGACCAACTTATTAGATGACTTGCAGAAGTAGGGGATGGGAATAGGGATAGGGATAGGGACAGGGACAGGGACAGGCAGGGGCGGGGGCGGGGGCGGGGGCGGGGAAGAGTATTTTGAGATGGGGCGGGGGTGGAGGTCCAAAGTCTCCCCCGCCATGAGGGTGGACCGGGGATGAAGGTTACACTTTAGAGATGGGGCGGGGGTGGAGACCTTGTCCCCCTTCAAGCCCAAGTCCACTGCCATCCCTACTTAAAAGCTTAATTTTATGCACCCTAATCACTATAGGACTGTTTAGTGTAGGCACAAAATAGATATGTGCAAACATACTTCAAGATGTGCCTATTAACGGATTTCATAATCAATCTATGTTTGTCGCAGTAGCACGATATAAAAAGTAAATAAATATATGGTCGAGTCATAACCTTGGCACGCATATATGCTAGCAGCAATTGTTTTTTAAGGCTAGATCAAAGGAGAACCACCACCTCCCTCTTCAATCAAGGACCATACACTGGCAGGTCAAACCTTTGAAGTTCCACCTACCCACAAGAGAGTGAACTCAGCTTTGACCATGCAGCAAAGAGTGTCCCTTACGGTTTCCAACAATGGTCATCCCATATCAAGTGACAAACCGAGATCTCCTCTAACAAAAAAAAAAGCAGATCGCTGCACTGCTAACAACAGTAAATAATGACAGTTTTACTTACAATTGCTGATTTAAAATTATTTATAGCTAATTAAGCTTAATCTTATGATTTAAAAAAAATACACCTTTATTATTATTAGGATTTTTTTTATTTAGAGACCAATCTTTTACCCTAATTCCAAATATGAGTGGCACTTTTTTTGAATTTTCAAATATGTGAATCTTTTATGGAAACTGTCGAATAGGGACCTCAGTCAACACCCATTATATTGAAAAAACGTGAGTCCCTTTTATTTTCTTGAGAAATTTCAAATACTCTTCAAACTTTTCAATCTGTCATAAGCACGCCAAAGGTTTGAAAGCTTGCAAATTCACACCAAAATTTTTACCTGGGTTAATCAAATTGCCCCAATCATGAGTTAAGTGAATTAAAGTTGGGTTATTCTTTGGTTAACACTAACTCATATTTTAAAGTTATCATTTTATCCTTACAACTTATGAGAAAAAAATACTAATTTACTCTTATTTTTAAAAGTTTGATAGAATGTATTTAATATAAAAAAATTAATATTTGTAATGATGCTTGAACTCATGACCTCTCTAACATAAAATATGAGGCTAGCCACTACACTAAATACTTATTAATAATTAAAAACAGTTATATAACCATGCACAAATTCCAGCAAACCAATCAAACAATAATGACTTGCTATACATGATCATGACTTGGCAAAACTTGAACCCAACAATTTATTATTTTATCGGGTTTGGGTAGACTTTGATGGGTCGGGTACCAGACCCATTGACAACCCCAAAACTTATTAAAATATCAGTGACCGAACCCACAAATAACACAACTAATTCTATGATTGAAAACTTGAAACTTTATGCATTTCAAACACAAACCTGGTTGTACTATTAGTGAGCTGGGTCATTTGTGGGTTCATTGGTTTGCTGGAATTTACACACAGTTATATACATTTTGTTTTTCAAATCATTAATATTTAAGTATTTGGTATAGTGTTTATCATTTTGGTTTATGTTAAAGCGGTCATAAGTTCAAGTATCATTTTGAAGAGCAGGTTGGTCAAACTTTTAAAATAATGATAAATGAGTAATTTTATCTCACATTTAAGGGTAAAATAATAATTTTCAAATATTAGTTAGTGTTAACCCAACAGCAACCGAACTTAATTCATGATTGAAACAATTTGATTAACCCAAGTAAAAACTTTGGTGCAATTTTTAAACTTTCAAATTTTTGATGGATATTTGAAAATTTTCTTATTTTCGTTTATTATCCTTTGAAAATTAAAGAGTGTTTCCTTGTCCTCGTAAAAAAAAAGTAAAGTGTAAACTTTTAATCACGAAGGTCACTGTTATGATTTGACTCATGATTTGATCTGAGTTAAACGACAGTAATAAATGTAGTTTTTTTTTTTGACTGTTTTCAGTAAAAACTTTGCCCTATATTTGAATTTTCAGAAACGTTTGGTCCATATTTAAAATTAAGAGCAAAAGGTTGTCAAAAGTATCCCAAGAGGGTATTATTGTCACCATGCAGGGTAGTGTTATCAAACATTTATGTCTCTAAAAGTTAGGGAACGGCTTCCAATGAGGGGTGAAAAGTTGGTGGGTTTGGTTTTGAATCTGAAAAGCTGGATTTGATAGGGGAGTTAAAGGTGGGTGTTTTGAAAAGGATGTCATTTCAAAATCATCCCTTTCCCCATCCCTTTTATGCACGGAGACAAATGGATGGATCTCAATTCCCGTACTTTGAAGTATGGGTAATTTATGAACGACACCTCGATCATAATTTTTTACAAAAACCCGCCAAAAAGTTGTATTATTACATTTAACTACCTATTTCATCTGAATGCATTTCACGTTCCTGTCTGAGGTATAAAATGGCAACTTTATTTTTTTATAAAATAGTTCATGGTATGTCCTCTTATAATTTCCCTATGTGGTTGAACACCACACAGATCTGATCTTCGAGTTGGAGGTGGTAGAGGTACACTGTTGTCAAACTAAAATCTTAGGTTTTGCAAATATTGGATCTTAGATCCATGGCTACCTTGATATGAGATCCTCACTTTTGTGAGATAACAGAAAGGGGGGCATGGATTTTTTAGATCCTTAAATCTCAAACTTGAGGAGACCCCTCAGATCTAGGTGCTAAACTACATGCTAACCAACTCAATGATTTTAGGATTAAGCATGCTTCTGAAAACACAAATGATAAAAAGGAGGCAGCAAAATCTAAATAAGTAAAATGTTAGGCATTTTTTTTTGTAAATAGCAGATTAAGTTAGGGCAACTTTTTATAAGTTTTTTTTTTAAAGAAATTTAACAAAACTACTTTATAGCTATATTATCTTTAGTTTTTAAAAAAATTCACCCACAAGATAATCTTTTGGTTCTATGCACCATGTTTCCTAGCCTCATGTGCAAGATGACAAGTGAGGGAAGAACAAAAGAGAAAAGGTGGAGTGGAAGAAAAGGCAATCAAAGATGGCACATGCCTGGTTGATTTTCAAGGATACCTGACACTCCAATTATAATCAATGATGTGTTTGGTTTTGTTGTTGGATTCCCCTTGACCATTTCATGTAATGTTCCGGGAACTCTTCTGCATCTATGAAGGGGAATGGCTAACCGGCCAAGGCTTTGTAGTTTGAAAAGTGCATGTTCACAACCTTTTGGTTTTCTTTCTCTTCATGAATGAGGAAGGGCAATGACTCCTTTGGAGTTTCTTGAGATTCCTTTGGAGTTTCTTCTGACCAATGCAAATTGATTAGTATTTTTGACTGGGTTTTTTACTCGGTTCCTCATTCTCACCCACTTATTATTACAACTATTATTACTTCTTCATATAGGTCGACCCTTAAACAGTGATAACAATGGTGCAAAAAGTATGTTTGATGGCGCATCCCGCAGGACAAAAATCCAAAAAGCACATATTTTTTAACAAATGTGGGAGGTGGACATGCAGAATGTCGTCCGCCGTGTCCAATATATGCTATTATATTGGTTACGAAAAGAACAGGGACTGAGAACAAACAACTTAAAAAAAAAATGGGTACGACGACGCTCTCTCGCTTTCTCATCCCCGACTCCAATTCTCATCTTGCCTCTCTCACCTCCGACCCTGAACCTCTCTCTCTGGTCCTTTCTGCGAACCACTCTCTCCAGCAATCCCTTTCGGTGAACTTCTCTCTTCAGCAAACCTCTCACACGCATCTTTCTCTTTCTCTCTCTATTGGTTTTGCATTTTAAACCCCATTTTTTCAATTTAGGGAGAGAGGCTCGAACCTCTCACAACCTATCGAGTCATGATAGGATTTTTCAGGGTTAGGGTTTATGCAGGATTAAGGTTTAGGTTTTTCTCATAAGACATTTTTTTGGGTTTTTGTTTACTAATTGTTTGCGATGTTAGAGCAAGCAGCTTAGGGTTTAGGATTAGGGTTTCTATTGAGAATCAACAATTGAGGTGAGGTTTTGTTTACTAATCATTTTTAGGGGCTTTGTTTACTAATCGTTTGTGATGATTAATTAGTTATTGGTACTGTTAGATTTGTTTATTTTTTTCTCTTCTTTTTACGTTGCTTGCTTGTTGTGTACTTGGTGTGTAATTCTGTGTGTTTCTGCTTCATTTGTCTTTTTGGTTCTGTCTATGCATTTAAATGTGTTTCTCTACTTATTTTTTGTTTGGTGGCAACTTGGGCCTGAAAACCATTAAGAAATTCTTAATCCTTTTGTTTCATGGTCTAATAGTAGGTTTTATATTTATCGAGAGCAATCCCTTGTTTTTGTCAATTATTTCCTCAACTTTCACATCACAAAAAATCCATTGTTCTTGTCGGTGAATGTAGCATGAAGCCAGTTAAAAATATGAAAAAGTCACTAAAGAAAAATAGTGAAAAGTTTTTAGGCAATTTCAGCTTTGGATTGAAGACTTTTTCAATATGTTTTTTGTTTTATGGAATGCATGCACTGTCCTGGGCCGATCTTTCGGAATGGGGCATGTGCAGTGCATAGCTCTACTGAGTGAAAAATGCATCGAGTGTAGGAACATGCGATATGCGTTCACTTGATCGATGACGTGCGATGGTAGCACAACATGCGATTGGCATCGGTATCGTCGTTAGTGCATCGCTGTGTGGCGGCACAGATGTGGAGCATTGTTTGGTTAAGCAGTGCCAACAAATTAGTGGATGTTGCCTTTGGAGATTTGATTAAGGACCTCTCGGCTTGCAAGAGTTTTCCACACGTAACGGTTGAACGCATAGGAGTGCGTGTGGGTTAGGGCTAATTCCTCCAGGGATCACATTAGGTGATTCCAACCGAGTATGGTGACTCGGAGCTAGGCGAGTGAATGCCTAGGCACCGGCGAATGAGTCTGGGTGGTGCTCTTCGCTATGGTGTTCAATCATCAACTGGTCTTCGAACTGGAGGCTGCAAGGCCTTGTTCCTTTAATGGCGAGGTTTTGCTATGTTGTGCGCATGAAACTGCAATACGCTTCATGACACACAAGGCTAAGGCAACATTTGTGCCTCTTTCGGAAGTGATAGTTGGTATGAGACAACTAGGCACTAAACAACATGGACTACATGCAATCCACATTTGAAAATGCACTTGATGAGCTTCTGCTAGGCAGCTGCGCACGGGGTGGTGCGCAGGGCCAATGAAAATGATGCAACACATGGAAAGGTATTGGTATGCGGCCTTTGGCCGTTAGGCTGACCAACTTGAGCAGCTTGACAAGCCGCGAGTTTGCGAAGCATTCAATGCTTGTGACAGAGCGATAGAAATGCTTGCGGTGGTAAGGAAGGACCGTCACACCGTACTTATTGAAAAAAGTAAGCCCATGATAAATTGACATTAGAGCAGAAAGATTCACGAAGACCTTGTTCTTCATTGTGTGCGACACTAAAGATGACAACTATGGTTTATCTTGATTACATAATTTTGCACAACTGAAGTGTGCTTGACCAAGCATAGAAGCAAGATGTTGGCAGGATGATATGAGACATCTTGTCGATGATAAACATAAGTATAAGGTTGCTGTTCAGTTGGCTAAGGGAACATAGATCAACCAAAGATTCTTACCACTTGTGCATTAGGCTCACAGGTGGAGCGTGACGTTTGCCTTGTGTATGCAGAGAATGCACGTTGGATTCAGCTGGATAGATTTGCACATTTGGGTATGAGAGACTCAATTAAACTTTTAGATTCTCTCTCAAGATTATGGGTTAGCGGAGTGCCCACGTTGAGCAAAATGCTCATTGTTTTTGTTTCTTGAGTTGGCAGATCCTCAATGAATTGTGTGTGAAAAAAAGTTATTGTTCGTGGCTCGTTGGTTCCTGCAAAAATATTTTGCTGATTCTAAGAGAGAGTACAACATGCCGACTTTGGGAGGAGAGTTCCAGCATTGGGCCAAAGGTGCCCATGTGAGGACGAGTGCCCAGGAAGACACTTTGAAGAACCACTTTGGGGTGATACGCAAGAAGGCGTCCCCTAATTGAGGACTAGTTTGAACCAGTGGAAAATCACAAGTTGGTGCTTAAGGGAGTTGATATCTCTATGGCTCGCATTGGTGGTCGTCTTTCTCTGTTAGGACCACGAAGGGCTTGGACTTACCCTTGCTGGGGTTAGAAGGCACCCCAACCATGAGCATAAAGACAACAAGTTTGTGGTGTGGGCGAGGATGACCCATTTGTGTTTGAGACTGCACTAGGGTCTCACGAGAAGAGAATGCTCGATGTTGATAAAGCAGAAGACCGTTGTCTAAGTGATCAGAGATGCATTAAAAGTATGTGACTTGGCATGTTAAAGGTTACAATGATGGTAGATGTAAACAAGAATAAGTTGAGTAGGCTGAAGAAAAAGAGTAAACCAAAGATAAGTATAAAGGAAAATTGACATATATATCAGTGAAGGCTGTGTTCTTACCTTCACCAGCATTGTTAAGGATGACAATGGTTTTGGGTGGGGGAGAATGTCCTGGGCCGATCTTTCAGAATAGGGCATGTGCAGTGCGGTGCTCTACTGAGTGGAAAATACATCAAGTGTAGGAATGCGCTGTATGCATTCGCTTGATCGGTGATGTGCGGTGGTAGCACGACATGCGATAGACATCGGTATTGTCGTTAGTGCATCGGTGTGTGGCAGCACAGACGTGGAGCGTTGTTCGGTTAAGCAGTGCCAGTGGATCAGAGGATGTTACCTTTGGAGATTTGGTTAAGGACCTCTCAGCTTGCAAGAGTTCCCCACACATAGCGATTGGACGCATGGGGGTGTATGTGGGTTAGGGATAATTCTCTCAGGGATCGCATTAGGTGATTCCAACAGAGTATGGTGACTCGGGGCTAGGCGAGTGAATGCCTAGGCACCAACGAATGAGTCTGGGTGGTGCTCTTCGCTATAGTGTTCAATCATTAACTGGTCTTCGAACTGGGGGCCACAAAGTCTTGTTCCTTTAGTGGCGAGGTTTTGCTATGTTGTGCGCATGAAGCTGCAATACGTTTCATGGCACGCAAGGCTAAGACAAAGTTTGTGCCTCTTTCAGAAGTGATAGTTGGTATGAGACGGCTGGGCATTAAGCGACATGAACTATATAGAATGCACATTTGAAAATGCACTTGATCAGCTTCCGCTAGGCAGCTGCGCACGGAGTGGTATGCAAGGCCAATAAAAATGATGCAACACATGGAAAGGTGTTGGCACACGACCTTTGGCTGTTAGGCTGGCCAACTTGGGCAGCTTGGCGTGTTGCAGGTTTGAGAAGCTTTCTATGCCCGTGATAGAGCGATAGTAAGGCTTGCAGCGGTAAGGAAGGATTGTCGCGCTGCACTGGCTTATTGGAAAAAGTAAGCCTGTGACATACACGTTAGCTCATATAATTGACACTTGCTAGAAGTGCAATGCATTGATCGTCGACTCATCCAAGTAGTAGAATTGTATATCCTTTCAATTTTGTAACTATATAACTCTTTGGGCAAAATTTTGTTGAGACAAGCACCCACCAAGACATGGAGGTTGTGGTTGTTTGAGAACTTCTGTAAGCATCACTAATTGCCCTTGAGCTAAATGATACTCTTGTTAAATATGCCAATTTTTGACATTTATAGATAATAACTTTCCTTTTGTTCTATTTTTTGTCTTTTTGTGATTGTCATTTTTTAGGATAGCCCCTGCTAGGATTTGAACCTAAAAAATATGGCTAAGATTTCAGGACTTTTCCAACTTGTCATATTCGGTCCAAGGTTTGATTTGTATCTTTTTCAATTTTGGCTAACAAAAACAAGGTTCTTTTTTTTTTTTGAACTTTTATTGAAAGTTAAAATTTTCAATTTTGTTTGGTAGGAATGTTTTTTCTTTCTTTTTTAGCACTACAATAATAAATTATTTTTTAGTATAATGTAGGGTCATCTAATCTTATGCGACATGCCTTTTTTTTAAACTCCAACATCATAAAATGTATCCTTTCTTTGCATGTTTATTAAAATCCAGAATGACAAATGCTCTAATGAGTGGGGTACAAGAAGTGCAGCCAAGCTAGACTTAGAAAATGCAATGGAGTACACCCCATGCAAACTTCTTATTTGACTACGTGTTAGAGTAGTTTAGAATACCTGCAATGAAATGTTCTGGGGGATTGAAAGAGAAGGCTATGAGGGTGGTGGAGAGTTAGATGAAGGAAAAGTTTAGGGCTTAATTTACCTTAAAAAAAATAAAGAACAAGTCGAAGCATGCCAGACCCAACTTAACAATAATGAAAAAAATCTTAAACACATCAGACTTTGGATGAGACGCTGGACTGAGGATGCCTATAGCAGATATAAAAATATGGATCGAGTGTTTTAGGAAAAACCTAATATGGAGGAATGATAAAAAATCCAAAATGGTGATATATTGAACAACTTCTGAAAATTTATGGTGAATAAACTGCTATAGGCAGTTATAGGTCAATTCAATCAAAAGTACAACCACCACTATCTCCCATCAATCCCGGTCTAGAGGAACTTAATGCATTAACAAAAGTTTCAAGTGATGAGACACCCATGAATAGCCTACAACTGTCAACTCTCAACATGCTTTCAACTAAAAGAAAGCACAAAGTCCGTATTGATGATCAAACCATGGAAAAACTAGGAAATATTTTTGAATGACAATTAACAATCAATCTCCCTACATGGTCATTAAATCATACAATGCTATATTGAAAGAAATATTCAGTAATGGCGCGATTACAACAAACACATGTGTGAGGACATTGGACTTAATGATAGTCCTTGAGAACACAACTTTGTTCCAGAACATGGATCCAGAGTGTTGGGTTGATTGGTTGTTCATGAATTTGTCTCCCAATGTTTAGGTATGCATTTGCACAAGTCAACACTTATGTTGATTTTTTGATGTTATAATTTTTTTAAGTGTTCAACATTTCTTTTGTATACATTAAATATTTCTCCATTGAAATATTGCATGTTGTAACATTGTTATATGTTCAATGTACATGTTTATTGCAATCATGTTATTCTTATTCGATTTTTGTCATGTTATACATGTTTATTCAATCATGTTAAATGTTCACAGTATTGACTCCGCACAAAAAAATATCGCTACCACTTGTCATAATTTAATGGACCTGGGGCAAAACTAATTGAAAAAATAACAATATTATTTAACCACATACACTCTTCATTGTGAACAAGAGTAGAACATGTTTTTGGTTTATTCAAAGTGTGGTTTCCAATTTTAAAATTTCACAACAGTAGTTACTCATGGTTGCATCAAGGATCTAAGAGATGCAATAACTACTCAAATGTGAAATGATTGGTCACACAATAAGTATATTTGATGATTTTATTACTTGTTATGTAAGTTTAATAATTACAACATGGAATGATTAGCAAAACTAATGATTTGTTGGTTCCTAATGATTTTTTATGTATTATATATGCTTGATCGATAACTGTATTTGTTTAACTTATGTTTATTTTCTTGAAGAGCTAAGATGAAGATGCCTCGCTCAAGGAGAGGGCTAGAGGCATCTAGACTCTTAAGAGACATGCTAACCATAAATCATTCACCATCTTTGAAGAAGTTAGTAACTGGTTGCAAGAGTATATGACGAAAACAAGGTGGACGCAATAACGAGAGGTGCGTGAAAGAGCGACTACATGATGTTAGAGAGGAAGTTGCATTTGTTTTGTCATGATACTCTTCCTGGTTTTATATTTTTTCCTAGTATGTTCATGTTTTTTCATGTTGGAGTGATATGCACTTTTTAGTCTTTGGGTGGGTGGTTGACATACTATGATACTCTTTTACGTACTAATATACTTTGTCACATACCATTGTTATATTGCTTCAGTTTGCACATTTTGGATTTATGATACTGTTGATATTTTAATGTAAAGTTGTATGTGAAGCTCTATAACAAATATTGCTCATAGGGTATGTACACCAATGCATACATATATGTTTTACTTAAAATTACGTGTTGTTTGCCTCTTTTTTTGGCTGGTAGATTCTTGCATCTCAGCTATTGTTTTGGTTTTTTCCTAAACACATTTGAGATCAACATGATGCAGTGTTGATCTTGCTATGGCATTTCTCAATGCATTTGATACAGTGAGAATGTTATGCTCTGTAATATCAATCTTTGTATCACTTATAGCTTGTGCTACTCTATGATGATAGCATTTTGATTCTACTATGTTGATGGCTTGCCCATTTTGTTGCATTCTTTATGTTGTTCATCACCTGGATTGATTACCCAATTGATGGTTTAGTCTTTTTCAAGTTTAAAAGTTTTAAAAAGATGCACAAATTATGAATACATCACTTGGCATGAAATGTTGCTTTTCCTTCTCAAAACTGCTTTGAGATATGGAAATGCCTTTACTAGGGTGTATTTAAATCCAACTTATTTTCCTTGACTACATTTTTTTCCAGGTTCTGTATCACCATGCTACTAACTAACCACTTCTGAGCCCACGTTTGTAGATATGGCCCAGGCACTATGACCTGGATCAACCATAGTCTGGCCCAGACTCATCTGACCCAGTAACACCCTTGATGGAAATTCATATTATTGTAAAGCAGGATATTTCCATGATAGTTATTTTATTTTTTACCCAACCCAGGCCAGGGTTGGATTAAGACTAGTCATGTGCATATTGAACCATGTCTTCGATTGAGTCTGTCTTGGCCGACTGGGGTGGCTCTAGGCCCATACTATTAATATTTTAGGGAATGAAAATGTTGCATAGTTTTACATAATTTTTTGTATGCTTTGGTATTTGGATCTCATTCAAGATACATATTTGATGACTTAAATCCATGATTTTAGACATGTTGGTAATTGGATCCATATCTAATACCAATTATAACATTGAGATATTGAAAAAGTTGTTGCATAGTTGTTTTATATATATATGTTTTACATTTTCGTATTTGCATCTCATTCAAAATCTATATTTGATTACTTAAATCCATGATTTTAGACATACATTCGTATTTAGATCCATATCCGATGTCAGTTATAACGTCAAGATATCAAAAAGTTGTTGTGTAGTTGTTTTATATACATT
The DNA here is from genome assembly GCF_984573655.1 of Nuphar pumila. NCBI lineage: Eukaryota > Viridiplantae > Streptophyta > Magnoliopsida > Nymphaeales > Nymphaeaceae > Nuphar > Nuphar pumila. The sequence goes on from NC_143253.1 coordinate 131,529,759, forward strand.
TTTGTATGTTTTGGTTTTTGAATCCAATTCAAGATTTATATTCAAAGAAAAAATCATGATTTTAGACATATGTTCGAATTGAATCCATATCCAATTATAATGTTGAGATATCAAAAAGTTATTTATTTATTTTACATACATTTTGTTATGTTTTAGTTTTTGAATCCAATTCAGGATACATATTCAGAGAAAAAATCATGATTTTGGTTATACATTCGTATTTGGATCTATATATGTTGATAGAAATTTTGAGACTTACCTTTTAAATCGCAAAATTTCTTTTAAAAGATGTGGCGGTGCCATTCAAAACTCTACCGTCCTTATTCAGATGGAAGGTAAAGCTAAGACAGGTTTTTGAACTTCCATAGCTTGAAATACACACAATAGATAAGGCAAATGAACAAAAGAAACATGTATCTACTCTAAACTAATTAAATTAACTAAATAAATAAAATAAATAAATAAAAAGAAGAAAAGAAGAAAAGAAAAAAAGAAAAAAAGAAAAAATAAACATACCTTTTTCGAACCCGGGGTCCGTTTTAGACTTTAGAGTTCTTTCATCCATTCAACAACACTTCCATAAGAAAGTGAGGGTTTTCTGCAGTTGTTCTAGTAGAACCTCTACGCAAGTGAGGAAGCTCGAAGAGATGGGTGTCAACGGTCTTGCATTCATTCTTGTTAATGCCAACGTTTAGACGTATTCCTCCCCCCTTTGATCATAGGGGTGGGCTCCTATTTATAGGCATTAAGAAATGAGGTTAATTGCGAAGAGTTCTTCTTGAGAGAAGGTTTATTTGAGAGAAATATTCTCTCAAAATCATGCAAAAGTGGTTGAAGATGAGGCAAATGCGCCTTATTTGCTCAAACTGATTGGCCAACTAAACTGGTTTGTCCATCTAGAGATGAACAAATGAACTTATTTGGTCATCCTCTGGAGACAAGACAAGCCAAATGTCGGATAGACTGGTTTGAATGACTGAACTGGAGTAGCTGTCTAGGGCTGAACGGCTAAATTGAGATAGTTGTCTAGGGTCGGACGACTAAACTGCTTTAGCCGTCCAACAAATCCTCTGAGTTTTCTCATGCTATCCTCTTTGTGAACTTCAACCTGCATCTTGATTCTTCCAAAGATGTTATTATTTTAGGTATCTTGGAAAATTTGGCTGTCTACAATATCCGATACAAATTACAATGTCAGGATATAAAAAAAGTTATTGCGTAGTTGTTTTACATATGTTTTGTATGTTTTGGCATTTGAATCCAATTCGAGATCCATACTTGAAAAAAAATCATGATTTTTAAACATACATTCATATTTGACACCATATCCGATACCAATTATAACGTCAAGATATCAAAAAAGTTGTCGTGTAGTTGTTTTATATACGTTTTGTAACATCTTGGATTTTTGGACCCCATATTAATACAGTAAATTTATTGATTGTCTGCGAATCATTGCTTTGAATCTAATATTTGAAATTATTGAATATTGGCTCCTTGAATTTGGATCGTAAAGCGGTCGATATGGGTTTGGATTATTTCCGATTTAACGTAGGAGTAGAATTGTAATTTTTAAGCAAAAGGATATGTATGAAATTTATCAAATAGAACATAATAGAAAGTTTTGAAGACTTATTTTATGATTTTTGAGTTTATGGTTGTATTCATAGCAAAATTTTGCAGAAAATGATTTTTATTTCGCTAAAATCATAATTGAAATGAGTTTAGAGCGAGCCCAACAAATTTCATGGGCTAACCGACTTGTTAGGGCTTTAGGAGTAGACTCTTATTAAAAAAGGGTCAACCCCTATTTGCAAACCTTTGAGAATTAGGGCCCAAGGGTCAACCCTATCTATGGAGAGTCGACACTATCTTTAGAAACAACCCGCACGAGTTGGAATTTGATCCAAACGTCAGATCCAACCCTAACCCAAACCAAAAAACCAAAGCCTTCCAAAATTGTACACGATTTTGGGGAGGCCTTCCCCTTGTTTTTTTAAAGCTACCATGTGTCTTTCAAAACCTTACACGTATTGCTCTAACCCCATCCATGTGTGGGTTCTCTAAACCTTCCCCTAGTGCTTCACTTTTCTCTCCTTCATGCACAAGACCTATCCTTTCAACTAAACCCCTCTCCTATGCTCCATCTTGCTCACCTCCATCATGAGCTCTCACCTCCCTCTTTTGTGTTCTCGTTCTCTTGGCTCACCCTCAACCCGTGGACTCCATTCTCTTGTCTCTTCTTGGTAGAGAAGCTGAACCAGCAGAGGCGGTGGAGTTCTTGCCGATGGTGATGGAGTTTTTTGATGGATGTTGTTATTTTGGGTAGATATGGAGCTTGGTAGAATCACATGCCATGGTTGTGCTTGGTTTATGGGTGATTTCCATGTATAGTCCTCTACTCCTTTTTTTTCTTGATAGTATACAACATATGGGGATGATTATGCATGGTTTAGAAATTGTTGTTGGAGTGAATCGAGTCATGGAGGGATAGCATGCTTGATTTTGTGTTTTCATACTTGGTTTTGGGGGATTTATGCAAGTTAAGTGAATGCCGATTTGTTTATTTGATGGTATCTTAATATGATGTGAAACCATGTTTTGAAATTCTATTTTGGACCAAATTAAAAAGGTTTATGCAATTTACATGGATATGATGCATTTTGAAAGATGATTGCCTTTGAGAAATTTCATAAACTGTATATTCTTGCATTGTACGCCCACATGTGTTGTTTTGGATCAATGATCATTAAGTTTCTTGTAAGGGGTTCTTGTTAGAGCATTTCTGTTGATTGTTCAATGCTCTTGGATATGTTGGAAAAACTTTCTAGATGTCATGGGCACAAGTTTTCTGTGTTTCAGTTTGTGAAAATGGAATGATGTAGGTTCTATTATGCCTGAGAGTTGACTCTTGCAGTTTAGGAGGTGACCCTTCTTTCTATTGGCTCAGTTGGTGGACCCATGGGTTGAACCCTTTATCTTGTTTCTGTTGGCAGACCCCGACTCCTAGGATTCAGGGTTGACCCCTCTTTCTCTTCTATTTCTATTGGTCTACTCATGGGTCAACCCTTGTTTGCCAGGGTCAACCCCTGCAAGGGAGGCCCTACCCTTTCTGTTTGAAGAGTTGACCCTTGCGAGGAATAGTAGACTCTTGAGCTTAGAAGAGTAGACCCTTCTAGAGTGTGGGTCAACCCTTACTTGCTAGGGTCGATCCCTGCAGTGCCTGAGTCAACCCTTCAATGGTCTAGGTCAACTTTATAGTTTACGAATAGTTTTTATGAGATTTTGAGTTCGGATTAAGGTGTGTGAGTTGGGATTTGAGTGATCCAACCTAGTTGTATTGTGAAATGGTTAGTGGGACCCTTCCTAGCTTAGGTGATTGATTTCTTTGCTTGAGTTGACTGTAAAATCAAAGGGTCGATTCCTCAAATTTGTTATTGAATGAATCTCCTCCTTTTGTTATGGAATGATTGGACTCTTCTGAGGGTTGATCCTTGGCAATATAGGGTTGACTCTTCTGTTATGCTTTTGTGTATAGAATTAATCATCATTAAATCATGTGATCTCTGATCTATATAGGATGAATTTGAGAGGTGTTAGAACTAAGAAACTTGGTTGTGCATCGTTTGCAAATGATGCAAGAAGTGGTTTGGTATTTATGAGCATGAGCTCATATGATCAGATATTGACCCATATGCATCTGATTAAGTATTGGATATTGATATGCATTACTGAGCAGGTAATCTAAGTTGCTCTTTTGTGTTGGCTACCATCGAGTGTGGCATATCTTCGCCTAAACTCAAGTACCAGTATGGTACTTAGTTGTTCGTACTTGAGAGTACGTGAACATGATGTGATTGTGGCTCATACTTTTGGGATATTGGAGCTTTGGTCGTCAGAGCCAATACCAGAGGGTACAATGCTTGTTGGCTGAATTCCATTTATTTCATGGTGATACTTGTGTCTTTGCCAAGACCTTAATACTGTGATGGTGAGATATGCAGGGTGTTAGCTTAGGTTGTCTTAACCACGAGTCTGAAATGTATGGATACATGTTATGCTATAACTATGAGCTTTTGGTAATTGTGTTGTACCACTTAATGCTAGTGAACCTTTGTTCGGTGGTTTCGTCTTAAACTATAATCTTTTACACTCGCTTTATGATTAAATGAATTTGAAAGACTATTTTAGTGTGATCCTTAAAATTGGAGTTTTGGCCATGAGAGGCTTTTCAATTGTGGATACTTGTATACTTGTCTTGTGATGCGTATTGAGTGTTGAATTTTGCTCATACATTGTTGTTTGTCTCACCCCATTACTTTAAACATTTTTCAGGTGCTTAGTGGATAAGCAAAGGGTGCAACATGGAGGACTCACAAACTTCTGCCGATTGGACTTGGAGACTACTTTTGAGTGTTGTGTTGGTTTTGGTTTTAGTACTCTATTAAGAATAGAATGTATTATGCAACTGTTATATTTCCTATGAATGAATGAATGAATGCATTTTTATGTGCCAAAACCCAGTCTATTTCAGTATTGCTTTGCAAAGAGGTGCAAATGATGTTTTGCCAAACTTCTGACTAGAATGTAACCCACCCGAGGTTTTGAACTCTGTTTTAAAATGTTTCCACTGTCATTTTTAAATATAAAATAAAAGTTTTAATGTTCACGTAATTAAAAAAAAGGGTTAAAATTTTGGGGTGTTACACGTTTTTGTATGTTTTGGTATTTAGATCTAAATTGAGATCCATATTCAATAAAAAATTTATAATTTTAGACATATGTTCATATTTGGATCCATATTTGATACCCATTATAACATTGAGATATCAAAAAAGTTGTTGCGTAGTTGTTTTACATAAGTTTTTGCATGTTTTAGTATTTAGATCCAATTCGAGATCTATATCCGGGCAAAAATTCATGATTTTAGACATATGTTCATATTTGGATCCATATCCGATACCAATTATAACATTGAGATATTAAAAAAGTTGTTGCGTAGTTGTTTTACATAAGTTTTTGCATGTTTTGGTATTTGAATCCAATTCAAGATCTATATTCGGGGCAAAAATTCATGATTTTAGACATACTTTCATTATTAGATCCATATCTGGGCCAAAAATTTATAATAAACTTGTTAAAACATGTAAAATGATGGACAAATCAGGTCATACAATCTAAAACAAAGTAGTCTGACCCATTATCTATGACTATCTAAGTTGTCCACATATCATCATCAAACAACAAATATTTGAAACACAACATCCTAGTAAGGTCCAACACATGTAAGACTTGATACAATTATAACGAGACAAACAAAATCTGTCTTTTTTGTTCATTTCATCCAATCCTAGACAAGCCATCAAACATACCTTAAGGTATCTATTCTTCTTATTAAGTATATTTGTTGAGAAGCGGTGCCTTCTCATCTATGTGAGAATCTATAGAGAAAAATAAACTATAAAATAAGATTTTTATGTGGAAAACCCTCCTAATAAAAAAAATCATGAGGCAGTACCTTCAAAATCCACTAAATGAAATAATACCAATACAAAAAACCATCTCAAACTATTTGAATTGTTAAAGGGCAAGAAAGTACTTTTATATAGCTCAATACCCCTAGGGGCATTGCCATCCTTTGGGTTGAGGAGACGATCCCTCTAAAATTGATTTTCAAGAGGGAAACATCCCGGTGACTTAGAGGTCTATATATACCTGCATACCAATGAAGTAAATTGCATTTTTAATTCTAATTTCAATTGAATATTTCTTAATTTGACTAGTATTTATTTAGTAGGATTGACTCTTCCTATTTTGAAGAAACAAGCCACCTTGGATCATTTTTGAAAGAGATTCTCACATTTTTCCAACTTATTAAAAACTATGTGGTTCCTAAATCTCTCTCTCTCTCTCTCTCTCTCTTCCACACCATCTCCAACCTCTCACGCCTCTCCTACCTGGGATGCTACCAACTAATAATCTTAGTTGTTCTGTTGACTTTATTTTTGAATTAGTTTTGAAAGATACTCCATGTTTCTTGCCAATCAAGCAATGACCACAACGATTAAGAGGCATACTTATTATCCCATAAAGATTTTTTTTTTCTTTACAAAAATGTGCAAATCTTTCTCACTCATGTCCAAGTCGATTATGCTATAATTTTGTCCAACTCTTTTATAGTTTTGTATAAAATACAACACTTCTTTCCTCTCGCAAAGATTAGAGACCCTTTGATCAACTTTCAACTTCCATTACCGAAGTAATTGTTGTAATCTTATTTATCTAACTTGTCTGCCGAAATAATTAGGTTAAGAGGAAGGTCTGTTACATGTTGAACACTTTTAAGCATCATTTTGCAGCCTGCTTTGGTTTTAATGCATATTTCGCCTATCCTCATATTTTTTGAAGTATCATTATTTTTGTTATTTACTGCATTATTTTTTTTAGCCTCTATAAAGTAAAGAAGCCAATTCGTGGGTAGCATGGTAGGAAGCACCAGCATCAACAACCCACTCTGTAGATTGGGATGCCATATTCAAACATTTATAAATGTAATTAGAAAGAGTAACAATATCACTTTTTGAAATAACTGTATTGGTCTCTTTATTTTCTTATTTGTCTTCGTCCTTTCCAACTTTTTTCTCTTTCTTATAAGAAACCGATGCTCTCTTTTTAGATGCCCTAGTTTGCCACAATGGTAGCAGTTCATACCTTTTCTTGACTTGGACAAGCCTCTCGATCTTTGAATGTTGGTGCTCTTTCTGCTTATGCTTCTTTCACTATTTTTTAATAGAAGGTCCTGTGATTATGAGGAATCCAAAGATTTTTATTCTTGTTTCATTATTTAATAAACTGCTTGTGACTTAATTCATGGTCACAATTCTATCTGGGGCAGAGTTGCTAAGAGACGCCACCAAGTCCCCCAGCTATGAGGTGAACTCAAAAGTAGGTTGGTAAAATCCACTACATGAAATAATACTAATGCAAGAGACCATCTCAAACGAATATGATATTGAGTATCTACAAGAGAATAGAATAAGAGACCGTCTTGTGCCAATATGGTATTAAGGATCTATAAGAGAAATAATCTCAATGAGGATATTTTTTAGGATGAGATCAACCTTATTAGTAGGGATGGCAGTAGATCGGGGCTGGGAGGGGGACAAGGTCTCCACCCCCGCCCAGTCTCAAAATCCTGCCCTCCATCTCTGCGGGTCATGATTTTAACCTCCATCCTCATTTCATGTCCTCCATCCTTGGTCCAAATGGGGCAAGGCAGGGTGGGGCCCCGTTTTCCCTCGGTCCACTGTCATCCCTAAAAAGGACCGAAGACAGGGTGGGGCGGGGCAAGGCAAGGTAGGGATTGGAGACAGGGATGGGGCGAGGTAGAAAAAAGTATAAGTCCATCCCGGCTTCCATCCTCGCACGGGTTTTGATTTTAACCTTCATCCCCGTTTCATGTCCTCCATCCCCAGTCCAAATGGGATGAAGCTTGGTGGGTCCCGTTTTCCCCTGACCCACTGCCATCCCTAACCTACATATGGGTCTAGAATCTCATGTATTCTCCAACTTTGGTAGGGCATTATCTGGCCAACAATATTCTCTTCTCTTGTAGTCGTATTTGCCTAAAAAACTTGAGGAGGACAAACTTTTCTTTGGGGTCTTTTTGGAATCATCTTGATAATATTGCCTAAGAAATTTGAAGAGAGTTTTTTCTTCAAGAGACTTTTGACATTCATATGATAGTAGGGATGGCAGTGGACCGGGGGAAAGCGGGGGCCCGCCCCGTTTGGACCGGGGATGAAGGGTATGAAACGGGGATGGAGGCGGGGACGAAGGTTAAAATCCATTCCCGTTCGGGGGTGGAGGCAGGGATGGACGTGCACTTTTCCCCGCCCCGCCCCGTCCCCGCCACGATCCCCGCCCGGACCACTTTTCCCCGCAATATCCCTGCCCCGCCCCGCCCCGCCTCATCCCCGTTTGAACCGGGGATGGAGGACATGAAACGGGGATGAAGGCGGGGGTGGAGGATAAAATCCATCCCCGCCAGGGAGGCGGGGCGGGGGTGGAGGATAAAATCTTGAGGCGGGGCGGGGGGTGGAGACCTTGTCCCCCGCCCCGCCCCGCCCCACTGCCATCCCTAGAGATAAACCTTGGGTGGAGTCACCAACACAACACATAACCGCTTAGAGAGCCCCCACACACCCGATGGGAGTGGCAGCAACCATATTAGATTAACCTTTACTAGGGAAGATAAGATAGTGAAGGTAACCTGTTGATGCAGGTGCGATCCTCTTTGACCACCTTTTAACCACAGCAAGATACGTGTCACAAAAAATATTAAAATACTAATTTTTCATTCATTTAGAAAATAAACCGGTTCAGGTCATTTGTGTCTCAATTTGTTACAAAAATATTAAAAATACTATTTTTTTTTCATTTATTTGGAAAATAAGCTGTTCCGGTCATTAATTATGTGTCGATTTTCTACCGATACAATATGTATCGGGCGATTCAGGCAGATGCTGACAACCTTGGTCTCTTAGATCGATGGTTCAGAATCAACCTTGTGTCAATTTGTCGCCTCATGGACATCGATGTCTTTCTGTTTAATCTGACCCGATATGCCAGCAGACATCAATGAAAATGGAGACCTCTGACGATAATCCGTTACAGGTAGGGGTGTCAACGGGTTGGGTTTGGTTTGGACTCGGGTGGAATCAGACTTGGACATGGGTTTCAGGTATGGTATCGAGTCCAAACCTGTGTCTAATTGGGTTCACTATAAGAAAACTATACCCAGACCCGATAAGAACTACATAAATCGGACCTGAACCATAGCCGGTAAAACCATATTTTTATCATTTTTACATTGAAAATTTGCTGGTCTTAATCAGAACTCGGGTCAGGTCCAGGTCTAGTATAAAACTTCACAAACTATACCTGGGTCCATGTATTAATCGAATCTTTAGGTCTGGACTCGGGTCTTATTATTTATCACCATACCCAAACCCTATAGGGTTTGGTTCAGGTCGGGTCTGCCCCAAGTTAAGAGTTACTCTCATGCCTTTAATCCATGCGATTAACAACATCCCAACATACCATAGTTGGACTGTGTTTCCAGCCATTCATTTTGCAAACTCTAGATGCCGTTCATTTAAGGCATCCACGGCTCAGAGAAAAAGCGAGTCTCATCCAAGAGATACAGAGTCCAACAGTGGCATTTCGGATGCCGTTCATTGCATGGATGAATGGCATCAGGATTACTCACTCTGGTAGATAGCTCTGACCTGATCTTCCCTCAAAATGGAGTCATGGACCCAGGTACATTAAAACAATGTTATCAGTATCGGTGCGTTCCGCAGAATTTCGATAGGCTGTAGGCTTGAATCAGTTATTTTTTAATAAAAATCTAGAAAAAACTAAAAAAATACTTTTTTAATATTATTTTAAATTTAATTTAATGCTTTTAACAAGTGTCACGTTATGATTGACACGTAATCAATTTTTATCGTTTTTGGGTTCATCTGAGTATCGGCTGATACCTACTGAATCTGTGGCCCAACGATTCAGGCCCGATGCATTAGAAGACAGACATTTTGACTCAATGTCAAAATCTCTCGATACCAACAATTTTTTGGTGAGAAAGAAGTTTCCAATAAATTAAAACTTTGTTTATTGAATAAAAATCTTAGATAAAACATCGCTTTATATAAGCAAGATGAAGAAAGGATATATACATATAAAGATGTACCAATATTTGAAATGCGTTTGTACTTTATATCACGATAAAACTTAGAAAATTTTAAAATAGACGACATTTTGAAAATGTCATGATTTTCCAAGATTATATGGGCTTTCCGTAAATACCATGTAATATTTCCAACGGGGCCGATGTTTGTTAACTAGAGTTGACTAGGCCGAGTCGTCTCACTGAGACTCGGGTTGAATGAGACGAATCGTTTGTTAATGGCTCAGAGTACGGGGGAGACGAGAGAGAGGATCGGGTGCAATATGATTGCACAACAATTGTGCATTAAGCATCTGATCGCCATCCATCAGGTCTTGGGGCCCTGTCCCCAAGATGGAGGGTGATCAGGTGCTTAATGCATAAAATTTAAATTTAAACAGTTAGCCATATGGACAAACAGTAGCTTGTAAGAATACATTAATATAAAGACGTGTTTATGTGCATGCGCGTGAGCTGCTAGCATACTCCTCCACATCTTAGCAACCTAAAATTATCTGTATTGATTGTTTATCCCTTCCCTTCCAATGAATGAGCACCACAGAGACAATTAAGACAAGATACGTACGGCCTCCCTCTGTTGCTGATGATTGTGACTCGGTTGACACGACCTGTATCGCTCAGTCACTAGGTCAAAAAATTGGTTGAACTCCGGTTTTTACAAAATAGGTTGAGGCATGAACTAGTCATGCATATATATATAAATGTATTAATAAAATTATATATTAAATATATTATAAAAGTATCATATAATACACAATATATATATTATATTGATAAAATACTATAAAATATAGATAGTATACACATATATTTATATATTTTTATATAAAATATAAAATTAATATGATCAGGCTGAGTGATCAAGTTGACCCAGCCGAGTCGCAAGTCACTCGAGGATGAGCTGAGTGATAGAGACACTAGGTTTTAAAACCATGCTAAAAAGCATTTGCCTTGAACAGCAAAGGCACCAATCCATCTTTGCAATTACTACATTGCCTAGCCCCATATGGCGCCTTAATTGCTCCATTAAACTACCCTCTCCAAATGATATTTCCCTGTGAACATTGATATCCAACTTTTTCACTCTCCTTTTTGTCCCCACAAAACAATCAAAACCAGACAAAGGTGGTTGGGGTAGTAGTTGGGGCCCTGCCCCACTAGATGGGCAGTCATGGTTGATTTCTCATGAGTGTCTTCTTTCTGCGCAAGCCGATGCTCAACATAAGCCCCAAGGTCTTGGGTAGGGGCTGGGGTCCTAGCCTAACCTCTAAATCTAAGAAAAAAAGAGCAGTCAAAACCATGATCACATAAGGGTTTCACCTTCCTGGCCACTGGTTAGGTGCGGCGACATGGTACAACCAGGGTTCCTAGCCTGACCCCTTGCAGAAAGATTTAAGCTGGCCTTCTAGATCATTGTGAAGCATAAAGCCCAGGCCTAGCTCGTGTTGACCAACCACAAAGTCAGAGCCCTTGTTTGGTGCCAAGGTCCGATGTCTTTGACCAAGAATTGATGTCATCCTTAGTAGATGGAGCAGGATATTTGGTGAGGAAACATTCATACCACATTGGGATGGGAAAGAAGAGGACACAAACCCACATCTCATCATCGAAAATTTAATATGAAAACGAGTTGTGTGTTGAATCCACTAGACCATGCTTTTAAAACCTTACCTCTTAGACGAATACATATATAAAAGCCATGAACTGGAAATACATTAAATGCAACGGGCACCACTTCTACTGCTTCCGGCCATATTTTATTATGTGGGAATCACATATATTATTTACTTATTTTTCCCTTACTTCACCCGGATAAGCCACATGATTTTGGGCATTCTTCCATGTACGGACACGCTAGTTGGACATAGGCTAGGGTCTTTTCTATGCTCGTGGTGGACCCAATAGAACCGATCTCAGGATGAGGTCCATCACTTGGCATGGCACACTTTGAAGTGTGCCCCTGCACCTGCACCTGATGCCCTCCATCTTTAGCTGTCAGTCTGTCAGTTGTGAGGCTCAAAAGCATGAGGGGAAGTGCAGAGGCACACTCAAAGTGTGCCATGTGATGACACCTGATTCTAGCTAGCACGAACCCTTACAGCTCAAAGATGTTGACATATATGTTTGACATTCAACTAATTATATCAGCGACGATTTTTTTATAGGAAAACGGGGTAGGCTGGCCCTCAGTTATACAACCGTACCATTGGCTTTTGAGCTTGCAGCATCCTAACACCAGGTAACTGCACTAACTGTTCTTCTCTCTTATTGTATTCAATTAATTGAAATAGCTAAAACATTGCGACAAGTAATGATATTTATTAAAAAGTAATAAATTGGTTTATGATCGAAAAGTGATTTTTACTTTTTAAATTCAAATTTATAAACTGAAACCAACGGGGGCTCCGCGTGGTTGGTAGAAGCTGTCAATGCACGTCTCTCTGTGGTGGGCCATTGCAAGTTCAAAACCCCAATGGCATTTCAATTAATAACGGGTGGGACTCAATCCAGCTTGCCTTTAATATATATATATATATATATATATATATATATTGTTTATGCATGCTCACGTGAAGTGTTGTTTGGTTAAACAGTGTCAGCAGATAAGAGAATGTTGTATTTGAAGATTTGATTAAAGACCTCTCGGTTTGCACGAATTTTTCATGCGTAGCGGTTAGATACATGAGAGTGCGTGTAAGTTAGGGCTAATTTCATCAAAGATCACATTAAGTGATTGCAACCTAATACGGTGACTCGAGGTTAAGCAAGTGAATGCCTAAGCGTTGACGAATGTGTTTGAGTGGTGCTCTTCGCTATGATTTTCAATCATCAACTGGTCTTCAGACTGGAAACCACAAGGTTTTGTTTCTTCAGTGATGAAGTTTGGCTATAACATGCACATGGAGTCGCAATACGTTTCATGACACGCAAGGTTAAGGCAAGTTTGTGTCTTTTTCGGAAGTGATATATGGTATAAGACGGCTATGCACTAAGTGACATGGAGTAGATGAAATTTGCATTTAAAAATGCGCTTAATCAACTTCTGCTAGGCAGCCGCGCACGAGATGGTGCGCAGGGCCAATAAAATAGTTTAACACATGAAAAAGTGTTGGGGTGCGATTTTTGGCCATTAAGTTGGCAAGACTCGACAGTCTGACACTATCGAAGGTTTGCAAAAAATTCTATACCCGTAACAAAGTGACAGAAAGGCTTGCTGTGGTAAGAAAAGACCGTCGCGTTGCACTGACCTATTGAAAAAGTAGGCAAGTGACAATAACAAAGCTTATTTAAACTAAAACTTAGCCCTAGTTTGAAAAATGTCATTTCTCTAAGAGAGAGAGAGAGAGGAATTGTATGAAAACTTGCTATATTTTCGTTGACGATGATGACTGATTTGTAGATTACAACTTGCAAATCCCTTAAATTAAGTAGGAAGGGATGGCAAAAAAAAAAAAAGAATAAAAAATGAGAATTGATATGCCTACTATCCCAAGGAGATAGGATTTACAACTTTTACTTTAGTTTTTTACCACAATTGTACATACAACACAGTAACATAAGGATTTTGCTATGTCATGCGTGAATTTGCTGTAGACAGCAGCTGGATGAGGCTGCCTATTGAATAGATCGTCTTGGTCTAATATAGCAGTCCTGATGAGCCCGTATAGAATTAAAATTTTCTTTCCAAGGGACCACGTTATTAAATGGCGTGCACTTTTGAATCAAGGAAGATGCTGGTGACAAATAATTCATTTGAAGGCCAAAGATATGAATAAAATTACTCTTGTTTTTTTGATATGTAAACTGTCTCGGTAAAAAATGAGGTGTCTCCATGAAAACAAGAGTATAACACCATATGATATAAACCACATTAGTCTCTCTCTCTCTCTCTTAAAGTTTATTGTAATGGTCATGTCCCCACCAAATTGGCATTATGGTTTCTCCATCTTGTCTTCATTTAAAAAGGTAAGAGAACAAGTAAAAAACATGGACGGCTAAATGTTGGAATGCTAACAAAAATGCAAAAGAAATTATACGCCTCGCTTTAAGAAAAAAACATTTTACTGTCATTGATCAATTTTGTCATTTTAGGAGAAATTGCCGTTAAAGACAAGATACAACTTCTTGAGCTCACAAAGGAATCCAGTAGCAAAAACTGACTTTGAGAGAAAAAACAAGCTTGTGTTGGGGCATCCAATGTTGCCATGTTGTTTTAGTGCTAGTGAATAATAATGATATCTTTGTGATGTTCAAGTTTTTTTCCAACATATGACACTTTGATGAGCTGCCACTTAATTGGAAAGGGTTGAACACTCTAATCATAAGGCCATATCTATCCACACCCCACTATAAAGGAAAACAAAAACCAAAGTCCGAAACCCAAGACCCAAAACCCAAAACCAACTATTGAGTCCTCCCTGAACCGCAAAAATAACCAACTAACTGTTGAGTCATTTCCTGAGCCGCAGAAGACAATCGTCCGTCATCCTGTACTCTTAGATGCAGAGGAAAGGCTGATAAATTTATGGTGTGGTGAAACCCAAAAGACAAGGTGAAAACAATGAAAGAAGAAGAAAAAACGTATGTTACTTTCATATCTTGAACACTTGAGCTAAATAAAAGAATACAAAATATTTGTTGCAATAAGAGAATAAAACAATAGAGACATTTGATTTCAGCTATATCTCATATGCCAACAACTTCCTTGATTCACGCTACATTTGGGTAAGTCCAATCTGCTAAGGCCAACAACTTCCTCGATTCACATTGAATTATGTTTAACCATTTTACTGGTTAACGACTACCATAGTTACCAGTATTGCCCAATATCCCCACTCAAGTTGGAGAATGAAGATCAATCAGTCCCAACTTGGATTTAAGAAAATGAAACTGAGTATGTCCAAGAGCCTTTGTGAATTGTGCACACTGTAGATTTGATGGAATATACTTTGTTTGCAAAATCCCATTATCTCGGATAATATGGCAGTCTATTTCGATGTGCTTCATCCGTTCATGAAACACTAGATTGGTAGAAATGTAGATCACAACCTGTTTGTCACAAAACAAAGTGGCAGGATGTAGTTGATCAATTCTAAGATCTCGTAATACATAAGTTAGTCACGTGAATTCACAACATGCAGTAGCTATCCAACTGTATTCAGCCATAGTTGAAGATCTTGAAACCGTGGTTTGTTTCTTTGTTTTCTAAAAAATGGGGTGCTTATTAAGCATGGTACAGCACCCTAAAACAGATTGGGGAGTCATTAAGCATGAGGCTCAATCCGAGTCATAATATCCAGTGAGCTATAGGAAATTGGTAGAAAATAGTAATATGCCTTGACAAGTGTGCCTTTGAGGTACCTCGAGAGTCTTAAAGCTGCCTCTAAGTGAGGTTGTCGAGGCTGATGAACAAATTGGTTGAGAATGTGAACTGGATAAACAATGTTTGGGCAGGTGACAATGAGGTAGATGAGTCCACCCACAAGCTGCCTGTATTGACTTGCATCACGAAGGACTTTACCTTTAGAATTATCTAGTTTAAGATGTTGATCCATAAAAAAAAAATATGTGGGTCGTGCCCCTAAATAGCCAATATCATCAAAGATGTCCAAAGTGTATTTTCTTTGAGATAGAAATATGCCATGTTTGAATCGGGCTACTTCTATTATAAGAAAATATTTTGGTACGCCAAGGTCTTTGATCTAAATTATAGAATTGAGTAGACTTTTTAAAGACTTTATGTGTTCTTCATTATTTTTTGCTACGATTATGTCATCGACATAAACTAGTAAAAAAGTATAGATTTTGCCAAGAATCTTACTAAAGTGAGTATATTAGGCATTGGATTGGCGAAAGCCAATTTATTTGACAGCATGAGAAAGCTTGAGAAACAAATTCTTGGATGATTGCTTCAAGCTATAGATCGATTTATTTAGATGGTAAACCATACAACCCTGAAAATTGCATGTACACTTGTTCATCATGCTCACCATGAAGAAATGCATTGTTAACATTAAGCTGAAAAAATGCACCAATTCCAGACCATCACTACTAATAAACATCTAACTGTAACCAATTTAGCGACGAAAACATGAGTTTCATTAAAATCAATTCTTTCAACTTGGGTGTTGCATTTAGCTACCAAGTGCTTTATATCTTTCAATTGTGCCATCGGAGTTGTACTTCATTTTATAAACCCACTTGCAGCTGATAGGCTTCTTGCTAGGTGGTAATATCATAACAGTCCAGGTGTGATTTTCCTCAAGTGCCTAAATTTTTGTAGCCATGACTTCTTGCCAATATTGTTGTTTCATAGCATGCAAGAAAGATTTTGGTTCGGACGAATGAATAATGGTGACAAGAAAATCCGTGTGGGATGATGAGAATTTATGATAGCTAAGGTACTGGCTAAGTGGGTGTCGCGTGCCCTTCATTCTCCCTGCCTTTGATTGGTTGGAAAATATTGTGGTGTGTCATTCATAATCTTTGAGATTTGCGGGTATATTTTTTGACCTATGAGATCGTCGAAAATGAGGATTGACGATGGGAATGTCGGGATGAGTTTCAGTGGTGGTGACACTAGAGAGATCAACATTGGACGTGATGCTGGAGGGATCAACTTGCATCTCAAGAGATTGATCTAAGGATTTATATTGATCATCATTAGGGACACCATCATCTTGATAAAACTTAGGTACAAAGATAAGATGGACATTATCTCATCATTATTTGATGCACATTTATTTTCTTGAAAAGAAATATATTTTCATAAAATTTAACATCTCAACTAGTGAACGTGTCATGGGTGTCAAGATCATACAAGCGATAACCAACTTATTCGAAGGCATATCCAATAAACACACATTTTCTAGCATGATCGTCAAATTTATGCCCATAATTGATGTTATACGTATAACATAGACATCCAAAAAAATTTAAACAAATGTAGCAAGGAGTTTGGACAAAAAAACTTCATAAGGTGTCGGACCCACTAAGGCGGTATCCTATTGATGAGATATGCCGAAGTCAAAACACAAACTCCCCAAAATTTTAATGGTAAATTTGCTTGAAATTGAAGAGCTCGAGCTATGTTAAAAAGGTCACTATGTTAGTGCTCAACAACCCCATTTGGTTGAGGGATTGAGACCCAACTATTTTGGTGAAGAATCTCTCTTTTATTTAAGAAGACTCACATTTTCTTAGAGAAAAATTCAGTATCATTGTCACTTCTAATTTGGAGCACACATGTTAAATTAATTATGTATCATAGCAAAATTTTTTGTAAAATATGAAATGTCTCAATTTTATACCTCATCAGGTATACCCATGTTAATCGACTAAAATCATCAATGATGATTAAGAAATAATGAGCTTTTGATAATGATGGAGTTTGATATCCCCCCTCCTATAAGTCAATGTGAATCAATTCAAAAGAAATGTGTATAGAAATGGTTCCATTAGAGAATGGGAGCCGAACTTGCTTGGCTAGAGGACATACATGACAATGATTATTAAACAAATGACATTCAATCTTATTTGAATCAATCAAAGGTTGTAAATGTGAAATAGAAATGTAATTGAGTTTAGAGTGCCAAAGATGAGAAGATGAAAAAGAAATTGAGAGAGCAAGCTCACAAACCAGCTCTAGAAATTGAGGATTGTTCTGCAGTTTACCCTTCCTAATGACCTACTTCGAGAGAGGGTCTTGTAAAATACAATAATCATGATTAAATAGGGCAACATATTTAAGTTCTCAAGCCAATTTTGAGATAGAAATGAGATTAAATTTGAAGTTGAGAGTATAAAGTACATTGGATATTTTAATGTTACTAGACAAGGAAATGTTTCCTACATGGGTGTGTGGCACCGATGCCCCTTGTAGGTAGTTTAACGGAAAGGCAATTTGCAAGTTTAAGATTTATCAAACTAAAAAAAGAATGGATCATGCGATCAATGTCGTCGGTGTCTATGATCCATTCTTAAAAAAAGAGAGCGAAAGCACAAGAAGAGAGGGAAATACCTACTAGGTTAACATATGGTTCTGTTTTACCTTTGACAATAAATGCAAGTTATTGCTGACGATGGTCAGATGTAAACTTTGGATCAACTGCTTTCTCTTTGCTATTAACAACAATATTGGCATTCAAATTCTTGGCTCTTGAATCGGAATTTGAGTGATTGGCCTTAGCATGAAAGCTATGAAGGAAGTAGCACTTAGCCTTGGTGTGACCCATCGTACTGTAACGATTGCAGTTGGAGTGAACATGTCCCTAGCCTTGCTGATTTTTAGAAATGGCTTGAAAACACAAGGGTTGTATTCATAGTTCTCTTTGTTGCAACTCTTGAATGATGAGAAAATATGTGATGCAATAACACGATGTGAACTCGGTACACACTGAACCACAATCCAAGATCCAAACGAATCTTGACACGCGCGAAAGCTTATACGACAATGAGTCCAAACAAGACTATGAGAAAATAGAATTTTGGGACACATGCACTCTGTTTCGATAGATACAACCCAAATAAAAGTTATGCGTGACTTGCACAACTTTCCAACGAATCCAAAATCACTGGATTCAGATCAGCGGTGTCCGTTCTACGGACTCGAAACTGGGACTGACGAACAAGGTTATGACAAACTTCCAGATTCTGCGGACAATCTGTTTGATGGGGTTTTTGACCCTGTAAACAGTAGAGTTTGCAAAAAACTCCCAACTGAGAAATCAAAGGTCAGATCCATACCTTTCCAACGAATTAAAATTCGGATTTTTTTGAGTTTTCTACAAGACTCTACGGGTTTTTGAATTCTAAAAAATGGTATGAGTTATTGAATAAAGAACTAAATTTTCCACTATTCGACAACATCAAAGATTGATATTTTTGAGGTACTTAAACAAAGACTCAATTAAAACTCAAAACATGAACATTGTAGATCTAGGTTCTAGCTTTCCACAAAATTAAAAAAATTGAATTTTTAGTTAGGGAATCTCTAGATAACGATGAAATACCGAACACCACTAGGAGTGCTATGAACCAAACAAGAGACAGTGGATTCCTATCAGTTCGAGACTTTGACAACATATTTCAGGGGCTCAAACGACTGATTCACAAAATAAACTCAACTACAAAGTTGTAGGAAAGTATTTTAGCTTTCTAGAAAGATACAGAATGCAAGAATCCGACCAGTATCAAGGCCGATAGAGAGGATTTTTCAGTCATTTCAAACAACTAAAGATTTAGGAGTCCGATTTTGACAGGAAACCAAGTTATGTAATATCAAAGATAAAATGAGATATTTCTTAAGAGCAGCAACACCACTTCGTAACATGAAAGACTTCTATTCATTCAACCGAAAAACCACACATAACCTATTGTAACTCACAAGCAATATACTTTGATAGAAACAAAAAAAAATACAAATGATAAACTAATGACAATATAAGAACAAATAAACCCGAAAATATGATATCTAGATGAAAAAGACAATGGATATCACAGAGAAGTAACTGACACCGAAATGACGATTCACGAACAACCACTTGAATTAGCCACCAACTCGAACCACAAACATTAGCATCAACTCACAAGGTCGATCTTGACAAGATCACCTTCACACCAAAAATGACTTTCGGTTCCACCTTCACCAAAGCAGTCTTTTTTTCTCAAAACCAGTCACCAAAACAAAAATTTCCCTCACTCTAGAACCAACCACACACAAAAAATGAAAATGAAGAAGCTCTCCCCTCCCTTTGGTCGACCTTTACACATTAAAAGGCTTGGGGCTTGGAAAAGGGTCACATTAAAGATCCAAATGGCCTTCCCAAGCCAAGCTCCAAAAATGAGCTTGACTAGCCTATTTTTGGCCATGAGCATTAACAAGGACCAACAACTATTTTTGCCTTAGAATAGTCAAAACTGAATTTGAACCAAGCCTAAATTGGCCCACCCCAAAGTGGCGCCAACTAGGGCTCCACTGAGATGGATCCAGATCTGGATCATGCATCCTACACCAAAAATATATTAGAAAATGCAAATGCGAAAAATAAAAACTACCCACGTTCACCATACACCCTCTAGCACTAAAAAACAATCCTATAGGGTACCAGAACTATTCGGATCCGTAGAATCTGTCTCCTAAACAAAAATAAAAAATTACAAATAAAAACATATTTAACACGATTCCTCACATGCCAAAGTAGAATCGAATAATAAAAATACAATCTCTGTGAAAGATGCAAAATATCTCAGATATTGTAGCACGATAATAAAAATGAGTCTGGGTTGACAGAGATCCAATTGGACCCTGATAGTCCTGCACGACTGGATCTACCCTAGATTGCATCCTGGATTGGATTATGGGAATTGGATTTGGATCCAATTCATCTTCAAAGCTCAGATCTTCAAGATGATCTACATCATTCTTTTCTGGGTCAAAAGGCTTCATCCTCAGAGCATGTTTCTGCCCAAACGCTACTCCATAATCCCTGCACACATTCAAAATATAATCAACGCAAAAACTGTTCATGGCAATAAGAATAGAATTAAACAAGGCATGAAATTCTTTAGAGGAATGTCAATAATTATTGATGCAATGTAATGCAATATGCTCTACAAAATGCAATTCAGATAAATTAAAAACAAAACAATGAAACTGAATCTCAAAAGCATCTAAGACATTATATTTAATAATTTTACCTTGCATCAACATGCCGCAGATAATAACAAAATTTGGGTCAACCATAGATAAAATTTGCTTATTTATCATGCTTTTCAATATTTCAAAATTTTTACTAAAATTTTGGTAATTATAAGGCAAGTCACAAGCAAGACAATGTAACAATAATTCAAACTTACGAGGAGGATTTATGAATGATACAAAATCAACATTATCGACTAAATCTTGATGTTTTTAAAATAAATTTGGGGTATGCATGATTGTCTTTTCAGCTTTACCCATATCGCATCTAGGGTTCACATGAGACTCAAAACTTTCTAATGGTTCACTGAAAGAATTTTCAATTTCTAAGGATTCATTGACATGAATTTCCATAGACTCTCTAATACTAGAATTGAGCCTTTCAATTTCAACATTGACCTCGAAAATGAGATTATTAATGATAAGTGTGAAGTCATCGATGATATCCTCACACGCAAACGCTTCTTCATCTTTGATGTCTTCATCAACATCACTATAGAGCAGATTATCAAAGATGAAGTTGTCCTCGAACCAACTTGGACAACCTTCAACATTCTCCATAAATAAAGGGTTGTTAGAAATGGCGTGAGACAACTCTTCATGATCTTCTATGTCAGAAAGCGAAGACATATCAGACAACTCATTGGTCTCTCTAA
Organism: Nuphar pumila; assembly: GCF_984573655.1. Lineage (NCBI taxonomy): Eukaryota > Viridiplantae > Streptophyta > Magnoliopsida > Nymphaeales > Nymphaeaceae > Nuphar > Nuphar pumila. Next base: position 131,550,865 of record NC_143253.1, read on the forward strand.
CGAGGGTGGGTTTTGCAATTATCTCTTCAAAGACTGGATAAAAAATGAACACACTCATAGGAACATCCTCAAGTTCAGGTGAGATTTCCTTCTCAATTTTCTCATCAAATATCGGTCCACCAACCATTTCATGAAAAGGCTCCTCGGGAGGATCCTTTGTAAAAATAACAAGAGTGCGATTAATGTCTTCGCACTGAGACTCTTCTTTGCTATCCCAATCATCATTTTTCATTATAACTATGTTGAATTATTGAGATCCTAAGTCAGAAGAATCAAAACTTTCTTCATCCTTGCAACTCACACACAAGATTTCCTCAAACCTAACCCTAGAATTATCAATTTTAAATGAGGTGGGGTTGGGTCGGGGCCTAAAGGATGAGACGAGCGTACAAGGACTCTGCCTCGATTCTCTTTGTAAAAAATTCACATAATAGACCTTTATATTTGGATCACCAGACTCCCGACTGGATCTCCTAGGCGAATCCATCTTTTTACCCGCATACGACTACTGATGTGGGTTAGACCCACGAACGGAGTCAGACCACCCATACGCCCTCAAGGATCAAAGCAAATTCAATCTGTGACGAAGCTCTTCCTTTAATTTTAGTTCACAAAGCTTCGAATTTATCTCGGTACTTCGCATTTGCTCAGCGTGAAGTTGACTTTGCAGATTCTGAGCTTTCTTATCCCGTTCTGACTCAAATTCTTCATCAGAGTCATAATAATATATCTTATGCATTCCTCGAGAACCATGCTGACTTCGCTCAGATGCTCTCTCCCGCTCCCTGGTAAAATCTTCCATCCTACGACTTAGATCTTTGATTTTATGCCACAGAGTTTGAGTTCCATACCTAAGGTCACAGATTTCATTTTCAGGGTTATACTCGTTATGACTCCTATAGCCTGTTCACCCAGACATGACGCATAGATGCTAAAAAAAAAAAATTTGGACTCACAACACCGAGAATCATGTCAGATTGAAAAATTTAGCAACCTTCGCTCTGATACCAAAATGATGCAATAACACAATGTGGACTCGATACATACCAATCCATGATCCAAGATCCAAACGGATCTTGACACGTGCGAAAGCTTATATGACAATGAGTCTCAATAGGACTCCAGAAAAATGAAATTTGGGGACCCATAAACTCTGCTTCGACTGTTATAACCAAAATAAAAGTTGTGTGTGACTCGCACAACTTTCAATAAATCTGAAATCACTAGATTCAGATCAGCGGAGTCTGTTCTACGAACTTGAAACTGGGACTAACGAACAAGGTTATGACAAACTTTCGGATTCTATAGACAGTCTGTTCGATGGGGTTTTTGGCCCTGCAAACAGTGGAGTTTGCAAAAACTCCCAACTGGAAAATCTAAAGTCAAATTCAGACCTTTTCAACGAACTAAAATTCATTTTTTTTTGAGTTTTCTACAAGACTCTACAAATTTTTGAATTCTGGAAAATGGTATGAGTTATTGAATAAAGAACTAAATTTTTCAGTATTCGACAACAACAAAAACTAATATTTTTGAGGTACTTAATCAAAAATTTAATTAAAACTCAAAACATGAACATTATAGATCTAAATTCTAGCTTTTTACAGAATAAAAAAAATTGAATTTTCATGAATAGAATCTCCAGATAACGAAGAAATACCAAACACCACTAGGAGTGTTCTGAACCAAATAAGAGACAGTGGATTCCTGTCAGTTCGAGACTTTGACAACATATTTCAAAGACTCAAACTGTTCCCTTGCGACTTACAGTGTACAGTTGCGTTAGAGTCTGTTTTGCTTTTGTTGAGTCTGATGTAAGCTGCCCGGTTCAGGTGAATCAATACCCCGAAGGGGCAGCCCGTATACTTGAACTGTAATAGCCTGCGGGCAAAATTGTGAATGAATTAAATGCGTTGAGCTTTCTTTTGTTCACCCTCGTTGTGATTGCTTCTTGTGATTGCAACTTCTCTCCCTCTATTCTCTCTTGCTCTCTTGCACTCTGATCATAAGCTTCCGCGACCGGCAAGCGAGCTGACGAGTAGGCTTGCGGCGGTAAGGAAGGAGCGTCGCGCCGCACTGGCCCATTGAAGGAAATAGGCCCGTGACAAGTGGTACCAGAACCCGTTCTCGTGCTGGGGAAGGGACTCCGGAGTCGGTGTCGACAGACACGCCGACAGGCTGCGATTTGTGAGCAAGACATCGTGGTGCCTTATCAACACTTGCGCAACACTAGAGGCAAGGCAGTTGCCGAAGCTGAGGAGATGGGTTCACCTCGGGGCCAAGAAGAGTTGGCTGCAACTGTTAACAAGTTGGTGGAAGATGTGACTTCGCATGATGAAGCGATTTCACGCGCATGTGAATCATTCAATGGATTGAATGATGTGGTGGCGAGCCTGCAAGAGCAGGTGAACTTACTAATGGGGCAGGTCACTTCGTTGACGACTACAGTGACCGATCTTGAGTTGAGGAACCGTACGTTGCAGCGGACGGTGACCCTAAATGGCGGAAATGGTGAGAGACCATCAAGGATTGATGTACCTAGACCCGCAAAATTCAATGATTCTCGTGATAGCAAGGCCATTGAGAACTTCTTGTTCCAAGTAGAAGACTACTTGGATATCCAAAATGTGACCCTTGAAGATCTGAGGATCAAGGCTGCAGCGGCCTTACTTGATGGTGATGCTATCGCTTGGTGGAGGCGGAAGCACAATGACATGGAGAGGGGTCAATGTGTGATAGACACCTTTGACGACTTCAAAGTAGAGTTGCGCAACTACTTCATGCCAAGAAATGCGCAGAGACAGGCTTACCGGATGGTTCGTGAACTCAAACATACTGGTTCGTTGCAAGACTATGTCCGAACGTTCCAGAAGCTTATGCTGGAGATACCTAACATGCCAGAAGACGACATGCTCAACTGGTTCATTGTGGGACTTCAACCATGGGCACAGTCCGAAGTGGAAATGAGCAACCCACGTATTTTGGAAGATGCATATGTGGCGGCTGAGCGCTTAGTTGATACTCAGCGCAAACCTTTCACCCCATCAACCAAAGTTGGGAAGAAGCCTGACCACGGAGGCAAGAAAGATGAGCAGCGCAACGATAAAGGTGAGGCGTCGACACGCCATCAATCCGAAAAGAAACAGAACTACACAAAGCATAACAACAACAACAAGGGTGCGGTTGTGACATGTTGGTTCTGTGGTGATAGACATATCGCCCGGCAATGCCCAAAGCGCCTTGTAAAGGACGACGGGCAAGCCAATGCTGCACAGGAAGAATGCAGCGATACTGAAGGCAGTGACACTGAGACCATGCAACCGAGGATGGGCGCCATGCGATCGATTAACGCAGCTAGAAGTTGCGCAGCTAAGAACATGCAGGTCAGTAAGGAACTTATGTACGTAGAAGTCATTATGAATGGAAAGTCTACTTCAGCAATGGTAGACTCCGGGGCCACACACAACTTTGTCTCGCGGGAAGAGGCAAAGCGGTTGGGCTTGAAAACTGGGCCAAAGCAGAGGACTATCAAAACAGTAAACTCTGAGGCCAAGCCCATTCTTGGTGAAGCAAGAGATGTGGCTACTCAAGTGGGGAGTTGGGTCGGCAAAGCCAACTTCTCTGTGGTGCCCCTAGACGATTTCAAGGTGATTCTGGGTATGAGTTTCTGCGAAGCCAGAATGTGATGATGCTACCAAAGTTTAACACGTTGACGATCATGGGATCAGACCTGTCCCACACAGTGCAGTGCCTTATGCAGAAAGGCAAGTCTTCAGTGTTATCAACAATGCAACTGAAGAAGGGTGTCAAGCATGGGGAGCAGACATTCTTAGTTGCAGTGCGTGCAGATGAAGGAAAGGTAGAAGCAGCAGTGCCGCCGACCCTAGCCCCTCTATTGGAGGAGTTTCAGGGGGTGATGCCTCCGGAATTGCCAAAGCGTCTTCCGCCAAAACGCGAAGTCGACCATAAGATTGAGTTGACCCCGGGAGCAAAGCCTCCCGCAATGGTTCCATACCGTATGGGGCCAGCAGAGTTGAAGGAGCTGCGCAGGCAGCTAGACGAGATGTTGGACGCAGGCATTGTTCGTCCATCAAAAGCCCCATTTGGTGCCCCGGTCCCTTTTCAGATGAAACATGATGGCTCTAAACGGTTATGTGTGGATTATCGGGCCTTGAACAAGGTCACAGTGAAGAACAAGTACCCATTGCCATTGATAGCAGACTTGTTCGATCAGCTAGGCAGTGCCCGTATCTTTTCCAAGCTAGATCTGCGATCGGGTTACTGGCAGGTGAGGATTGCCGAAGGTGATGAGCCGAAAACAACTTGTATCACCCGCTATGGTGCTTACGAATTTCTAGTAATGCCATTCGGGTTGACAAATGCTCCAGCCACGTTCACGACTTTAATGAACCAGATTTTCTACCCTTACTTAGACAAGTTTGTGGTAGTCTATCTGGATGATATCGTGATCTACAGCAGTAACATGGAGGAACATGTCGGGCACTTGCGAACAGTGTTTCAGGTGCTGAAGGAGAATGACCTCTGTGTTAAACGAGAGAAGTGTCTCTTCGGGCAGGAGGAGATCAGCTTCCTTGGCCACGTTGTGGGGCGTGGTGTGCTGCGTATGGATGGGCAGAAGATAAGGGCCATCCAGGAATGGGTTCCACCAAGCAAAGTGCCAGAATTGCGGTCATTCCTCGGCTTGGCAAATTATTATCGGCGTTTCATCGAAGGTTATTCCCTTATTGCTGCGCCCCTCACAGATTTGTTGAAGAAGAATCGGGTATGGCTCTGGACAGGAGCGTGCCAAGATGCCTTCGAGGCTTGAAGAAAGCCTTAGTGAGAGAGCCAATGCTGCGACTGCCTGATCATTCGAGACCCTTCGAAGTCCACACTGATGCCTCAGACTTTGCCATTGGCGGAGTTATTATGCAAGACGGGCATCCGATCGCATATGAGAGTCGTAAGCTGAAGGATGCAGAGAGGCGGTACACAGTGCACGAACGTGAGATGACCGCCATTGTGTATTGCCTCAGGACCTGGCGGCACTACCTTTTGGGTGCCGAGTTCGTCGTCAAGACGGACAATGTGGCCACGAGCTATTTTCAGACGCAAAAGAAGCTGACGCCCAAGCAAGCTCGATGGCAGATGTTTTTGGCTGAGTTCGACTTTGCCTTAGAGTACAAGGTTGGAAAAACCAATGTTGTGGCGGATGCCCTGAGCCGTAGGGCTGAATTAGCTGCTGCGCGCGCAGAGCCTTCTGAAGTGCATTTGGAGGGTGCATTGCTGAGCCGCATCCGCGAGGGTACACAGCAGGATCCGACCGCACAACACCTTGTTTCTCTGGCGCAGGCAGGGAAGACTCGGCGATTTTGGCTACAGGATGGACTCCTTGTAACAAAAAGGGGACGCATCTTTGTACCACGGTGGGGAAACCTTCACCGAGAGCTACTCAAGGAGTGCCATGATACACTATGGGCCGGCCATCCTGGTCAGGAGCGGACCTTAGCACTCCTTGAGCGCGGCTACTATTGGCCGCAGATGAGAGACGATGTTGAGGGGTATGTGCGGACATGCCTTATCTGCCAGCAAGATAAGGGGACAAACCAGAAGGCTGTCGATCTCCTTGAGCCTCTACCAATTCCAGAACGTCCTTGGGAAAGCATCTCTATGGACTTCATTGTTAGTCTGCCAAAGGTAGAGGGCCTCAGTTCTATTTTAGTCGTGGTGGATCGTTTCTCAAAGTATGCCACCTTCATCTCAGCTTCCAAGGAGTGCCCTATAGAGAAGACTGCAGAGTTGTTCGTAAAGCATGTGGTGAAGCACTGGGGCATACCAAAGAGCATTGTGAGCGATCGCGATGCTCGCTTCACGGGCAAGTTCTGGCGTGAAGTATTTCGGTTACTTGGCTCTGATTTGCTGTTTTCAACAAGCTTCCATCCGCAGACAGATGGGCAGACAGAGCGCATCAACGGGATACTGGAGCAGTACCTTAGGCACTTTGTTAGTGCCAATCAGAAAAATTGGGTGAAGCTCCTTGATGTGGCACAATTTTGTTATAATCTGCAGAAGAGCGAATCTTCAGGCCACAGCCCGTTTGAGATAGCCACGGGGCAGCAGCCACTGACCCCGCACACTCTTGCCGCACAAGAAAAGGGAAGGCCATCCTTCGCCTATCAGTTTGTTCGCGACTGACACGAGCAGAATGAGTTGGCGAAGGCATTCTTACACAAAGCGGCGAAGAGAATGAAGAAGTGGGCGGACAAACACCGTTGGCCCGCAGGGTTCCAGGTTGGGGACCAAGTGTTGGTGAAGTTATATCCTGGTCGCACAGGCATCTTCCGCGGGCGGCACCGCGGACTACTCAGAAAGTATGAGGGACCCTTCACCATCACAAAGAAGGTGGGCAAGCTGGCATATAAGCTGGAGTTACCCCCAGACTTCAAGGTGCACCCGGTGTTCCACGTGTGCAACCTCAAGCAGTTCCATCCAGATGATGGAGACCCGGAACGCAATGTGCCGCAACGCGCTCCCATCATGCAGAGGGCCCCGGCAGCACAACGGGCCGAGAAGCACCTCAGTCAGATCCTTCGCCACAAGGTCAATTACTTGGGGCAAGCGAAGAAATACTTGGTGCAGTGGGAGGAAACAACGGAACCAACGTGGGAGCCTGCATTTCGAATGAACAGCCGCTACCCGGCTGAAGTCAGGGCTTACCACGAAATAGATGGCGCCGAGGACGGCGCATGATTTGAAGGGGGGAGCATGTTCCCTTGCGACTTACAGTGTACAATTGCGCTAGAGTCTGTTTTGCTTTTGTTGAGTCTGATGTAAGCTGCCCGGTTCAGGTGAATCAATACCCCGAAGGGGCAGCCCGTATACTTGAACTGTAATAGCCTGCGGGCAAAATTGTGAATGAATTAAATGCGTTGAGCTTTCTTTTGTTCACCCTCGTTGTGATTGCTTCTTGTGATTGCAACTTCTCTCCCTCTATTCTCTCTTGCTCTCTTGCACTCTGATCATAAGCTTCCGCGACCGGCAAGCGAGCTGACGAGTAGGCTTGCGGCGGTAAGGAAGAACCGTCGCGCCGCGCTGGCCCATTGAAGGAAATAGGCCCGTGACACAAACAGCCGATTCACAAAATAGTTTCAACTACAAAGTTGTAGAAAAATGTTTTAGCTTTTCGGGAAGCTAAAGAATTCAAGAATTCAACTAGTATCGAGGCTAATACAGATGATTCTTCAGAGTCGTCCCAGACAACTCGGGATTCGGGAGTCCGATTTTGACACATATCATATGTCTTGTCCTCGCTATCCAACCAATGCATCTAGATGGCTAAGATTAGTCCACATCGAGGGTGAGAATGTGGACTAAGCTTAGTAGTAGGTTGGACCATTAGGCTACATATAGCATAGATCCCATAGCATGTTGTATGATGGGATCTGTGCTCTATTGTCCACACCAAGCACTTTACCATTGCACATGAACACCCTCAATTAAAGACCAAAGATGTCAGACACTATTATATCTTTTTATAGCACCCTGTATCAATCATGTATTTTTAGTGGTACATCATTAAACAGAACAACGAAATAACGATATTTCAGGAATGGTCAACATCTTTGCATAATTGATAATAAATCACAGTAAATCTTTTGTATTTAACATCTGATAAGTTGCAATTAATTTTACAACTTCAGCAAATTTTTAAAAACTAAGCACGGGATGCTTAAAAGAGAAAAAGGGGCTTCACATGCTTTAAGTGAAACATGATGTTGGGATTATATGCTTTAGAATCCTCCATGGCTTGAATTGGTAGGCTGGAGTATGCTTCTGTTTAGTCTTCTCAACTTTTCATATTATGGGAACTGTTTGAAAGGAAAATAGAAAGAAATTAAAAAGGACCCTTGTGTCCAGATACTCATCTAAACATTTCCTCTTTAAGCTTCCAATATGCTCACATTGGGCATATCATTTGGTTTTCTGTAGTTGGTGAATCTTTGAGGAACCCATATTCAACGGTGCAAAAGGGATGTTCCTTTTGGTGAAACTAAGAGACCCCAAATTGTGGTAGCCTTTATTGAGCATGGCTATCTGCATGGTTCCACTTTTTACAAACTTCTGATAATATATGCTTTTTGTATGAGGGTATTTCTTCCTTGATTGATGCACCTCATACCTGAAATCTTTTGCTTTGGGAAGAATCAATCTTCCATATTTTGATACTAAAATAAAAAAAGTGGCACTGTGGACTTGTGGTGCAATAAGGTATCAAAAGGGCCTTTTATGATTGTAGGATCTCCCCCACTCTTTCATGGTTTTGGATGATTCAAATTTGACCTTGGTGACAGGAATAAGAAAAAGTTTAAGGGGCCCCTATGTCTCATTGCTTTCTGTCAACTTGGGATCAATAAAATAATTCATGGACCCTACTAATTAATGGCCTTTGTGCACACTTTTCGTGTTCACTAAGATATTCTCATGGACGACAGTGCAATCATATTACTTTTAGGCTCTGGGAGGTATTTGGTATGATCACTCCTTTTTGTTAAAGACAACCCATTAACAAAATAACTCTAAGCAGTTGTTTCTTTCAATTTCTACTAAGAATTTTAAGAACTAGCTTGTGTCATGGATGCAGTGTTGAGCTCACCGTTGTTTAATTGAATTGGCTTAAAAATATGGCTACTAAAAAAGTGCCCATGAACTGCCATGTTTGGACAAAGCAACATTATCCATGACTGCTAGATAATGTGGACTAATCAGTCATATTTCATCTGCTTGACCATGTTCAACATAAAGAGTTGGCTAGCTTGCTAGGTTCGACCAAATTGCACTGTGTGAGAGAGAGGAGTTTTTTTTTTTTGGATTTATAACCCGAAGAAACTGCACCTGACATGAAGACCAGGTCGCACTGGCTCAGCCTGCCAAACCTACGGTTGCGGTACCGGCAGCCAAACTGTCTTTCTTTCGTTCCTTGTGGAAAGGAATTATTGTGGCATCATCATGCTGAGATACATGGGTTTGGTAGAGACAGGCTAAATTTCATAAAAGGATAACTTTGTACATGATGGTACCTTCGGAAAAAGTTTGGTTGCTGGGGGATGATGCCAGGGCCTAATGACCTCCCTCTTCATTCATGCTTGCACAAACAATTGTATCGTTTGTACCCTTGCATACTTTTACAAACGTAACGAAGACTTCAAATCACCAAAATGAAGAACTCAAATCACCAATCTCACACTAAAGGCATAATCCTTAGAAGTTAGGGACGTAAATGACATTTTCTTCTTTACAGATAAGGAGTTATAATCACCGCAAGAGCTCTACCTTCATGACTAGGAGCAACTATGATTTGTTACTTGACATGGGACGATCACTGTATGAAACCCAAAAGGGGTGTCTCTTGTCACATGGTCGAAGTGGAGCGTACTTCCCAGAATGCAAAGCAAACTTATAAGATTTAATTTACCAATCAGATGCCTGCTAATGTGCGGTTTGTCTAGGAAATGCTGTCTCTCTTCGTGTTGTTTTCTCTTTTGAATTTATAATCCAAAGAAACTGCACCCGGCACTAAGACCTGGTTGTACTGGCTCAGCGATCATACCTATGGTCATCTTGCTGGCAGCTTAAAACTTCGAGGCTAGGACCCCTGCTTTTGGGGCCTATGATACACATTGAGTTGTGCATAAGAGCAATTTTCATGAGAATCGATCCTTGACTGTTGAATGCTTCAAACACTACAAGTAAAACATTAATTAGTGACGGAAATCGAAGACAGAATATTTTTGTCGCAAAGTTACGATGACTTAGTGAGAGAAAAGTAGTCATCATTAAAATTGAAATTTGCTACAGATTTAGCGACAAAAACATTCTGTCTCATACTTCGTCACTACTTAGCGACGAAAAAGTTCTGTGTCAAACTCCATCGCAACGTAGTGACAGATTAGCGACATAAGTTTTTCGTCGCTAAGGAAGTCGCTACTTAGCGACGGAATGTTTCCGTCACTACTTAGCGACGGAATGTTTTCATCGCTACTTAACGACAAAATGTTTCCGTCGCTACTTAGCGACGGAATGTTTCCATCGCTACTTAGCGACAGAATGTTTCCGTCGCTATTTTTCAATATAAGCCCATCTAAGCAGAGATATTCTCTCTCTGATTTCTCCCAAATCAAACCCTAACCCTCCGGTCTTTGCCGATCCTCCTATCCGACCACCGTCGCCCCTTTTTCGGCAGCTCCACCGGTGCCTCCTCGCCGGGCGACCGACCCCGTCCGGTCACCTCACACCACCACCCACTCCTCCCTCTTGGTTTCTCTCCCTCTCGAGCCTCTTCAGTCGCCAGAGCCCCCCATCCACGCTCCCTCTCCTCGCCGAAGCCCCCCCGTCTGCGCTCCTTCTCTCTCAGGTGATCCCTCTCTCCCCTTACGTTGTCTCCTTATTCTTTTTTTTTTGTCTTAGTCTGGCAGGGGCCATCGGCCTCTGCCCCTGCCTCCTCCTTTTCAAGAGCCGCAGGGGCCTTTGCCCCCCCCCTTTTTTTTTGTCTTGGTCGGATAGGGGCCATCGGCCCCTGCCTCCTCCTTTTCAAGAGTCGTAGGGGCCTTTTGGCCCCTGCACCCCCCCTTTTTTTTCTTGATCGTATATAACTGTGCTTTGCAGGTGCGTAGCTGAGCTAATTGCGTGATGCTTAGTGCTAAGCATCGCATGCGACTAAAAATGAAATGCAAAAAGAAATAAAAAATGCAAAGGCAATAGCATGCAAATAGGGTAAATACTCGTGGTGAGTAAGTGATGCAAGTGCATCACAGGTTATTTAATTTCTTGGATGCAACAATTTTTTGTTCACACACTCACTTAGTTGTGGATATCTAGGATTGCTTTGATGGAGTTCGGAGATCATGATGACATGATTTTAATGTATAAAAATAGAAGTGCTCTTATTTTTGGAGTTTAGATTTCATGCTAGTCATGGTAGTAGTTAGCGGGATATTGAAGTGTGTTTGATGTAGGTACATGTTTGACATTATTTTGATATGATTGATTTGAATGTATTACAATGTTTGATATAACTGTATTCATGCTTGCATGCAGTTATTTTCAATTTGATTATGCATTCTATGTAAAATTATATCATGAAAACATGCTTCAAATGAATGTATCGTGTTATGAATGAGTTTACATATGAAAATGAATGATAAGTTATGAATGCTTCAAACATGCTTCAAATGGATGATTTTGTATATGAGAATATTAAGTTATCAATGCATGCATCATTGTTCTTGTAATTGAATGACATCATATATATATATGTATGTGTTTAATAATGTGTGTGTGTGTGTGATATATCAAATCATTACATCTACCATAAATGCATGATAAATATGATATTTTCTTCATCATAGCAATCTTATGTTTCTCTTTTAACTGGTTAGGATAATATCTGTAACATCATACGACAAAATGACTGCAAACCATGAATGGAGGTACCGTAGGATAGTTGACAATGAGGTATCGCTTGAATATATGGATGGTGTTGACAGTTTTATTGAATTTGCAATGACAAGTGTCAGTACAATGGATTCCACATGTCAAATCAGGTGCCCCTGCACGATGTGTAAGAACAATCGATTTGCAGAACCTTGTGGCGTTAAACATTACCTATACATGAGGGGTTTTGTGAGTGATTATCAGAATTTGATGCTTTATGCTGAAGAATTTTAGAACAATTTTGATGCATGGGTGGATGTGGTGCACGATAATCCATATGTGAATTTGATATTTGATGCCTCAAGACCAGAACTGAGTTCTGCTATGGGTCCTAGTGATGTACCAACTAGGGTCGAGGAAGAAGCAATAAACGACACAACTAATAGATTTTATGATTTACTTAGAGATCCTGATGAGCCACTTTGGAATGTTTGCGAGAGTCACACTATCTTGTCTGCAGTTCTTCAACTAATGAATTTGAAGTCTGAGTATAATTTGAGCTAATCATGTTCTGACCGTCCGTGCTCTATTGTGAATAGTATGTTGTCCAAAGATGAGAAATTGTCACAAAATTTATATCGTGCGAATGTTATGGTCAACGCTTTAGGTATGGGGTATCAAAAGATAGATGCTTGTCCAAATCACTGCATGTATTTCAAAGATCAAGAAAATAGCAGATCATGTTCGTCATGTGGGCATCCTCGATTCAAGCCAAAGACAAGGGGCAATGGTAGGACGAGGTCAAAAAAGGTGTTATACAAGTCACTCTGCTACTTCTCTCTCACCCATAGATTAAACGATTGTATATGTCTTCAAGGACAACTACACACATGAAATGTCATGCAAATAAAGTTCGACATGATGAAGACAAGATCACGCATCCTGTTGACGCGAAAGCTTGGAAGCACTTTGATCGTACTCATCAAACCTTTGCAATGGAAGTGAGAAATATTAGGCTCAGTTTATGTATAGATGAATTTAATCCATTTGGGGTTAGATCAACCTCATACTCGTGTTGACCAGTATTTTTCACCCCATACAACCTTCTTCCAAGCTTGTGTATGATGCATCAAAATATTTTCTTGTCTCTATTGATCCATAGCTCGACGTCTTCGGGCCAAAATCTTGATGTATATTTAAGGCCATTGATTGATGAACTAAAAATACTCTGGGATGATAGTGTTCTCACGTACAATGCCTACAAAAAATAAAACTTCAATATGAAGGTTGTTGTTCTATGGACAATTAGTGACTTTCCTGCATATGGTATGTTATCTGGTTGGAGCACACATAGGAGGTTGGCATGTTCGTACTGCATGGAGAATACAAAATCTTTTCAATTGATGCATGAAAGGAAGCCGTGTTGGTTTGATTGTCACCATCGATTTCTACCCAGCGACCATCCGTTCTGACGACAAAGAAATGCGTTCAAAGTTGGTATAACTGAAATAAAAGATCCACCTACATGGTTGTCTGACATAGATATTTTAAGATGATTGCAATACTTTCTATATAGATTTGGGAATGATCACAATTGGACAAAGAAATCTATATTTTAGAACTACCATATTGGTCGACCTTATTGATACAACATAATTTGAATATGATGCATGTGAAGAAAAATGTGTTTGATAATGTGTTCAATACGGTAATGAATGTCAAAGGGAAAACAAAGGATAATCCGAAGGCCCGTATGGATTTAAAAGTAATATATAAAAGACCAGAATTGGAACTCAAAGAGTATAATGGTAATATACTGAAACCAAAGGCAAGGTACGTGCTTGAACCAAATCAAGTAAAACAGGTATGTCAGTGGTTGAGACGGTTGAGATTTTTAGATGGATATGTCTTTAACATTGCTCGAGCTGTGAAGATAGACGAAGGACAATTATATGGGTTGAAGAGCCATGATTGTCATGTTATCATGCAACAATTGATTTTTCTAGCATTTCATGATATGTTAGACAAACCTATATGAGGGGTATTATCTGAGTTGAGTCAATTTTTTAGAACATTGTGTGCATCGAAAGTTGTAGTAATTGAGGTAAAGAATCTAGAGGATTCTGTCGTCACTACTATTTGTCAGCTAGAGAAGATATTTTGTTCAGCATTTTTTGATGTTATGGAACATGTGATCATACACTTGTCATATGAAGTTAGGGTTGGTGGTCCTGTGCAATATCGGTGAATGTACCCATTTGAAAGGTAATTTTTTTTGTATTATTTTCTCTCTAATGCTATTAATTTTTTTTGTATTACGAGATGTATATTGTTGACAGATGCATGTTTGACCTCAAAAGGTTCAGAATAAAGCAAGAGTGAAGGGTTCAATTTGTGAGGCATAAACTTTAGAAGATATTTCAAATTTCTCATCTATGTACTTTGAGCCTTGCATTTCGACATGTTACACTTGCCCACCTCATAATGATGATGGAGAACAAGTTATTGTGGCTGACAAACTATCGATATTTAAATCACTTGGGAATGCCTTTGGCAGTTGCCGGTCAAGACTCTTGGAATATCGAGAGCAAGATGCAACACAAATCTATATCCTTTTTAATTGCTCAGAGATCGACCCCTACATCGAGTAAGTATACATAATATGTTACACTAAGTTCTTTACGTACATGGTTCGATAATATAATTATTTGTTAAGTGCATACGATTTAATCTGGAGTTGCGAAGAGAACTTCCCCATCTCACTGATTCAGAATTAAAAAAAAATGTGAAAATAAGTTTGGGGCATGATTGAAATAGTTGGTAAGGACGATGAAATGCATTCTTTCCGTGTAAACAACAATATGTTACTTAATTGGTCGTGTTTACAATCATTGTTTATGATTGTAGGTCTGTCATGGTGATGTTAATGACAAAGGAATATTGATTTATAAAATGGTTCGACCAAAGTTGTGCAATGTTACAATGAATGCATCGTAAATGGTTATCGATTCCATACAGAAGACCACAGTGTAAACAAGTCAATGATGAATAGTAGTGTGTGTGTCAAGGGTAGCAGTTATGGTGAAAATAAACTTGACTACTATGGTGTTATAGAATAAATAATGGAGTTGACTTACTTAAGCATAAATAACAGGGTAACTTTATTCAAGTGTCAATGGTTTGATCCCACAACAACAAGTGTCGACAAAGCCTCAAGCCTTGTGGAGGTGAATCATAAATCAATGTTTGAAACATATGAATCATTCATATTAGCATCACAAGCTCAACACGTTTACTATACTTCACATCCGAATACAAGGAAGTAAGATAGAAATGAATGGTGGGCGGTACATCGAGTATGATCAATTACAGGAAGACAAGATTATTGAAGAGGGTGATTACTATCAATCAGATGATATGTATGACTTCTCTTATGGTTACGATATCACACATGGTCTACATGTCACATCTTCATTGTTCGATGGCACACGTATGGAAGAATGTGATCCAAATGATATACTAAGTGGATGAGCGCCCAATGAAGAAAAATATGACAAAGAGGAGGAAAAAAAAGAAGAATATGAAAGTCAAACAAGTGATGAAGAGGCATACTCGAGCTAGTGAAATACATTTTGTAATACATACCTTTTGTTTGATGTGAATGATTTAAATGTATTGAAATGTATTGCAATGATTTGAATGTATTGCAATGTTTAATATGAATGATTTGAATGTATTGCAATGTTTGATGTGAATGATTTGCAATATATTGCAATGATTTAATGTGAATAATTTGAATGATTTGAATGTATTTCATATTAGAACATATATAAGCATGATTTCATCACTATGAAAGTTTTTTGACTGCCTTATAAAACATATATGCATGATTGTGATACATAACACATTTATTTGACAACCTTATAAACATTATATGCATGCGTGAATCACTGTGACATTTTTTTGACAACTTTAGAACACATATCTGCATGATTGAATCACTATGCATTTTTTTTGTCAGTCTTAGAACACATATCTGAATTCTGTTAATGTCCTTCACTTTATTGCTAGTCTATGTGTCATTCAGCCATTTACTTTGATTGCATTAGACTAGGTGCATTGCATATAATTTATTTCATTATATTTTGTTTATCAGTACTAACATTTCGGTTCACTTGTAGGATGCTGGAGATGATCAACGTAGAGGAGCTAATGGAGGCATGGATGGAGGGGCAAATCGAGACAATGAAGATGGTGATGCCTCAAATTTTGGCAAGGATTAGATTCATCTGTTTAATTTATTTCACGTACTTGTAACTAATTAGAACTTGGCAAGGACTGTACTGTAACTTATAACTTGTGTTAAATTTGTTTCACCTGCTTTGTATATGTATTTTTTATGTGTACTTTATTTTTTATACACAAGTTATATAAATTATATAACAAGATTTTTTTTCGATATTCATATTTCAAAAAAAAAAGTAATTTTTTTTAAAAATTTGCGACGGATATTATCCATCGTCAATTTAAATCAGTTGATGTTTTGCGACAAAATTTAATCTGTCGCTAATCTCTCGCTCAATTGGTGACAGACATTAGCGACATATACGTATTCGTCGTTAAATTTTAGCGACGAAATACATTCCTCCATAAAACCAAATCAGTTCTTATTTAGCGATGGATTAGCGACAAACATTATTCGTCGCTAATCCATCGCTAATTAGCGACGAATAAATTTTGTCACATTTTAGCGACCAGGATTATGCGACAATCGATTTTCATCGTTAATCTGTCGCTAAACATGTTAGCGACAGATTAACGATGAATAACGTCCGTCGTTAATCCGCATTTTTCTTGTAGTGAGACTCACAACCTGAAGTTGGATCTAGCATGGGGTCAGGGTTTTTTCTATAGGGGTTTTGCCATTTTGATCATTTATATACAAAGCAGTAGGAGGAACTACCATCACTCTCAAAGCTTGACTACTGTCTCTTAAGTAAAAGCTAGGGCAAACACCCTGTTATGATAATAGTCTCTTACTACTAAAAAAAAATGGCTGCACAGATCAAGGATTTGATATCGGGGGTTATTGGATCTTTGGCTTTGAAAAATGTCCAAAACACCCGTGCTGATGCCAGTAAATTCATAGGTACAAAAACCAAAGAATTCCATCATTGTCAGTGTCATAGCTACAATAATTTGTTGTAAAACCAAAGGTCCAGGAGCTAAACCATATGACCTTTGTAGCATACTGCCAGCAAAGTCAACCAAATTCCAACCTACCGTCTGCATGCTAGTAGATACGCTATCTCCACAAGGCTCAACCTAGTGATCAACAAGGCCAGGGCTGTGTTGTGCCAAGTCTATGCTATCTCCACAAGTCAAGTCAACTCAAGCCAAGCCAGGACACAAGCCATCATTAACCAACAAAATATTCAAATCAAATAGGTTTATGGAGAGCGGTTCCTAGGAGTGGGTATGATTCATACCACATGCTAGCTCACCACTTGTAAAGTTTTTGAGAATGGAAAAAATGGGGAGTATCTCTCCATTTTGCTATTTCACATTAAGAAAAAAAAAGAGATTTCACAAAAATATTCTCGCTTTATTGATTCAGCTCAACCGACGGGACAGTTTCCTGCCGGAATACCGGCTGGCAGAGAATTAGTCTGGTTGGTTGAGCTCAATCAATAGAAAGAAAGAAAATGTGTGAGCGCATTTTTTTCTCTCCATTGCTACCTGAATACCGGTCAACATGGAACTAGTTCGGCCAGCTGAGCTGAAGAGAGAGAGAGAGAGAGAGAGGATCAACATTACCACTCATGAAGATCAACAAAAGGTTGAACCCATGAACAAAAACTAGATAGAAAACAAAAATAAAATATAGAACAATAAAAAGCTAACGAAAAAGAAACTAGAAACAAATAGCAACAGACAACAAAGTCAAGATCAACCAGGATCCGCTGGATTAGAAGGAACCACGGATGAGTGAACGTTGTTCAGAGGGAAGGAGAGGTCTCTAAGATGCATATGTAGAATCGCATATACATCAATCAGGATTTTATGGACAAGATTATTAAGGATGACTGAAATTTGACAGAAAATAGAATCATTGCTTGCCATCCAAACAAATCATCAAGTAGTAAGCAACCACGTCTTCCAGATCAGTCTCCATCGCTTGCATCGTCTAATTCCAACAGGGCTCAGGAGCAGATCAAGCGTGAAAGACTCTTCTTTGACAATTACGTCCGAAGATCTCCACGTCTTATTAAATAGGGACACAAAGATTGGGCAAGACCAGAATAAATGAGAGGTAGTTCCTTCAGCAGCTTGACAAAGCACACACTAGCTAGAAAACTGAAAACCCAACTTCTTTAAATAACTGTGAGTCTAGACCCTATCATGCAAAATTAACCAAGCCAAGACCCAAGATCTTGGGGAAGGGCCCTTAGCCCATAACACACACTCAGGGAACCAATTTGCCCTCGGGGGGAGCAACGATCTATACAATTTGTGGGTGTGGAATGCACCATTTGGCACAATCGCCCATTGCAACCATTGATCATAATTTCCCGCATCCCTAATTTGATCTCTGAAGAACGATAAGGCTCTCAACTACATGCTTTGCAAGTGCGAGATCGCCAACCCCCGGGTTCCATGACAAAAAATAGATAAATCAGGATCACCATTTTAGCATGAAGCAAACGAGCACATGAAAAAACTGGTTGATGAGTCATCCAACATTGCTCGGCCACAAGAGCAATACTCCTCTGTCTTGGAGCAAAAATACCTAAGCCAACCATACGCCTAGGTAAAACCACCGTTCGCCAACCAACCAAATGGTGCTTACCCTGAAGTTGACACCCAGACCAAAGAAATAAAAATCTGGGCAATAAAAAATAAATGGCACTTAAAATTTTTGGCAAAATTTGGGCAATAAAAAATAAATGAAAAAATCTATAAAAATAAATTTCATAAGAAACTATAAATAAAACATATTTAAAAATAAAAATCTCGCAATAAATATCTGCTAAACGGTAAATATCACGATATTTGTCACGGTTTAAAAATCTCACAAGAAATTGCCTTTTTAAACTTTCAGGCAATTTCTCGTGATATTATCACTAGATTTTTATAAATCTCGTGATATTTGTTACAGAGAAGTTAGGTGGGGATAGAATAATGAAAAGCCAAAGCAAAGCTTGGAGCCCACATTTTGGCCTAATTTGACCTGTTGTGCCTAATGAATCCAGTCCAACCATTTCTTAGTCTGTCAATTTTAAACAACGGGTTGGATTTTAGGTCCGGTGACTTCGTCCAACCCTTTGTACATTCGATAGGGATAAATGGGGATTCAAACGTCTTTTCAGAACATGGAGCTGCTTTGTGAAATATCAGGCAAAAGATGGGTCTCTGAATATGGAATTTCTTTTCTAAATAATTAGAGAAAAAACTGAGGTGGTATCTCGTGTGGTAAGCCGGGTCCTGTGCCAAGCTGAAGACCCAGGTTCGCCACATGGGGCTTAAAAGATATCTGGTAGGAGTCTACCTAACCTCAGCTTGCCTTTCAGAAAAAAAACCTCAGGTTCCCTTTACCTACCAAGGAGTACACTTATATTAGGAATGCAAATGGGTCAGATCCAGGATGGGGTTTGTAATTTTTGGCTGTTCTGGATCCGATTCTGATCCCTATATATTTAGCTGTTCTGGATCCGATTCGTTTTCATCCCCAACTTAGGTTTAGTCTTACAACAAGGGATGCCTGCTAAGGGCTTTGAATTGGTGACGTCCAGTTAAATTAGTAACGTTCATGAGTAGCTCTTACCAGGAATGCAGAGTACCGGTCCAAATATAGCTAAATTTTACTGTATAACAAACTTGTGGTTAAATTATGATTAGTTCAGTTATTGACGCTCATGTACCTGTATGTCTATTCCTCTGTACTTGGATTTAAAGATGTAAATGCTTCAGATTCGAGTCGAATGTAGCCAATAACATATTGGCATATTGGCTAAAGAATTGGAATCAAATTTGAATGAAGAAAATTTTATGTCAAATCCAATTATTTTTTACACAATCAGATTCCGATATTCATCAGATTTGATTTGCCATAAGTTCGAGTCATGAACGGATTCAGCATGTTCCAAATAGTGGTAACGGGCTTTTGGATCATGTTTTTTTATAAGAAGAAAAACACAATTATATGATCCAGGAAAGTATTTAGGCTGTTAATTTTTGAAGGTTTATAAAAACGGGGGCCTACATGTCATAATGGGATGACTTAAAAACTGATTCCCAAGGAAAACATGTAAAACACATCTAGAAGATTAGTTTAATGAAAAGCAATAAAAAAATAAAAATTATTAAAAAGGAATATATATATATATATATATATATATATATGGGATGGAATGAAAACCTTTCCCAATAGAAAAATCCTTCCAAACCTCTTCAATGGATGTTTTTAGTGGATTTTTGTTGTTTTTTAAAAAAATTGACCATACAAATATGATATATATGTTTATTTTTATAAGAATTAGTTCTCGAAGAGAGCGCTTTTCTAGAATGAGAGAACTCTTATAAAGAAAGAGTAAAAACCTAGAAAGGGCTATTTTTTTAAAAAGAGCAAAACTAGAGAGAGAGAACGCTATAAAGAGATGAGAGAGAAAGTTGGAGGGAGAGAGGAGAGAGGGGGTGGGGGTCCTATTTATAGAGATTGGGTGTGGGCCCTCCTTTAAGATATAAGTAGGCCCTTATTCCTGATTTCTTCCTGCTCTTTTCGGATAAGGATGTATATATCTTTTGTGAAGCTCACTTGGATATTTTCATGATATATTTATGTGGGACCCATAAGATATTTTTGTGAGATATTTATATGGAGCTCACATGATATTTTTATGGGGTCCGCATATTTTTGGGGTTTCGTCGATATTTTTTTTAAAGAAAAAGTAAGTCATTCTCTTTGTCTTGACAAGACGAAACATATTGTTTCTTTGAAATTCTCTCATTTTGCCAAATGAATGTGATATGACTCTCTAAATGTTTTGAGCATATATCTTTGAAGATATATGTGTTCTAAGTATAATTGGCTCTGCGAAATTACTTTGTTTCTCATTCAAGGTCAATACGAGGAAATTATGTAAAAATATCTCTTATTTTTATTCAAAAGTTTATTAAAAAATTATGGATCTTACATCATTACCCTCTTAAAAAAAATTTGTCCTCAAAATTCTGTTGTGGGTACTACGTGAATAGCTAGAGATATTTTTTCTATATATTAGATTCAGGCTTCCAAGTGCAATCCTCTATTCCATGATGTTGTCATCTCATTTTAACAAGTGGGATGACCTTCGATCTAAGCACATGTTCCCAATGATACATGATATTTTCTGCTTGCTATCTATCCCACACAATTTCTACCTATCAAGGGTATTTGAGTTCTTCGATAAAGTTGTCATTTGCGAGTTGTTCGACTGATATAGTGTAAACACGACCCGTCGTGAGTTTCTACTTTGTCTTTGGTGGTGGTGGCCACTAAAATGGAGGACGCTGCTGCGGTTGTTTGGAGGTTCTGGTTGATCCGGTATTCTTCTATTGATTCTCTGAGTCCTTCTTGCGACATTCTTTCACAAAATGATCCTACTTGTCGAAATATAGGTAACAACTTGTATCACAAGGACAAGCCTGTCCAAGGTGATATGCGCTATACCTTGAACAACTAAAATTGGACTGCTAGTAGGGCAGAGCAACTACTTTCATCTACGATGGTCTCTCGATCGGTGGAGCAGAGTTCTTTTCTCAAAAATTTCTCTTACAAAAAGGTAGTCGTGACTCATAACCATCAGGGGATGACCTCTTGTTATTTCCGTCACTTGTCGTTGGTTTCTTTCATGCGATTCTCTTGTATTGCACCTAGTCTATATTTATTTTTGAAGATGTCTCTATGACAACATGGAACGTCTCTGACCTGCTTGTTATTATGTTAGGCTGCAATCCTTCTCATAACCCATGTATATACTTATCGACTCTCTTCTAGCCAATCTCGAACAACCTAGAGCAATACCAATCGAGGTTTTGGAACTTGGTAGTATAGTCAATGAGACTTGTACTACCTTGTTCTAATTATAAGAACTCCATCTTCTTTTGGTTTCTGAAGTGTACAAGGACATAATTGTCCAGGAAGGTACTTCGAAAATCACCCAAGGGATGACCTTATTATGAGAGAACTGGATTAAGTTGATGGTGTCTCACCACTTTCGTGCATTATCTTTCAGTTGGTAGGTGCCGAAACTGTTTTTTCATTCCTCTGACACTGCTAACACTTGAAATGCACATTCAATTTCTTGAAATAGTTCTTTGTGAGTTCTCAATCGGTTTTGCCGACGAAGACCGGTGGGTCTAACTTGAGGAATTTCTTATAAGTAATTCATCTGGTGTTATCTTTATAAGGCAAAACCAGTTTCTCCCTTGTCTCATAGATGACCTGACCAAATTGCTGAGGGTTTCCAAAAATAACCCTTGAGTAGGGGTGGCAAAATCTGACCTGACCCGCCAACCCGACCTGCCAACCCGCTTCTTAGCCGGGTTAGGGTTTGACTTAAACGGGTTCGTGTCATAAATTGGTCGACCCGCCTAACCCGTTTATTAAACGGGTAATGTTCGTGTTAGGGGTATGCCAACCCACCAACCCGTTTAATAAACGGGTTAGGCATACTGTTTGAATCTAACTCAAATCAGATGGAAACATAGCCGAACACATTAACAGGCCTGCATGATAAATAGTCTCATATACTGAGAAGAGAGCAAAAAGGAAGCATCATATTTGGAAACAGAACCATGTTCTAAAGCTTATCTAAAAATGACACATATGCCCTTGGTTATGAAAACATTTACTGGCAAGATAAGCTTCAGTCATTTACTAGAAAGATCACAAATTGCTAAATTTGGAGGAAGCCCATTTCCATCCAGAACTAGAAAGGGTGGTTGGGGGTGGATTAGTCATCTTTTTCAATTTTGATGCCATTGTTGTAGTTTTGACGCACTTAACGCCTCTGTATTCTGAAACCTTTGGACAAATCGTAATGATGTGGTCCTTATAATGAGATGGTGACAAAGATGGCAAACATTAATAGCACGTAATACCCTATCCCATCTCCAAGATGGTGACGGACTCCAGCCAAAACTCTTGGCTCAGCGTTTTTTGCCATTTTTGCTCGTAATTTTGAAAATCGATTAGATGCCATGTGTCTACTAGGTCATCATAATCGTGTTGTGTCAACCCGACCCGTTTATTAAACAGGTTAACCATGTCATGTCGGGTTGCCCGTTTAATAAATGGGTCGTGTTCGTGTTTGCCACATCCGACCCATTTAATAAACGGGTCATGTTCATGTTGAGGTATTCTGACCTGCCGACCCAACCCGATTGCCACCCCTACCCTTGAGTGTGGGACACCTCACTCGACAAAGTTCTTCTCATCCTAAGAGTCAGCCGTCTATTTACGCATAATTAATGTGATTTAGTTTTTTCAATTATATATAAAGAAGCAAATAATTTACTATGTATATATATTGCAAAGCAAGCAAACACACATAGTTGTATTTAAAAAAAATCAAGCACCACTGGTGGACATAGGTAGCAAAAGCTTCATACATTAGTCCACTAACTCTAGGCATGATCATTTTTTAAGAACTGAGTTTCTTTTTTGAACTAAACAACCTTGGATAGGACTGTTTATTCCCATATCTCTTTGACTTGGGCACTGAAGGATGTGTTAGAGATGGCATATTTTGAGTATATTTTGATGGTATTCGTGTATGCTCGGGTGAAGCCGGGATGTAGACTAGTGAGGCTTGTTCATACTGAGGCATGACAGAATGATAACTCAGAAAATTCAACATATCAATCAGTGAGTATAATGAGTTGTATGCCTCTTTTGGGCCTTATAGGCCATGAGGAGGTGTTATCAGGTGGTAACTTGGTGAATCACAATTTGTAGTAGTGAAAGCTCATTCGTTTCCTCCCAAAAAAGATCTTGAACTAGGTTTCTCATACTTGGGCTCTGATACCAATTCTATAACGTTCCAAATTTCCAAAATAACACTTTGTCCAAATTTTATGAATTTCTTTTTTTTCTTTATAGTAGAATTTTAAAAATTCTTTATCTGTAGAAATAGATGATAGTTAATTGTCAATTTTAGAAGATGTTGACAAGTCACAGGTATGCAACCAATTACTCATTGTCCATTAAAATATTTCATTTAAGGAAACCAAGACGAGTTATCTATTACAAGCAGTACTACTTAGTAAAGAAATACTAGATAAACTTAGTTTGTAAAAATGAAATGTCTAACAAAGTTTAGAGAAACCCTGAATTTTGATGCCTCCCTGCTCTGCATATCACGCAGCAGGTACAGTACCTGTATCTCCCACAAAATGTGGTCAAAACCATTTCTGGTCTGGTAGAAAAAAGCATTCTAATTTTAACAAGTATAATATGTTGAAGAGATAAAAGGCCACTCTAAAGTTGCAGTTGAAAACATCATAACTCAAGTCTCCACGATATCCCATAGACTAAAGCAGAAGCTCCTCGAGCTTAACTTAGCCATGCAAATACAATTTGGGTACTTCGCTCGATCGGTCCAACAGTGTACCGAGATCAATACTTTACATAAGGTGATGCATGAGTAGTACTAACATATATTCATTCATTAGTGTACCTATAACTAATGCATTGTTTCAATAATTATAAGTTCACCCCCTCGTATGCATGAGAACTTAACTTCGGTGTCAAACAAAGTTATTTGAGTGTTTATTATGCTATGTATTTTTGTTTGCCCAAAAATTTGAGCGATCCATTTCATAGCGGGACTACAAATTTTTGTCAAGATAGCCCCCGTTAGGTCAGTTTGGATGCATCTTGCTATTGCATTAAGGAGGTCAACCCCTAGGTCTTAGGGATAACCTGACTTCCTAACCTTTGAGTGATTGAGAGACTGCTTGAACTTTTTGGTTTATAAGATAATGTATGTCACTCGAGGTAGTACCATCGTCGTCTACCTTGATGAGCATAAGTCTTGAATGAGTTTGATGACATAATCTTTATTATTAGAATGTCGAGTGCTATATAGGCAATCCAGTGCATTCTGCACAAAGAGAAATATGGACCCAACTTCAATAAGTTTTTCAAAGTATGAGTTGGTTATCGTGTGAACAAGGACTATCATTATGCTTGTTTATATGCATGTAGACATTGCTCTTAGCATCTACGACATTCACAAGCGCTTCACCCCATTGCGGGTGAATAACTAACTCTAACACAATGGTGCTTACAAGTATTATTCTTGTGACAATAGTTTATAGAGGCATGTGTAACGAATGATTATTTTTAGCCACAACGAGTACTGGCCTAACAAGATGCAATAGCTACTATGGCGCATCGACCCTTACGAGCACGATGCCCTTGAAGGCGAAAATGGAATGAGTCATCCTGATAAGGTTCCAACAATGTGGGCATCATCGTATCATCCCTACTAGCTTAGTTGAGTATTTTGCCAAAAAGTTTTGGGAGTATCTCTCCTATTTTACAGAAAAAAACCCTATGCTTGTTTGAAGGCATAAATATGCCATTTAGGATTTAGATAATCATTTGCTAGAAATTTTTGCAACATCTCTCCTATTTAATGGGGAAAACACTACGTTCTTTTTAGCTTGGAGAACATCTTGTCAGAAATTTTTGCAGTATCTCTTATTTAATAAGAAAATATTACCTTTAATTTTTGATATATTTGCAATGTTGTGCATACGTTGCATCTCCCATAGTTTATCAGAAATCTAGGCCTTAGTTAGGTCTTACGCTGGTGACTTAGATGTTTACGTAAATACAATTTTCTACACATCCAAAACCTTTTCAATAAAGGTTTATTCGTCAAACATTGTTTTGAACACGACAAAACCTTTAAATTGCTTTGAGTGATAGAGATTAGTCACAATTTATATGCTTATTACAAAACAGTTATATTGATTAAAAGCAGGAGCCTATGCATATAACAATGCGATGAGAAAGTAAATAGCATAAAGCAGAAGACTATGCATATAATAGTGTCAAGACAAAGTATAGTGCGTAAAGCAAGACCTAGTGAATGAAACTATGTATTAAGCAAAGTAACTTGTATAAAACTATATATATATATATATATAAATATAAAGAATTAGAATCACATAATACATAATTCATCATAAATATTGAGAAGTAGTCGCAAGAATACACGCATGAATACTGAAGCAAGCTTACGGTGGCTTAGAAGATGTGAACCAAGGACTATGACTCAATATCTTTTTAGAAAGGTGTACAATAGGAAAAATCTCACCATACGTGATTGTTATCTCAATGAATATAACTTGAAATAGAGAACGGTGTGCAAACCTTCAAAAAATCCAATAAAGGTAGCTTAGCGCAAGCGTATAGGCGCTCCTAGGTAGTGTCTGACATGTCCTTACACTACAAAAAAAACTCTATTTAGCGTCAGACATTTGCGATGGAAAAAACCCGCCACAAAGTGCTGTCAGATTAGCGAGAGAATGATATTCATCGTTAAAATATCATTTATTTTTTATTTTAGCGATAGAAAATATTCTGTCGATAATCCATCGCAACATAGCGACAAATTAGCGATGGATTTTATTTCATCGCCATATCCGTTACAGCTTAGCGACAGATCAACGACAGACCAATTTTGTCGCGGAGTCATCACCAAATAGCGACGACTTAGTGATGAAATTTGGCCGTCGCAAATCCGTCGCGAATTACCCCGTAAATCCCTAATTTTTTTCCCTTTCTTTCTCTTTTTTGTTTCCTCTCTCCCGCGTCTCTTGGGCCCGCCTCCCATCGCCCCCTGCCCGCCTTCTGTCGCTTCCATCCCTCCTCCTGTGGACCCCTGTCCGACCTCCTGTTTCCCCACGACCCACCGGTCGTCGCCCCCCTTCCTGTCGTTGTCGACCCCCCCTCCCCCCCCCCCCCTGGTCGACCTCCTGTTGCTGCCCTTCCCGCCGAGTGTCGACCCCTGACCCGTCCTCCCCCTTCCCGCCTCCTCTCGCCCCCCAGCTTGCCTTCCCGCCTCCTCTCGCCCCCCAGCTCGCCTTCCCTTGACCCCCCTTCCCGCTGCTTGTCGACCCTCAACCTGCCACCCCCATTCCCACCACCTCTCGCCCCCCCTTCCCGCCTTCTCTTGCCCCCCAGCCCGCCTTCCCTTGCCTCCCCTTCTCGTCGCCTGTCCACCCCGGCCCACCGCCCCCCTTTCTGCCTCCTCTCACCTCCCTTCCCGCCTCCTCTTGCCCCCCCCCCCCTCTCAGGTAGCCTTGCTGAGCCCCTTTCGCCGTGCACCTGACCTAGGCCGACACCCCCGTCCGGACATCCCCTTTGCCCCTCTTTTTTGCTCGTGTTCCAGACATCCCTAATGCTTTTATCCCATCTCCGACGACCTCGCAGGTAACCCCCCCAGTCCGCCTCCCTGTATTGTACTGTACATTTGTGCTTCACAGGTACATTGCTAAGCCAAAGACATGCGATGCTTAGTGCTAAGCATCACATGTGGCTAAAGATGCAATGCAAAATCGGGTAAATACCCGTGGTGAGTACGTGATGCAAGCACATCATATGTTATTTAATTTATTGAATGCAATACTTTTCTGTTCACATACTCACATAGTTGTGGATATCTAGGACTGTTTTGATGGAGTTGGAGATCATGCTGAGCATGATTTTAATGTATGAGTAGAAGTGTTCTTATTTTTGGAGTACAGATTCTATGCTCAACATGATCATAGTTAGTGGGATATTGGAGTGTGTTTGTTGCAGGTACATGTTTGATATATGTTTTGATATGAATGATTTTAATGTATTGCAATGTTTGATGTTTCTGTATCCATGCTTACACAAAGTTATTTTTCATTTGATTATGCCTTCCATGTGGAATTGTATCATGAATTTTTTGTTCAAATGAATGTATCCTTATATGTAATGTGATTTCAAATTTTTAAATATCCTCTTGATGTGTATAAATATGATGTGATGGTGTATTGAACACAAAACTTTACGTATTATTAAGATTTTCTTTTAACTGGTGATGATAATATCTGTAATATTATAGGACAAAATGGTTGCAAACCGTGAATGGATGTATCGTAGGATAGTTGATAATGAGGTATCACATGAATATATGGATGGTGTTGATAGTTTTATTGAATTCACAACGATAAGTGTTAGTACAGTAGATCCTACTGGTCGGATCAGATGCCCCTGCACAATGTGTAAGAACAATCGATTTGTAGAACCTCATGGCGTTAGACATCACCTATACATGAAGGGTTTTGTTAGTAGTTATCAAAATTGGATGCTTCATGGTGAAGAATTTTAGAATAATTTTGATGCACGGGTGGATGTGGCGCACAATAATCCATATGTGGATTTGATATTTGATGCCGCAAGATCGAAAATAGGTTTTGCTGTGGGATATAGTGATGCACCAACTGGGGTAGAGAAAGAAGCAACAAACGATGCAGTTAGTACATTTTACGACTTACTTAGAGATGCTGATGAACCACTGTGGAATGGTTGTGAGAGTCACACTATCTTGTCTGCAGTTCTTCAACTATTGAATTTGAAGTCCGAGTTTAATTTGAGTCAATCATGTTTTGACCGTCTGTGCTCTATTGTGAAGAGTGTTACCCAAAGATGAAAAATTGCCACAAAATTTCTACCGTGCGAAGATTATGGTCAATGCTCTAGGTATGGGGTATCAAAAGATAGATGCTTGTCCCAATCACTGCATGTTGTATTTCAAAGATCAAGAAAATAGCAGATCATGTCCATCATGTAGACATCCTTGGTTCAAGCCAAAGACAAAAGGAAATGGTAGCACAAGGTCAAAAGAAGTGTCATATAAGTCACTCTGCTACTTCCCTCTCACCCCCAGATCGCAACGTCTTTATATGTCTTCGAGGATAGCTAAACAAATGATATGGCATGCAAATAAAGTTTGACATGATGAAGACAAGATCACACATCCTGTTGATGCAGAAACTTGGAGGCACTTTGATCGTACTCATCAGAACTTCGCTTAGGAAGTGAGAAATGTTAGGCTAAGTTTATGTACAAATGGATTTAATCCATTTGGGGGTAGTTCAACCCCATACTCATGTTGGCTGATATTTATCACCTTATACAATCTACCTCCAAGCTTGTGTATAAAGCGCCAAATCTTTTCTTGTCTCTATTGATCCTTTGTCTGACGTCTTCGGGCCAAAATCTCAATGTATATTTGAGGCCATTGATATATGAACTGAAAATGCTATGGGATGATGGTGTTCTCACGTACGATGCCCACAAAAACAAAACTTCAATATGAAGGTTGTTGTTCTATGGATAATCAGTGACTTCCTTACATATATGTTATCTGGTTGGAGCACACATGGGAGTTTAGCATGTCCGTACTGCATGGAGGATACAAAATTATTTAGATTAACGCATGGGAGAAAGTCGTGCTGGTTTGATTATCACCGTCGATTTCTACCGAGCGATCATCCGTTTCGACGACAAAAGAATGTATTTCGAGCAGGCACAACTGAAATGGAAAGTCCACCAACAAGGTTGTCTGGCATAGAGATTTTAAGAAGATTGCGATACTTTTCATGTGGACTGACAGATGCCCGTAGGCCAACGCCCTTTATTGGATTTGGGAAATATCATAATTGGACAAAGAAATCTATATTTTAGAAACTACCATATTGGCCAACCTTATTGATACAACATAATTTAGATGTCATGCATGTGAAGATAAATGTGTTCGATAATGTGTTTAATACAGTAATGAATGTGAAAGAAAAAAATGCACATATGGATTTAAAAGTGGTATGTAAAAGACCAGAAATGGAACTCAAAGACTACAATGGCAAAGTACTGAAACGAAAGGCAAGGTATATGCTTGGACCAGATCAAGTAAAGCTTGTATGTCAATGGTTGAGACAATTGAGATTTTCAGACAGCTACATTTCTAATATTGCTTGGGCTGTGAAGATAGACGAGAAACAATTATATAGGTTAAAGAGCCATGATTGTCATGTCATTATGCAACGGTTGATACCCCTAGCATTCCATGATATGTTAGAGAAACTTATATGGAGGGTATTATCCGAGTTGAATAGATTTTTTAGAATATTGTGCGCAACAAAAGTTGTAGTATTTGAGGTAAAGAATCTCAAGGAATCTGACACAACTAGTATTTATCAGCTAGAGAAGATATTTTCACCAACATTTTTTTATGTTATGGAATATGTGATCATACATTTGCCATATGAACTTAGGGTTGGTGGACCTATGCAATATCGGTGGATGTACCCATTTGAAAGGTATGTGTTTATTTAATTTTTTTTTTTATGCTATTGAGAAATTTATTGTAATCTGAGATGTATATTGTTGACATATGCATGTTTGAACAAAAAAAAAATGTTCAGAATAAAGCAAGAGTAGAGGGTTCTATTTGTGAGGCGTACACCTTAGAAGAGATTTCAAATTTCTCATATATGTACTTTGAAACTCACATTCCAACATATTACACATGCCCACCTCGTAATGATGATGAAGAACAATTAATTGTAACTGACAAATTGTCTATATTTTAACCACTTGGGCATGTATTTGGCAGTTGTCAGTCAAGACTCTTGGAAGATCAATTGCAAGACGCATCACAAATATATATATCCCTTTTAATTGCTCAACAATCGACCCATACATCGAGTAAGTATACTTAGTACGTAACACTAAGTTCTATATGTGCGTACATTGTTTGGTAAAATAAGTTTATGTTAAGTGCATACAATTTGATCTGGAGTTGCAAAAAAAACTTTCACAACTCACTAATGCAGAAGTACAAAAAAAAACTGAAAATAAATTTGTGGTATGGTTGAAAGAGTTGGTTAGGACGATTGCATACATTCTTTCCCTTTATACAACAATAAGATACTTGATTTGTCGTGATCATAGTCATTATTTGTGCTTGTAGGTCTGCCATGGTGATGTTAAAGATCAAAGAATATGTGATTTACAAAATGGTCCATTTAAAGTTGTGCAATGTTACAACGAGTACATCATAAATGATTATCGATTCCATACAAAAGACTATGGTGTCAACAAGTCAATGATGAATAGTGGCGTGTGCGTCAAGAATAACAACTATGGTGAAAATGAACATGACTACTACAGTGTTATAGAAGAAATAATGAAGTTTACTTACTTAGGTATAAATAATAGCTTAACTTTATTCAAGTGTCAATGGTTTGGTCCCACAACAACAAGAGTCAACAAAGTCTCAGGCATTGTGGAGGTGAATCATAAATCAATGTTTGAAACATATGAACCATTCATATTAACCTCACAAGCTCAACAAGTTTACTATACTTCATATCCGAGTACAAGAAAGTGAGATAAAAATGAATGATGGGCAGTTTGTAAGGTGAAATATAAACTATACTCCGAGTATGATCAGTTACAGGAAGACAAGATTGCTGAAAAGGGTTGGTGGACCTATGCAATATCGGTGGATGTACCCATTTGAAAGGTATGTGTTTATTTAATTTTTTTTCGATGCTATTGAGAAATTTATTGTAATCTGAGATGTATATTGTTGACATATGCATGTTTGAAAAAAAAAATGTTCATAATAAAGCAAGAGTAGAGGGTTCTATTTGTGAGGCGTACACCTTAGAAGAGATTTCAAATTTCTTATATATGTACTTTGAAACTCACATTCCAACATATTACACATGCCCACCTCGTAATGATGATGAAGAACAATTAATTGTAACTGACAAATTGTCTATATTTTAACCACTTGGGCATGTATTTGGCAGTTGTCAGTCAAGACTCTTGGAAGATCAATTGCAAGACGCATCACAAATATATATATCCCTTTTAATTGCTCAACAATCGACCCATACATCGAGTAAGTATACTTAGTACGTAACACTAAGTTCTATATGTGCGTACATTGTTTGGTAAAATAAGTTTGTGTTAAGTGCATACAATTTGATCTGGAGTTGCAAAAAAAACTTTCACAACTCACTAATGCAGAAGTACAAAAAAAACCTGAAAATAAATTTGTGGTATGGTTGAAAGAGTTGGTTAGGACGATTGCATACATTCTTTCCCTTTATACAACAATAAGATACTTGATTTGTCGTGATCATAGTCATTATTTGTGCTTGTAGGTCTGCCATGGTGATGTTAAAGATGAAAGAATATGTGATTTACAAAATGGTCCATTTAAAGTTGTGCAATGTTACAACGAGTACATCATAAATGGTTATCAATTCCATACAAAAGACTATGGTGTCAACAAGTCAATGATGAATAGTGGCGTGTGCATCAAGAATAACAACTATGGTGAAAATGAACATGACTACTACGGTGTTATAGAAGAAATAATGAAGTTTACTTACTTAGGTATAAATAATAGCTTAACTTTATTCAAGTGTCAATGGTTTGGTCCCACAACAACAAGAGTCAACAAAGTCTCAGGCATTGTGGAGGTGAATCATAAATCAATGTTTGAAACATATGAACCATTCATATTAACCTCACAAGCTCAACAAGTTTACTATACTTCATATCCGAGTACAAGAAAGTGAGATAAAAATGAATGATGGGCAGTTTGTAAGGTGAAATATAAACTATACTCCGAGTATGATCAGTTACAGGAAGACAATATTGCTGAAAAGGGTGATTACTATCAATCAGATGATATGTATGACTTCTCTTATGGTCACAATGTCGCACATGGTATGCATGTTATATCTCCATTGTCTGATGGCACATGCATGGAAGAGTGTGATTCAAATGATATACGAAGTGGATGGGCGCTAAATAAAGAAAAAGAAGATAATGGCGAAGATGAGGAGGACGAAGAAGAGTATGAAAGTCAGACAAGTGATAATGAATCATTCACGAGCTAGTGAAATATATCTTGTAATACATACCTAAATGATTAAAATGATTTGAATGTATTGTAATCTATTGTATTGATTTGAATATATTGAAATATATTGCAATGTTTGAATGTATTGCATGTCTCGAATATTTTTTGAATTTATTATGTATATTCGATAGGTATAGAGTTATGAATTGAATGCACATGTAACGTATTAGAATTATTTGAATGTATTGCAATGTTTGAATGTCTTGTATGAAGTTTTTTTCAATTTGATCTGATTGATTAGAATAATTTGAATGTATTAAAATGTATTATATTGATTTGGATATATTGAAATGTATTGTATTGATTTGAATATATTAAAATGTATTACAATGTTTGAATGTCTTGCATAAAGTTTTTTTCGATTTGATCTGAATGATTAGAATGTGTTGAAATGTATTGTATTGATTTGAATATATTGAAATATATTGCAATGTTTGAATGTGTTGCATGGATTTTTTTTCAATTTGATCTGAATTATTAGAATGTATTGAAAAATATTGTATTGATTTGAATATATTGAAATGTATTGCGATGTTTGAATGTCTTTCATGGAGTTTTTTTCAATTTGATTTGAATGATCTGAATGTATTGTATTGATTTGAATATATTGAAATGTATTGCAATGTTTGAATGTCTTGTATGGAGTTTTTTTCAATTTGATCTGAATGACCTGAATGATTAGAATAATTTGAATGTATTGAAATGTATTGTATTGATTTGAATATATTGAAATGTATTGTATTGATTTGAATATATTGAAATGTATTGCAATGTTTAAATGTCTTGCATGAAGTTTTTTTCAATTTGATCTGAATGATCTGAATAATTAGAATGAATTGAAATATATTGAAATGTATTACAATGTTTGAATGTCTTGCATGAAGTTTTTTTCAATTTGATCTCAAGGATTAAAATGATTTGAATGTATTAAAATGTATTGTATTGATTTGAATATATTGAAATGTATTGCAATATTTGAATGTCTTGCATGAAGTTTTTTTTTAATTTGATCTGAATGATTAGAATGATTTGAATGTATTGAAATATAATGTATTGATTTGAATATATTGAAATGTATTATAATGTTTGAATGCATTGCTAGTATATTTTTATTTGTTAGAATATGGTTTGTGGATGACACACTCGTCGAGCACCTAGTGGTAGCCAGTCTAAGCCTTCATCTTCATGGGCTCCTTCGATAAGTATATCATTTAAATAATTGTATACTTGATTAGTTGAAATGTACATTATGTGAATTTCTAACTCATTGTTCTGTAGGTGTTGTTTCGCTTACACATGACCCACCTACGTCGGATGAAGGTCTTCTCAATGTGACGTACGATAAGTAATTCAAATAGTGTATATTGATGGTCGACCGTAAGTATTTCATTGTCACTTGTTAAATATTTAACTTATAAAAAGTTTATATTGACAATCGATTGCTAATGTGTATCTTTTTATGTGCAGTGCGAGGTTTGAGCAGCAAGAAATTACGAAGTCATTACTGCATCATCTTTCAAGACCGGTAGAGCAATGAAAAGAATACCCGAGAGAGATGTTGGACAGATTAATTTCCTTATTCATAGTATGCAATCATTTATTATAACAAGAAGTCTTTTATATTTATGTGTGCTAACTTTTTGAATGTATTTGTAGGCTTCCCATAGCTTCGCGACTGCAAACACGGAGAAAGATGCGAGGGTAGTGTGACAGAAGGTGACTGCCAATCGTTTTGCCGACATGCTGCATAATATGAAGACTGCAAAAAAAAAAATGTTGGTGGGATAGATGATCCACTGCAGTGGAAGGGCCATGGGCCTCCTACTGCCAGGAGAGATTATTGGGAGGGCATGTGCAACAAGTGGGCGAACAATGAATTTTAGAACCGCTCAACAAAGGCTGCACAAAACTTAGCAGCGATGCCTGATGCACAACTATACATAGGTGAATCTAGGACTTTTGGGAGCCACCAGAAGAAAATGATAATTCTTCAATATATATATATATATTATCAAATTTATAAGTATTTCTGCATACTTATTAATCGATTTTTTTGATCATGTAACATTACAGGAAGCAGAAAAAGGAAGCATTGTGTCTTACAAGGATGTGTTTGTTGAAACATATAAACGTAAGAGCATGAGAGATTTTGTATCAGAGAAGACGAGAGCGGCAATGATATGTATTTATTGTATTAATAAATATTGTAATATACAAGTTACTTTGAATTATGTTATCATAAACATTGTAATTCTTAATTATTAATTCATATTCTAATTATTTTGTAGGAGTCATACGAGCAGCAAATGATACATCGATATGACGATGACTCCACTAAGCATCCGACTTTTGATCCTTTAACATGGGTGACTGCTACAGGTAAACCCAAAAAGGGTCGTATGTTTGAGTTTGGGAGTAACATGAACACCATACCAGTCGTTGCCTCCTGCAGCCCGGGCTCACAGAGTTCTCCCGCCAGCATCAACTCCCAATGTCCTATTGACCCTACTGTGTCTTGGGATGGTGTCTGTCAGCGTCTTGAGAACAAAATGCAACACTTTTTAAATGAAGTCATTCCCAACATTGTCCGTAATGAGTTTTGCAACTTTTTTCAGGACATGAGAACTTCATCTGCATTCAACATGAGCTCAGGTGCCCAACAGGTATGCATGTTTGAATTACTATAAATTTTTCCTTATAATTTTGTTAATGTCCTTCAGTTTATTATTAGTTTGTGTGTCACTCATTCAGTCATTTACTTTGTTACATTAGATTAGGTGGATTACATATAATTTATTTTATTATTTTTTGTTTATAAATACTAACATTTTGGTTCTCTTTTGTAGGATGTTGGAGATGATCGACGTAGAGGAGTTGATGGAGGCATGGAGGGAGGGCCAGATCGAGAAAATGAAGAGGATGATACCCAAAATCTTGGCAAAGATTAGATTTTTTTGTTTAATTTGTTTGACAAGCTTGTAACTAATTATAACTTCGTAAGGACTGTTTTTTGTTGTTAGAGTTTGCTTAACTTAGAATTTGTGTTTAATTTGTATGTATTTTTTATGTGTACTATTTTTTTATAAGCATGATATATGAATTGTACAAGAAATTTTTCTCGAGTTTCAAAATATTTCAAAAAAAAATTATAATTTTTATTACAAATTAACGACGGAGTAGTGACGGATATTATCCATCGCTACTCCATCGCCAATTTGAAGCAGACATCGGTTTGTGACAGAATTTAAACCGTCGCTAATGTCTGTCACCACATTTTGACAGAAATTAGCGACAGATACTTATCCATCGATAAATAGTAGCAACAAAAATAATGATAGATTAAATTTCATCGTATAACCAAATCAGTCTCCATTTAACGATGAATTCACGACGTACATCATCTGTTGCTAAGTCGTCGCAACATAGCGACTGATTGGTGACAGATAAATTTTGTCATAATTTAGCGACTAGGGTTATGCAACGGGTGATATACGTCGCTAGTCCGTCGCAAAGATGTACAACGACAGATTAACGATGGACTAGCGAGGTATAGAATCCGTCATCAATACGCATTTTTCTTGTAGTGTTACGTCCTGTACAATTACAACCAAAAGTGTCTCATGTAGAACTTGTCAGTGCAAAGAAATACAAAAAAATCTAGAAAGAAAGTTCTTCTAAAGAAAAAACTCTTTTTTAAAGAGAGTAAATATCTAGAGAGGGTTTTTTTAGAGAGAGTAATTTCTAGAGAGAGAGAGGAAAGAGAGGAGGGTGACAATTTTTAAAAAGGGAGGGGGGGTGGGGGTCCTATTTATAGAGATTGGGTATGGGCCTATCCCAAGGGTTAAGTATGCCCTTCTTCTTGATTTCTCCTTATCTTTTTCGGATAATGATGAATATCGCTTATGGAGCCCACTTAGATATTTATATACGATATTTATGTGGAGCTCACAAGATATTTTTGTGGGGCTAGTATATTTTTGGAGTTTCGTCAATATTTTTGCGAAAAAAGTGAATATATCATTCTTTTTGTCTCGACAAGACGAAGCAGATCGTCTTTACAAAATTCTCGCATTTTTATCAAATAAGTATGATATAGCTCTCTAAATGTTTTGAGCCTATATCTATGAGAATATATACATCTTTAAGTATAATTAGCTCATCCAAACTTTTTTGTTTCGTATTTTAATGAAATTACATAAAAATATTTTTTTATTTTTATTCAAAAGCTTACTAAACAATTGTGAATCTTACACTTAAACACTTGTGCTCTAATATATATATATATATATATATATATATATATATATATATGAACACTGGTTATTGAAAAGGACTAATTTGTCCTCTATTCAAGGTGCCGAACAAGACATACTTAGAGAAAGGATCAAGGATATAAATGTTGTTAGTATCGGTTCAGCCCTGAATCATTTAGCCAACGAGTCAGGTGAATCGTTCAATACGGATTCTCAAGTGAATCGTTGCTAAAAATAATTAAAAAATATTTTATGGCAACCAGAAAGTGACACAAGTTAAAACTATTAAAACAATATTAAAAAATAATTTTAAGCTTTTTTATATTTATTAAAAAATAACCGATTCAAGTTAGCATAATATCGATTTTTTGCCGATACGATATGTATGGGCCGATACAGACAACATTTATAGATAAGACTGAACGGGGTGTGGTAATCCGTGCAGTGGCTTTTCTCACGGGCACTGTTGAAAATTAAGCAGGTACTTGTCAGAGAGAGAGAGAGAGAGAGAGAGTGGAGGGGATTCTTGGAATTTAATTGAACTTTTCTAATAAAAGAAAAAGTCGGTGTGTGTTTAGGGAAAATAGCGGAAAGGCGCAGTCAACGGTCAGTCAGCAATTTTTTTTTTTTAATTTTGAAAAGAATAAAAATATAAGAAAACAATATAAATATAAAGAGAGGAAGAGAAGAAAGAAGGGTGAGGTATTAATTTTTAGTTTTTTTTTCATGCGTCTCATTTTTTTTTTCTCAGGAAGAAAAGGGCGGCGAATATTTCAGGACCAAATTGAGTGGTCGTTTTCAATAGCCTTCGGCCCCTCTCTCTCTCTCTCTCTCTCTCTCTCTCTCTATATATATATATATATAGCTGATTTCGACGTTTTCATTTCGTTAGAAGGCGAGTGGATGGTGAAGGATTACCCGCGGCCGTCGACTTTTAGTTTGAAGTCTTCTTGGTTCACGCGAATAAAAAACAAAGGGAAGAAGATGAATCGAGAAGGATAAAAGGACGGCCAGTTGATAGTGGGGAGAGTTGCTTTGCTTTTGGTGTTATATCGAGACAAAGAAAAGGTGGTATTTGGGAGAAGAAGAAGAAGAAGATGATGAAGTAGAAGTGGGAATTCAGATTTCTACATATGAGGATGTCTCTGAAACTCCTCTTAGATTTGAAGAATTTCAAGTATGATTATGTGAAAACCAGGGTGGGGTTCTATCTTTCTTCTTCTTTTGTAGTTCGTGGGATATAGAGATCAGAGACCGTCTTCTGCCCATCAACCCTGACCATGCGTGCAGGGTTGAGCACGATTCATCAGACGCTCACCTCTGAGGCGGCGAGCATCCTGAATCATTCGATCGCAGATGCAGGGCGTCGTGGGCACGGCCAGACCACCCCTCTTCACGTTGCGGCAACGCTCCTCTCCTCGCCCAATGGGTTCCTCAGACAAGCCTGCATCCGCTCCCACCCCAATGCCTCCCACCCTCTTCAATGCCGGGCCCTCGAGCTCTGCTTCAGCGTCGCCCTCGAGCGCCTCCCGGCGTCGGGATCGGCCCTGTCCCACGTCGCCGAGCCGCCCATTTCGAATGCCCTCATGGCCGCGCTCAAGCGGGCGCAAGCCCACCAGCGGAGGGGTTGCCCCGAGCAACAGCAGCAGCCCCTCCTCGCCGTTAAGGTCGAATTGGAGCAGTTGGTGATCTCCATTCTCGACGATCCTGGCGTTAGCAGGGTGATGAGGGAGGCCAGCTTCTCCAGCCCCACCGTAAAGGCCACCATCGAGCAGACCATCGCCAATTCTTCCTCCAATTCGCAGTCGGCCGCCGCTTCCGCCGGCTTCTCCCAGCGGCCAAGCAATTTGTACCTGAATCCTCGGTTACAGGTCTCTGCTTCCGTTGCAGGGGACCGGTCGGTTGGTGGGCAGAGGGTGGAGGAGGTGAAGAAAGTGGTCGACGTCTTGCTGAGAGCGAAGAAGCGGAATCCGGTGCTCGTGGGCGATCACGAACCGGAGGCAGTGATGAAGGAACTTCTGCAGAAGATTGAAAGGAGAGAATTGGGGGAGGGACTGAGAGGCGTGCAGGTTGTCTCTTTGGAGAAAGAGCTGTCCACTATGTGTGTGGCAAGGAGCGAGGAGAAGGGGATGATCGGTTTGAAGATCAAGGAGTTGGGGGTCCTGATTGAGAGCAGGATGAGCGGCCAGGGCCGCGTGATCCTGAATCTGGGCGATCTCCGGTGGCTCGTTGAACAGCCAGGAAGCGGCGCTTTCGGGGTTTCGGCGTTGGGGCCGGTCCAGGAGGTTGTTTCAGAGATGGCTAAGCTGTTGGGAAGCCATGGAGAGGGAGGCAAGAAGGTGTGGTTGATGGGGACTGCTACTTGTGAGACTTATCTGAGGTGCCAGGTTTATCACCCCTCTATGGAGAATGACTGGGATGTGCAAGCCGTGCCTATTGCGGCAAGGTCTCCCCTTCCTGGATTGTTCCCAAGGTGCTCTCTCTCTCTCTCGTCTGTAATCTCATTTCTTGTGGTTATTCACTTCTAATGAACTCAGTCAAGAATCTGGTATCTCTTGTGCATCTTCTTTCATCTTTATATCGAGTTCTGTCAGTTATGAAACGTTCTTGTTTTCCTTTCTTCTCCTGGTTGCTATCAAGATTCAAGCGTATCCTTTTTTAATCTATTATATGGATTTCTCTTACGGGAAGTATTAGTTTTCCTTGTACTTTTGAGCTTGCAATGGTTCTATTTGTTATCCATGGTCGATCTTACCTTTGTTTCTCATGTGCTTGTGTGTAAAGGTCCTCTTTTCCCTCCTTGCAGTTTTATCTCGGTTCAATTAATGTATATTGTCATGCATTTCTTTTGCTATTTTATTTCATTCAGTGACGTTCATGGTTTTATATTTTTCTACTCTTGAAGGATTTTTTCTTTTCATGAAATTTTCTTTTCCTCTACTTGATGTGATCATGGAAAATTGCAGAGTCAGTGGCAATGGGATTCTCAGCAGATCGGTGGAATCCCTTTCTCCTCTTAAGAGTATTCAGGGAAGCCCCCTCTCATCAAGGTTGGCCAAAAATGGCAATTCGACTCTAAGGATTACCTGCTGCCCTTCTTGCATGGAGAATTATGAGAAGGACCTAGCCAAACTTGTGGCGAATGAGTTTGAGAAGTCCTCATCAGATGCTAAACCAGAGGAACAACATCAGCAACAATTACCACAGTGGTTGCAGCTTGTGAAACCGTCAACCATCAAAGTGGACGATTACCCTCCGGTAATAAGATTCGAGGTTCCGGACTGAGCATTCCACGATCTTGCAAATTTTATAAGAAATTTCATCCTCACAATCCTCTCTTTCTTCTTCTGATGCAGACTAAAGAAAACCAAGAACAGTTATGGAGGCAGAAATCAGAAGAATTGCAGAAGAAATGGAATGAAACATGCAGTCGTCTGCATCCTGGATATCATCTAGTTGTCGGGCTTGAGAGGCCTTCTCTGACATCTTCCCCTGTGATTGATTCTCAGATTTCCGGCACCGGCAATGGTAACATCTTTGGCAATGGCTATAATCTCCATTCAGTATGGAGACAGCAATTGCAGCCAAAATTGCAGCTGAACAGAAGCAGCACTCTGCAGTTGGGTGCCACTAACACCACCCTCAATCTGTCATCAGAACCGGCAAGTCCAGTAAGAACAGACCTGGTACTTGGCCGTCTGAAAATGTCCTCGCTCGTTAACACAGTCCCAGGCACTAACAAAGACAGGCTCAAAGATTTAACTGGTTGTATGCCCGCACAGCCGGTTTCCGATCAGTACAGCGAGAAAGTTTTTTGTGATGTGGACGCAGATTCATTTAAGCGACTCTTCAAAGGCCTTACCCAGAAGGTGGATTGGCAGACAGAAGCTGCAACAATGGTGGCCTCAGTGATCACCAAGTGCCGGTCCGGTGATGGAAATGGGAGAGGTGTGGGGCTGAAGGGCGATACTTGGCTGCTGTTCTTCGGCGCAGACAGGGTTGGGAAGAGGAAAATGGCAGCAGGGTTGTCAGAATTGGTGTTCGGAACCAGGCCTATATGCATTCGGCTGGGTCGGTCCAACAATGGTCTCCAGGGCGAGGATGAAGACAGTGAACCCGGCACGAGGTTACGGGGAAAAACTGTCCTTGATCAGATAGTTGATGCTGTCAGACGGAATCCGTTCTCTGTTGTGTTGCTGGAGGATGTTGATCAAGCTGATTCTCTGATCCATGGCAACTTGATCCGGGCAATGGAGAAGGGGAAATTACAGGATTCGCATGGCCGGGAGGTGGGCCTCGGCAATGTGATCTTCATCCTGACTGCGGAATGGATGCCAGAGAGTCTCAGCAACCAGACGCCGGTATCCTGCAGGTTCAGAGAAGATAAATTGGCAGCTGCAGCTGCCTGCTTCCAGCAACTGCAGCTCACAATTGGCAGCAGCAGCAGCAGCCCGGCCACAACAAGAAACAAGCGCCCGCGGGCCTGGCTAGAAACGGAAGACGGACGGGGACCTAAGCTGGCGCTGGCGATTGACCTCAACCTATCAGTGGACGACAACGATGTTGTCGACATTTCCCATGGCTCCCGTAACTCGAGCAACCTTACCGTCGAAACCGGGCTCAAGTCACCGATGTTCGCCACGATGAAGGACTTGGCAGGCCGAGTTGATGAGGCGATCGCGTTCAAGCAGGTAGACTTTGATGCAATGTCGAAGAGGATCATGAGTTCACTGAGCACAAAATTCTCCGGCCAAGTTGGGAAGGGATCCTTCGAGGTGGAGGAGGAGGCGCTGGAGCAGTTGATGGGCGCGGTTTGGTTTGGGCCCAGCTCGGGCGGGCTCGATGAGTTGGACGGGTGGGCAGACCGGGTGCTGGTCCCGGTTTTCCGGGAATTGGAGAGCGGTTTTGCAGTGAATGCGGGCGCCGTGATCCGGCTGGTCGTCTCCGGCGGAGAGGCAGTTTCCGGACGTCCGGCTGCTGGAAATTGGCTGCCGAGCGAGGTTTCGGTCACCCGGGCCTGACGCGGGAAACAGCTAAGGGTGAGACCGTTACCGTCAGATATTTTGACAGCATATTGACGACACGAAATCCCTTTGCTATTTATAGACAGACTATGCTGGTCAGAGCCTATTGGTCAGCTTGACGTCTTATCCGACGTGGCTAATTTTAATGGCGACACGTATATTGCACGTTTTCGGAGGTATGGCCCACTACATGCTTTCTTGGGTTAGAAATTTATGGGATCGTTCCTCTTGTAAAGTAGAATGACATGGTTGTCCCTGGCCTCTTGCTTTGTACAAGGGAACGGGCGCCCCCATATAACACAAGGAGCGATAATGGTGACGCCGATGTGGGGCGATTTGAGATATTGATCATAGTAGGGGTTGTTGGTGCATATAGTTGGA
The DNA here is from genome assembly GCF_984573655.1 of Nuphar pumila. Classification (NCBI taxonomy): domain Eukaryota; kingdom Viridiplantae; phylum Streptophyta; class Magnoliopsida; order Nymphaeales; family Nymphaeaceae; genus Nuphar; species Nuphar pumila. The sequence goes on from NC_143253.1 coordinate 131,592,982, forward strand.
AACTGGAGGGCTTATAATTTTGATATTTTTGGCACTTGTTTGTGTTGCAGGGTGTATACTTTGTTATAGGCATTTATTTGTTGTATGTAAAATAAAAACTTTAAAATATCTTTCTTTTAAATTTTCAAGAAGGTTCATATATATTGTCAGAATGAAAAAAGAAACCAACAAAGAAGGGCTGATATATATATATATATATATATATATATATATATATATATATATATATATATATATATATAGAGAGAGAGAGAGAGAGAGAGAGAGAGAGAGAGAGAGAGAGATCATCTTAACCTAAAAAGTAAGGTCACTCGTTAGCACCCATTGAAAGTCATAGTTTTAGAGTTTTTTCCTTGGTTTGAATTGTTAGATGTGTTTATCACAGTTTACTGTGAAGAAAACAACTATTAGTTGCTTTTCATGCCAGATGTGTTTTTTCTAAAGCGAAAAATTAAAAAATGAACTACTGATATCGCTCTAAAACTTGGTGATGAAGTATTCAAGTGCTTTCAATGAATCAATTTGATTAAGAACATGTTTCTTAGTAAATGCTCATTGATCAACGCATCTACTGGCCGGTTTAAAAAAAAAACTTGAAATTTTGATTTTCGAAGGGTTCTAGTAAGTTTTGAGGGGTAGGAAGATCTCTCTCTCTCTCTCTCTCATGTGCGTGCATGCATGCACACAGACGCGCATGTTTTACTTTTCTGTAGCTAACATTCTCTCTTCTTTCTTCACGTAATTCTGCATGCAAAAATCATTCATTTTGATCAATTTAATCAGACAACTTATTTTATGTGTTCTTTTGAAATTATATTGTGCTTCGAAGTTTTACTGGTTCAAGCGTTTATCTTTGCAACATTGTGTCGTATAATGAACACTCGAACATATATCTCCAAATTATGTAATTGTTACAAGACCTGGCAAGGGTTTCTTGAGCCTATTGTTATTAACATGTGAGGAGATCAAGTTTATTAAAAACTTAATCCCATTATATATAAAACAAGGATAACCCTGATTACAGCATTCTTCGATTGTATAGGATGCGGATCTGAATTTCAATGGGAAACTCCCAATCTAGGTGCAAGTCTGAATGCATATGTAATATAACCAGGGGTGTGATCAGCAGGTCAGATCTCAGCCAGAATTGGATATAATTGGGCAGGTCCGGACCCAGACCTGACTAAGAGATACTGGTACCAGGTGTAGACTGGATCCAACCAGATATACCATAAGAAAAGCCATACCCCAGGTCCAATAAGGATTACAGAAACTAGACAGGTCCATACCTGGTATAAATTATAGATTTTTTACATTGAAAATTTGGGGGTCTTCATCGGAACTCAAGTCAGACCCAGATTTGGTGTAAAATTTCATAAACCATGTCTATCTCGGTGTGCTAACCGGACTCTGAAGGGTTTGACCAGAACAGTTCATCGACTTCTTCTTTTGTTACCAAACCATGATCCCAACCATAGCAGTGATAAGTAGGGGTGTCAATGGGTCATATCTGGTTCGGACCCGCAGGACTAGACTCAAATCTGATTTGAGGTGCTGGTACTGGGTTTTGGACAGAGTTCAATTGGACTCACTATAAAATAAACCATACCCGAGTCCTATAAGGATTACATGAACCACACCCGGATGATCAAGTTTGGTATGGACCGGTTTTGGGTCAAACCTGGCCCATTGACACCACTAGTGATAAGTAGCACGATACCTTGAATCAATTCAAATCCGACCAGTTTTACAACCCAAAAATTCAAGTCCAAAAAGTGACTTTCTCGTTCATATGTGGGATATCAAACCATGAACAAAACGATCGTTACTCGGATAAACCAATCCATGATTTGAGTAATTTATTGGTGCAATGTGTTTTACCATTTTATATTACATTGGTTGGCATATTCTAATAAGTTTTAGTTACTTAATCCATGATTTGAGTAATTTATTTGTGGTGAAGTACTCTTGTCATTATTAGGGTTTGTTTAAAGTAATATATGTACATCATAGAATATGGGTGGTATGGATGAAAAAAGATTGCTTTTGTCATGTTGACATTATCCATTTTATCATTTTAATATGAATGAAGTAGATGGAAAGTTCATCTTTATCATTCTAAGAATATTGCATACTTTTCATATATCTCAAACATACACCTTAAAGCAAATATTTTATTGTAAAATTTTAAAGAAAAGGTATTGCACTTTATAAATAAATAAGAAATAAATAAACGAACCACCTTAAGTCTCAATTGAACAATTTTCTCAGCAGGTATATATACCTGCTTTCCATTTTAAAAGAGCATTTCATGCACCCACACCTAAGAAAATCCACTTTCTCTTATTGAAAGGAACACTCGAGAGGGAAAGTGATTCCTTACCGGAGGAGATGTGAAACCATTTTAATAAGAAAGATGCTTTATTGCATTTATTATATGGATCCCTTCACATTTCTCATGAAAATGTTTGTTTCACCCCCCATAGAAAAGAGGTCATCTTCCTATAAAAGAGACTTCTTTCATTACAAAAAAAAAAATATGAAACAAAGTCCCTCTAAGAGGGCGTTTGTTTCATGCTCTTTCCTTAAAAGGAGGCTCTCTTTCATAGGAAATAGGGCTTCTTTAATGAAAGTGGTGAAACATACATGTCCATAAGAAATGTGTGAAAGGGCTGAATAATAAATGCAAAAAAGCAAGTTTCCTATCAAAATGAGTTCCATACTCCCCTCACTTGAAGACTCTCCCACCAAACTGACCTTGTCAAAGAAAAGCGGTTTCCCTTGGGTGAGAGTGTAACAAACGCCCCCCTAAGAGTTCAATTGGATATCTCGAGTTCAATTGGATATCTCACTAACTGCATCAAATTTCTTAAGGTGCTCCGGGAGTACCTACTCCAAACTAATAGAAGATTTAGATTTTCAAATTTCTTAAACTTTTTTTGTTGATCAGACCCTATAGATATGACCTGTAAACATTTGAAAACAAGCTTTGGATCATGTGATTATATCATACATGTATGTTTTTTAAAACCTTTAAAAATCAATGGCTCACAATATATCAAAATCTCATGACTTAAACAATCTTATTTTTATGTCCAAAAACACGATCCAAAGCATGATTCCTATCAAATAAACTATGTTGAGTACATTTAGAAGATACAACCTACAACCATGATTTCAAGTATGTGAGAATAGGTACTCCCGGAGCACAGTAGCATTACTCTATAACTATAGAGTAATACTTGTGGGTCATGAATTTAGCCTCGTTTTGCTTGATGTAGAAGGTATTTATATAACATAATGTCGAATACATTAATCAATGCAATCAGGGCTGCTGTACCTTTTTTTTTTTTGAGAAGTTAAAATTCATTAAAAAAGTAAAGCATAAACAGAGCAGATATCCTGGTGAAGAGGTTTAGTCAAGACAGCAGTAACAAACAACAAAATGAGATAGACAGAGTTACAACTAAGAAGCAGAGTTAAAGAATGGCTCGGCTGCAGACCAATCCAAGAGATATTAGAATCTGGCCAAGCCAATCTAGCCACATTGAAAATATCAGCTTGAATCGCATGGTGAATACTAGGGGTGTCAATGGGCCTGGTGTACCCGGACCCGACCTAAACCAAACCCTATAGGGTCTGGGTATGGTGATAAATAAGAAGACTCGATGAAAACCCGGGTCCGGACCCAAAAATGTGATTAATAAATGGACCGGGTATAGTTTGTGAAATTTTATACCAGACACGGACCCAACCCAAGTTTCGATAAAGACCCACAGTTTTTCAATGTAAAAATGATTAAAAATATGGTTTAACTGGGTTTGGTTCATGTAGTTCTTATCGGGTTCGGGTATGGTTTTTCTTATAGTGGATCCAATTAGACTCAGATTCGGACCCGATACCATACCCAAAAATCTGGTCCAAATCAGGTTTCACCTTGGTCCGAACCAAACCGGACCCGTTGATACCCCTAGTGAATACATTCCAACGACTTACTAACTGGGGCTCAAAGTGATTGGTCGGAGCTGTTAGTGCAAGTCTCCCTGTGATGTGACGTTGCAGGTTCAAAACCCCACTGGTACGATTGAATAATAACTGGTGGGGGTATACCTAACCCCAGCTTGACTTTAAAAAACAAAAAAAGAATACACTACAACTTCTGAGATAAATATGTACTTTTGGTTAAAATCAAACAACCCCTTCTATTCTACACGTGTCCCGTTTGAATTAAATATAAAAAAGTTAGGTTATTGTTTTGTTATATATATATATATATATAAGTGGTTAATAGTAGTACGTAGGCCAAGTGATGACCACCAAATAGTTGAATTCCTCTAAATAAAATAGCTCAAGTTTTATTGTCTTCGTGAAAGGATTCCTCTGCATTGGGCATTTTGAACAAGGGTTCTATACCCCTTAATCCTAAAGGGTCGTCCTAGAATCAAAGCTTCCTTGATTCGCGGGATAGTTATCTATAATTAAAAAACAGTTTGCTTTATTAAGATCGGTGTGGATTCATCAGATATCACATGATACGTTACATTCTTTATTTACAAATGTCCAAAGGTTTGACACTGTATCTCCAACGATTTAAAAACTAGTTCTTAAAAGTTAAACATTATTGATCTTGGAGATATATGGGATAATATTTCCTACAGTTATTTGTACTTTTATTTTTCTTTTTTTTTTGTTGCTATTCAAGAAAAATAACCTTATAAATGTGATTTACATGTTTTTTAGAGAGAATCAGCTCTTAAATTGTCCAATTACGACATGTGCACGTGTTTTTATAAGGCTTTAGAGATCAACTACATTCTATGATACTTTCTCGGGTCATAAAAGCATATTTTTCATTGAAAAACATGATTCAAAAGCCGATTCCTATTATTTTTTAACACATTGAATCCATCTATGAGGTCGGATTGCATGAAAACATGTTGTACCATGGTAATCTGGAGGTGTTTGTAATACCATATATATATATTATTTTTTTAAATCTGACCTTATAGATGTATGAATAAGCTTTTGAATGATATGAATATGACATATGAACATATTTTATAAGCTTCCAAAAATTGATGACTTAAATTTTTACAAATTTAAAGACTCATAAAGCTATATTTTTCATTAAAAAGATATAAATAGGTCATGTTGAACACAACAATGAAGTTAGATATCAAACATGACTCGACACATCGAAGGCCTTTATATATAATACTTTGGTTATTGTTTCAAGTATTGTTAGCAAAATACTTTGTGCTTTTCTCGTCTTTTCAAGTCCTACAACCAACCCTTATTTATGTATGGAGCAAAATTTAGCCTAAGATACATGCAAATCGGGGTAGTTATGCGTGTAAGGCATTTGAGATGCCTAGCTATATATATATATATATATATATATATATATATATATATATTTTGGGGGGGGGGGTGGAAATAACCTTATTATCCTTGTACAAATGACATGTTTTTTTGAAATACCTCTCAATTTGCCAAATTCCTTCTCATGTTCAAAATTTGGATGCCCAACTTTTGTTGGATATTTTTATCTTTTGCACAAGCGAACCTTACGAGATTCATCTACCCGAAAAGTGGGTGAGTCCGACCAACGAGGCTCCGTTTGTCTGGTAGGAGCAGCTAGTGTACGTCACCTTGTGTTGGGAAGTTGTAAGTTCAAAACCTAATTATATAGTCGTATAACTAGTTGGGAAAGTCTTTTCCGTGCTACGACCCATAGACCCACGAGAAAATTGTAATGGTGACCGTTTTTGCCTTGGAAGATCGAACCTACCCCACTAGCCCAGCAGGCAGGTCAAGTTAAGTAATATCAAGGCTTCAAAGCCTTGAAAGCAAAAAAGCAAACCCTCTTAAGGTTTTTTTTTCCCTCTATAACCTTGGAATTTGGCTGATATTTTTCATTTGGAAAAAGAAGAGAAAAAAACAGGAAGAAAAGGGAAAGGGTATCAAGAGGGCCCTTTTTACCTTTAAAAAAAATGTGAAGCCTTTCACATGCCATGACAACGAAGAGAAAGTAACACCGCGGCATAATTGAACGTAGCAGTACATTTAGGTGGGTCCCACAATTACTGGGGTCATTGGGCCCACAGCCACTGGTAGGGCTGAGAAACGAGACGAGCAGCTCGCTGTTTGGTTCCGCTTGAAAATTGAGCTCAGCGAGCTGAGCTATGAACCAGCTCGTTTAGGTAAATGAGTCGAGCACGAACATGGTAAGGTCAGCTTGGCTCATCTAGGCTCGTTCTACATATTATATACTTATATTATATATATATATATATTATAATATGTATTTTATTAGATGTTATATATATTATCAAGTTTAAAAACCATTTAAAAAAAAAAAAACAAGCCAGCTCATGATCGGCTCGCCAAGCTCGACTCGAGGTCGGTTCGTTGGTCAGGTTCGTTACTTGGATTATTCAACGAAGAGGGAGGATCAGGTGTAATGTGATTGCACAATTTACTTTTAGTGTGCGGCTTGATGGCTCCAGTCTGTAGTCCAAACAGGCATTCTTAGGGCTTTGTGTGGGGAGGAAGGAATGCCACTGCACACTCACTATACACTCCTTTCGAGGAAAAGGAAAAAAAGGCATAATGGAAATGCAAACAAAGGAAAGGCAGCAAAAGGAAATGGAGTAACAGTCCTGACAGAACAAAAGGGTGGAGAAGAGAAGAAAGAGCAGATAGGGAGGGTGCAGAAAAAGGGGGTCCCTTTGCAAACTTCAAGGCAGACAGAATTCTTCCTCCTCCCCGTAACGTTCATAAATAATAAAAGAAGTTGGAGCAGGTTGCTCAAAATCAATCATACCCTTTTTGTCCTATTTCAACCAACACCACCCACCAGGCCCCCATCCCCACAACCTAAACCCCCCCCTTTGTCTTTACTTCTTTTAAAAAGTAATCACTGATCTTACAAGCCATGATAAAGATGTAAAGTACAGTTGGGGGAGCTGCTTTTTCTCCTTCAATCTTTATTCGTTACATTGTCTGCATGCATTTGAATCTGATGGTTGTTGCCACGCTTGCTTTTTCATTACTGTCAATGCAACTGCCACCTTTAAACTGAGACGTAAGAGACCCTAGGGGCTAAAGTGGACATCAAAAGGCTGACCATTGGAGTATGAAATGACACAAACGCCCTTAAGCTTAGTGTAGGCTTCAAGGGTCAAGTTCATGAAAGGGAGTTGGTTTACAACTATAGATAGATACAAAGATTAGGGATGGCAGTGACCGGCCGGGCGGACAAGGTCTCCACTCTCATCCCGTCTCAAAATCCTGCCCTCCATCCTTGCCTCCATCCCCACATAGGTTTTGATTTTAACCTCCATTCCTGCTTCCATCCCCGTTTCATATCCTCCATCCCCGGTCCAAACGGGGTGAGGTGGGGCTCCGTTTTCCCTCGGTCCATTGCCATCCCTAAAGAAGGATTGGGGATGGGGCGGTGCGGGGCAGGGTGGGGATTGGGGGAGGAACGAGGCAGGGCGGGGGAAAGCATAAGTCCATCCCTGGACGGGTTTTGATTTTAACCTCCATCCCTGTTTCATGTCCTCCATCCCCGGTCCAAACGGGGCAAGGCCCGTTTCACCCTGCTCCGCTGCCATCCCTAACAAAAATATGTTTTTTTTTAATAAAAGGGTTAACTTTGGCTACCTTTTGGGTTCCAAACCCTTTCATTTCATATGTGATCTACATGTTTGTAGCTAGTGTTTTTCTAAGATGCGTGTCCGATTTTGTAGGCGATAAAAAAAATCAATGGCTTACAATGTTTTGAAGTTTTTTTACCCTTAAAAATCATATTTGTATGTCAAAAAACTGTAACACATTCATATGGTTATAATTGGTCAGAAGAACCTTATACTATGAATTTCAACTGGAGGATTCGGAAACGATGAGGGTTGATCCAATAATTTTCTTTTATGGAAAGACATAACGACAAATGCCACTATGAAAATTTTAAAGTTTTTTTTAACAATTTTAATATACAAAACTATATATTTGTAATGATAAAATTAAGTGTTGGACATACATGATGGTTGTGTCATGTGATGTGTCCACATCTCTGATCATGTCCTCTAGACACGGGACACATGTCGCTGTGATATAGCATTAGAAGCTCAGGAGTTCTCTCTTACCCCTCGGGCACAAGTTGGTTGATACCTAGAATCACATGATACCCAGACATGTCTAGATATCTCAAAGAAGAGTAGGCCAGCTTGCTTGATACAGGTTCAAAACAGGCACTGAAACATACCACGGAGTCAAGAGACTTGACCTGACTCGGCATGAGCAAAAGTTGAGTCTTCAAGGAGTCCTAAAATCATGGCAATAGGCAGGCAACTTTGTGGTCTCAGACGGCCCACTTTTGACCCGGCTAGGCTGGTCCATCAACGGGCCACAGCCTGATCAAACATGCCTGATGAGCTAGGCTGGGACTTTGAACCCTGGCTCACAGGTTGCCGCCTTTGTATAACAGAAAGCTGCCAGACAAAGCCCATCCAAGTCCGTTTTGGACTGGGCTGACAGGGCAGTTGACAGGCTGCAAGAAGGTTCAACCAGCTTGTGGCCCACAGATGGGCGAGGTTCAAAATACTAGCCGAGGCCACGGGCTGACCACCCTGATGCCCAGCCATACTGATAACTCATATGACCAACAAGCTAATCAATATATGCTACCTTGAACCAACGAACCAAAATTTATTGGTCGGGCCCATAACTGAGCCTAGGCGACCAAAACAACCAGAGGCATCAAACAGACTTTTATTAGCTTATCTACCTTTACCAATGGAAAAAGGGGGCTCAGGACTCTGAACCCAAGCATTGTGGGTCTAAGCAGCCTCCTAAATCTTTGGCAGATTTAATGACTCTGCCTTACCAATCCGAGCTTGGCCCTTAGGTCCACATTTCTTCATAGTGGCATTTATCAATCTATCAGCTCAACTTGACCTACTAGCTCCATGAGCCAAAGTCAATCAGGGAAGACCTGAACCAATTCTTAGGAGGCCTTGGGAGATTTGATATACAGAATATCAAGCAAGTAAAACATGAGCCATAGATGTGACCAGGTTGAGTTGTCAAAGTTCGATGAGAAGCCCTTAGACAACATGAATGCATCCCACATACCGACCCTTTTGGACCAATCAAAGGAAACACAATGACGACAAATGAACAATTTCAGAACCAGTATCAGGATGCAGAGCCTAGCCAAGTTGATGGCCAAGAACTGGCTTGTGTCAAGTACTTAAGTTGTCTGGGTTTGTTGAGCATGATTGTGCCACGCATTAAGTAAATTAGCCTCTCATGGATTATGCATAAATAAACAATCCAGCAACAACTATTCTTCCAATCAATAAGCTTCTACAATCACGATCAAACAGTAAATAAAATTTAGTTTCACTTGGATAAAAGGCATTTGCCTTTCCAGGTGGTGGGGTATGGGAATGTTGCAGAGAAGAGAATCAATAGCTGTGCAGGATACCAGACACTGATGAGTAGGTGCCAAGGGCTGCACTGAGTGTGCCTAGTCCAATGATCATAATACTCGAAACAACCTGATTGTCAAGAAACAACAAAACAAATACAGAGTAAATGACTAAAGAGAAGAATTCATAACTTTGCAGTTTAGTGTGTGCATGCATGCCTATGTGTGTGTGTGTGTGTGTGTGTGTGTGTGTGTGTGATGCTGCATACTGTAGGGAACCTGAACAGTGGTAGCCTTCTTCTCTACGATCTTCAAGAAACAGAGAGGAGGTATGATGACAGCCTGCCACAAATGTTCGTTATCAGATGAAGGACGGGGTAAACCAGCCAGTGGTGATAAAAAATCAAGAAAAATATGTGAGCCATTAAAGGGCCTAAAAGTCCATTTTTAGAATTATTAGTATCACGTTGACAGCTTCATCATACCACAAGTATACTGAGGAGAGAGCCGATCAAGGCCATCACTAGACCTGCAAGTGAAACCCAGTGAAAAGAAAGTCATTAGCTTAGATCACAGAACATATAGTAGCCAGAATGATATATTGCTGGCATGAATTTATACACCAATATTATATTCGACCAACTTAAAGGATGTTATTGATACAGGACAAAATCAAGAACCAGAAATTCTTATAATAATTGCTTTATCTATTGGAGAAACATGTATGGTTTTTTCTTTTGGATGGACATAGAATGAAGTTCTCATGAAACTTTCTCCCGTATCATGTGTATCTACTTGCTCTGGATTTCAAAAAGCAGGGAACTGCCTAGTTTAGACAAAATAAACTAAATATGGAGGTTCTGCATAATGAAGAGAATTAACCTTTTTATTGTGTTCCATAAGATCGACCCCACCTTTCTAGAAAATTTAGGGGTATCAATTCCTGCTCATGTTCAATAGACTACACAACCTTTGTTTCTCCATGCCATCCAGAGATAACCCAAATATCATGTCATAATTTAATAGCCCAGGGTCCTGACCTGAAGGTCCTAGTGAACTTAGTCCTGACCCGAAAGCCCCAGCGAAATTAGTAGTTCCTAAGAATGTAACACTTTATGGAAGACTTATTACCTTTTCCTTGAAAAGAGAAATAATTCTTTCCCCATCTGTTTATAAATTTCCCATGTAACTATATGCTAACCTTTTTGGGGATGGACACACTTATGCCTCAGGTCACATATTGCACATGGTATGCACAGTGTTAGCATATTCTATCATTGATCAATCCTAGACATAAATCATGGATCGGTTTGAAAATCAATGAATTGCTAGACATAGAATCTTTTTTCCGTCAGACCCCCCCTTGAAATAAGAAAGGTTAATATAATTTCCTTCTTTCACAGCAGAAAATAGATCTAAGGGGTTTGATCCCGATTGATCTCCCATTCACACATGTTTAGAAAATGCAAGTTACAAGCCAACTTTTGAGTACTATTAGGCATACACTGCCAGTGCTATGTTTTGACTATACTAAAGTATTAGCACATGGAACATCATCTGTCATACATACCAAAAAAGGGCAGAAGAAATGCAACGCAAATAGTTGAAACAACTAGCCCTGTCCGTATGGCAATGGAAAACAGCAACTCATCCCGAGTCCCCACTGGAAGCAATTCCTCTAAACTCCTCGCCAAGGGATTAAGAAGCAATGCATATCTGTTTGGTGTTAAGTAACTTATAAAAAAAATGATCCAAATTCTAACATTTTCCACCAAAGGTTAGAAGAAGAAAGAATTCCATTTTATCTTCACAATTACACTTTTCCACTAAAAGGATACTTGGTAAAAGGATTGATCACCTAAAAGAAAAAAGGAAAGAAGAAAGATTAGTACAAAAAAATTAATCATTTTAACATGATCAGTTGCTAAGATCTACATATAGCACTTCTGGAAAAAGCATAGTAAAGCAATCAAGCAAGGTACTTACCGTTGTCCACAATGCAACTTTTGAAGCAAAAACATTCTTTGGCAAGTTCAAAGTTATTTGAGATAGTGTTCTTTGGCCAAACATGAGATATCCCATTGCTGCAACAGCACCATATATTGCAGTGCACAAGAGGAAGCTGTAGAAGAATAAGCCATTTCAAGAGAAGTTTGTGTGCAAACTGCAAAGCACTACAAATAAGTGTTGGTAACAAAACATATGTTACCTACCAAATGATCAATGCCTTGTTGAATTTTGTCTTATCAGCCATTGATTGATAGATATTTGGGAAAACTGTATGCCCAGAATAGCAAAACCCATGTACACCAATTGCTAAAGGGAGACCACTCCAATTAATAAGTGGACTGGTCTGATGAAATCCTATACCATCAGTTGCACCCACGACAAACACTGAAAGGAATATTAAAATGGTTGCAAGAACACCGCCAGCTACATCATGAATGTGAATTGCCCAGAAAAGATTTAGAAAGCTGTTAAAACTTTGAACCTTTTCAATGTTGATGAGAATAAAAATAGTGGAACCATCAAGAAAAGTTGGTACAGCACCTGAAAGGTAAGATATAATTCTAAGATCTCTTAACCAAACTGTCGGAAGAACGATTAGACCAGTCAAAATTCCAAAAAAGTGCACGGAGTCAACATGAATCCCAGCCCAATCAAGAGAAGCACCAGGAAATAGCCTTGTCAGATTGTCACCTTCCAAAATGATAAACTCTACACAATATGACTGCATTATGGAATTAAAAAAAGGAAAAGAGAAAGCATTACATGTATGGTCCATACACGCGATTGAAATCAAGAAAACATAAATATTGTAAAAGTAGCCAACCAGAAAAGGCATATAACAACCTACAGCACACTTACATACAGCTCCATGTACAATGCAATCTGCATGGAAAGCAACAGCATTAGTAAGAAGATCTATATTTTTAACAAAACATTGCCTAAGTTTCTCCACAAAATTCATACAATCAAAGAAACGAAGATCCATTCTCCTGATACAAGAAAATATTGGATCTTGTATACAAGCAACCACATCATGGGATAAGCATACTAAACTAAAAAGGACGTCCCTATTATTTGAATTATATGCATAATTTAGGAGTGTAGTTGAGACAGAATATTCAACCTTTGCCAAACAGATGCCTTATTTAGCATGTGTCCCATGTTGACACTGCTAAACATAAGTGTATATATATATATATATAGTCATATGTAATGTAACTAGGATTAGGTTGTTTTATTTTTTGTTTTGGTTTTGAACTAGTCATCATAAAGTTGACTCGTCACCATAGAGAGTCGTTGGGATCGACTGGTCAACATAGAGAGTCATTGGGATCCCAACGACTCTCTATGAGCCCCTTCCTCTTTGTGTATAAATATGGGGCACAAACCCACTACAATGTATGCTTCTTGCATATAATTGATTAATAAAATATTATTTTTTATTCTTTGTGTTTGCCCCTTTAGTGGGTGTTTGCGTGTGAGCCCATTTTGTGGCTTGTGTATGTTTTTTTGGTGCTTTCGTAGAACTCTTTGAGTGCCCACTTTATTATTTTGGTGAATATCTTCGGAGGACCTTGTTTCCTTTCATGGTATCAGAGCTTGAAGATCACGCTGATTTTTTGGTGCATTGAAAAACATGCCACTCAAGATTTGGAAGAAATAAAAAATCTTTTGCAAAATTTATTTAAGTGCTTGTGAGATTGTTGTGCCCTCTTGGTGGTGGAGTGCTCATGTGTTTGTGCTCTTCATTAAAGGTTCTCTCCTTGTGGTTGAGTGTTCGTACTTTTCATTGGAGGTTCTCTCTTGGTGGTGGAGTGCTCATGATCCTTTTGATCATTTTCTCTTTTTCTTCCTCTTCTTTATCTTCTATTCTTTCTATTAGCCCTTGTAAACATGGATGCAATGATAATGTCAGCCTAAAACCCATCAAGCTCAATAACACAAACTTTGTAATATGTGCTTCAATTATAAAACACTTCATATGGGGGAAAGGGTTGTGGGGATTATTGAATGGGTCAGATTTGAAATGCAAACTAATTCTTATTAAGATAGAATGAGAAAAAAAAGTACCTCTTCCAGGGGCAAAAAAAACCAAGGCTATGGCTATGTATGAGAAAATTTGAAAAAATGGAGAATGGGACATGCCAAGATTATGTCTTGACTCATTAGTAGTGTTGATATTAAGAAGTGTTTGGTTCTAGCTAACATGCAAATAAAGCATGCAACTATCTTAAGAGAATGCATTTTTTTAAAGATATTGCTCATATTTGCAACTTGCAAGACAAAGTACGCACTAAGACTCAAAAAGAAAAAACTATTAGAGAATACTTTAGTGAGTTGTCCGACTTTTAGAATGAGGTGGCTCTTATTGGGCTACAATAACATTGTTTCAAAGACATAGAACTCTGTCAAAGACAAATTGATGCGAAGCATTTCGATCAATTCATCAATGGTCTAAGTTCGGAGATTGAGTCTACCAAATTGGTTCTTCTTTATAGAGGAAAAGTCCTCTCTATTGAAGATACTATTGAAGAGCTAAGTATGGAGAAAAATAGACTAAAAAAGAAGACATCTAAAGATGATGATGATTCGGTCATAACCATGTCTAGGCCAGGAAACCATGTTCATGCTTAGAAACCACTACATTATGGGAGACCAAACAATGATAACTATGGAAAGCAAGACAATGAGTTTGAAAAGAAAAAAAATATTTATTATTATTATGAACCAAGGCATGTCAAGACATATTGTCCTAAACTAAAGAGACCTTATGAGAAGAAGGTAGCCTCCATTACTCATGAGTCAAGTGAGCTCAAAGCTTAGCCTCCGTTACTTATTAGTCAAGTGAGCTCAAAGCTACACAAGAATCAACGACTGGGAGCATACCCTTGACTCAACTTGTAGAAACTCTTCAACCTCTACTCAAAGGAGCTTCATCAACCAGAGTCACGGTCTCTTCTGCTAGCATCTCTGATCCCGGTAAATCTCGTTGGCTTCTTGACTCAGGTGCCTCATTTCATATGAGGCCAAATGGTGATATTTTATCCGAATGTCGTAACTCAAGCGGGTCAAACGTATTCATTGCCGATGGAACATCCCTTCAGAAAAAGGAAATAGGAAATTTCAAAAAAGTTTTTTATTCACAAAATTAGATATATTTTCAAGTTAAATTTAAACCTCTTATATGTTTCACAATTGTCTGACCATGGGATATTGTTTCCTTCTCTTCTATTGGTTGTCGAGAGTAAGATCGTCAGTTAAGGAAGCTGATTGGGGAAGGCCATGCAAAAAGAGGCTTATACTACATGGATTTTTTGTAAATACCCAAGAATACTTTTTGTTATAATATTCTGAAAACTGGATTTGGATTGATAGCATAAAAGACTTGGCCATCTTAATGTATCCAAAATCCAACACTTTACAAATATGAAAAAAAATTATAATCTTGAAAATTTTATATGTGAAGACTGTATTCTTGGTGAAATGAAATGATTGTCATTTCAAGAAAGAACTCTTGTCTCTACACGATTGCTTGAGTTAGAGCATTTGAATGTTTGGCTCCCAACACTTGTTATATCTAATGGTGGATTTACATATTATGTAATCTTTGTTGATGATTTTACTAGACACGTGGATTTATTTCATTAAACACAAATCTGAAGTTTTTTCATACTTTCAAATATTTCATAATTTGGTCAAAATAAATTTCAAAAAGATGTTTATATCTTTTGCATTGATTCATGAAGAGAATTTTTACCAAAAGAATTTAAAAATGACCTAAAATCCAATGGTATTACACATAAAAAATCACGTCCTTACATTCCACAACAAAATAGCTTGGCCGAAAGAAAATATAAGCACATTATAAAAACCACAAAAACTTTTCTTATTTCAAACCAAGTACCTAAAGAATTTTGGGCAGAAGCAACATTAACTGTAGTTTATCTTATTAATAGAATTCCATCTATCTCTTTGAAAATAATATAACTAGTTGAAAAACTTTTTAAACTTACCCTTAATTATTCTAGATCTGTCACATGGGTGTGGGTGCGGGTGTGGGGGTGCGACACTTTCCAAAAACTTGGGTGCGGGGGTGCGGCAAAAAAAAAAAAAATATATATATATATATATATATAGTCCTAATGAGTGGAGGAAGAGTACTTTGGTTAAGAATAAGGGTGATATACAAGATTGCACAAACTATCGTTGTAAAACCCGTGAAATTTATGGAATTCTAAACGAATGAAAGTGAAGCATTTATGTGAAATAGTGAGATTTTATGCTAAGCAATACAATTTTTAATGATTGAGGTTTCTAGAACGAAACCGGTAATAAACCCTCAAAATTGGTATTTGGATCCGAATCTTAGCAAGATCCGATAATCTGACCCGGTTCACGGGTTCCGATGGTAAATTAAATGGTTTCGGGATAATAGCGTGAGATCCGAAACACATTTAAAGTAAGAGAGGGCAAGTTTAGAACCAACAGGTGAAAAATCCATTTGAAAATGAAAGAAATTCATCAACAAGGAAAAACGTCCAAATATGACATAAATAGAATTTTCTTGCAAAAGAAAACACCAAGTGATGGTGTGGTGTAGTGGTAGGACGCACGGTTGTGTGGAGCCACAACCCAAGTTCAAAACCCCGGAGCGCCCACATAGAAAAAAAAAACATTGTTTTTCATGAAATCCGGAATGAAACTGAAAAGGTTAAATACAATTTAATCCACACGCTTTGCAACGAAAAGCAATGTAGCACAACTGGTGGAGCTCGTTACCCCTTAGGTTGAAGACCCCGGTTCAAAACCCCTTGTGCATGAACTTTTCCTTTTTGCACAAAAAGAGGATGATGGGGATTAAAAGAAAAATAAATAAATAAATAAAAGAATAGTAAAAACGTGGGAGTTGGGTTAAGCCTACATTTTGGCTACTTTTTTTCCCTTTTCCAAAAAATAAGGGGAATCCCATGTGACATGAAAGAGGGGTACCCATAAAGTAAACTCAAAATGGAAGTTAGAGAGATTCTAGTCATAAGAGAAAGAGGGCAAATGTGGAAGCATGACCACCCACAAAAAAATCATGGATGTTGGTGGGGTTTGAAAGTTTGAAAAAAATTGTAACTCCCCTAATTAAGAGGAGTCATATGAGGGGCTCAAGAATAAAAAAAAAAAAAACATGCAACCACTATAGATGTCTCTCTCTCTCTCTCTCTCTCTCTCTCTCTCTCTCTCTCTCTCTCTCTCTCTCTCTCTCTCTCTCTTAATGTTTGGCCATCCATCCTTCTCTCCCACCGTGAGTGTGGACCTCACTTGCTGGACGAGTAGACTTCCGTTTCCGTGGTGGTGGGTCGCTCCAACGTGAAGAAACAAGAACCACCATTATCACCGGCAAAAACTTCAAAAAAAAAGGTAAGGAGCATTATTTTTCTATGTAGTGGTTGTTGTCTTGTGGTATGAGTATACTACCACCCCATCAAGGTTACTCTTGCGGCTTTGCCCAACCATGTGGGTGTTTGGGGTTCCGAGGTCGTACATGTATTGGCTACACTGTTTATCAATTACATGGAAATGCTGAGAGTCTAACATGTAGTTTTCACCATGACAACTACACAGTCCGGCGGGCTGCGATCCTCTTCATCTTTGACGGTCATGGTGGGAATACACTGAGTATTTCATACAAAAAAAAAATTGTATTTTAATGGCAAGATCGAAGGTTGATGCTCAGCTGGTTGCTCACGTATTCCATGACCCTGATCATCTGGGGAAGGTATGGGTATGTCTGGTTTTGCAGACAATATCTGTAGGTCATTACAAAACCGTCTCACGGCACCCTGGCTGAACGACTGGACTTGTTGGTTTTGTTTTGATATTACGTTGTTGTAGGCCGTTCCATTTGCTGGTACTGGGTGCATAGGATTTCAGCAAGGCATACATATGCATTGTTGCTTAGTAAATATTCTAATGGGGGTACTATGCAATATGCTACCGTTGAATATTAATGATGGACCTTGATTGTAACTTAGCACACCATGATTGACCCTAAGTCATGTACCATACATAAGAACCATGCTAAAGTAACCCTGAGTCTATATGTGTGAATACTCAGCCATATGTGTGTTACTTAATACACCAAAATATTAATGACTAATTGAATATATATATATATATATAGTTTTGTTCACAAGCATGACATATTATGAATTTGATTGACAACCACTTATGCATGCTTCTGGAAATACATAACAATGCTATTAACTGTTTGAAAAATTTGGCTCTAAGATGGTGGGACATGGAAAGTCAAATTATTGTTTAGAAATTTCAATTTCATGAGTTAATAAACCGTTTTGACATGAATTCAAAACTAGAGATATATGTGATTTCTAATTCCTGTTAGTGTAAAATACTTATACACTGTTCAAGTTGTGTACACAGAATAGTACTGATATGAGTTAAAATGGTGCATATAAATATGTGCATTATTTCAAGTTAAGGTGTATTGATTTCTTGCTAAGTGGGTTATATATGTGATTTCTAATTCCTGTTAGTGTAAAATACTTCTACATTGTTCCAGTTGTGTACACAGAATAGTACTGATATGAGTTAAAATGGTGCATATAAATATGTGCATTATTTCAAGTTAAGGTGTATTGATTTCTTGTTAAGTGAGTTATGAAGCTATTGTTACAATGTTCATTAATGAGAAATGAATTGCAACCATATTTTGGCACTATATATATATATATATATATATATATATGTGTGTGTGTGTGTGTGTGTGTGTGTGTGTGTGTGTCCGGGATGGGGTTCAGTTTGACCTCAGCCTTGTTCCAGTTGTACTCATGACCGTGAACCTGTCTGACCCAATTGTCGACTTCCTCCGGGCCTGCTGTTGGTTATCCCACGACATCCGGTTGATCAACATCAACCACGCAACATGTTGCAAGTCTTGGATCGATGGAAGCAATGAGCATTGACAATGGTTAGCGCCTTTCGTTGATGGCGTTACTTGGGGGTGGCAGCCACTACGCCATGACCCGAGAGGGCTCAAGGCAGCCCGACTTGGTGCAATAAGCTGTTGTGACCTTAATAAGAGTACACAAAAAAAATGTATTAAGCAAGTGGACCATGCCACGTGAATGGTATGATTCATGGGTACGAACCCGTACACCATAGCTCATAAAACAAATATGAAATTTTGGGCTCCGAGTCGAGCCATGTTCCGAGAAATACTATATGGATGGTGCTTATGGTACCCGAGCTCGAAATTTGCATACAAGGTATGCAAACCCAATAATAGATTCGGGATTTTTGGAAATCTCCTGTGGTGCGACGTCTTGCACAGGAAAAACAAAAAAAGGCTGAAATGAATGCAAAATCATAAAATTGTGTGGTTCTGGGTATACCTGAGAGACGGTATATGTTACCAGACCCCTCGTGGTGCGATAGCTCGCGCATGGTTATAAAGAAAAGGTTAAATAAAAACATAAATATAAAACTATCGAGATTCGGGGTACAGCTGAAAGATGGTGTATGTTACCAGATTCTCCGGGCTCTGGGTACACCTGAAAGATGGTGTATGTTACTGGACCCATGGTCTACCTTAGAGAGGGTAGGTGGTACAAGCTTCGTGGACATTCTTGTTTTCGTGAGAGTTAGGCGTCTCACCGGGTCCCCAGTCCACGAAGTTAGGGGGTCAGGACTACCAATGCGCCCTAGGTGGTAGATCCAAGTCTTCTGCAGAAGTGTCAAGGGCGCATCCTAATTCTTATTCTAGCCACTGGGGAGTTCTCTCTCGGTCACGGACCGTCCCCTCTGGATATCCGTACGGCTAGTCATACGGGTTATTAAATAATAGACCCTCGTATGGTCTCGGTCCGCTACGAGGTCTATGCCTGTGCGTACCCACAAGGTAAGAGTAAGATAATCATTAAATGATTTAAGTTGACGGAAAATTTATTTCTGAAGATTTATGTACTGTTGATATGACTTTCGCAAAACTTGTAGAATCTACAACTTATGCTAATGTGAATAAATGTATTTTTTAGTTCAGTTATCTGTTGCACTGTATCATGAATTAGAAAGCATAATCATTTTCTTAGAATGATATAAATTTTCATTCTAGTTATATCTACAGTTGTTGCACATATTTGTACACAAGACACTGAGCACCACATATGAATATAATGCTTCTTACGCAGATAGGGGAGTCTGACCCTTCTGCTTTAAATATTTTTCAGGAAGCAACTAAATTGGAGTATCGTGGGCGTCGCGTATGGAAGTAGTCAAGAGATCTCAGTTATTCAGTGTTTTCTGTTTGAACTCTGATTAGTAGATTTACATTTCTGTCATAGGATGTAATTAATGACATTAATGCTTTAATTAATGAATGATATGCTTTTATTACTTCTCCGTTTTACCCTGTAATGCACCTGGCTTGTGTTTTTCGCACTTCCGCTATTTCAAAAAAAAAAATTACTCCAAAATTTTTACTATAAAAAGTTGGGGCGTTACAATCGTGGTATAAAACTCATGAGTCATACTATGAAACTTTGGGAGAGGGTGATTGAGTCTAGGTTGAGGAAGGTTGTCATGATATCGGAGAATCAATTTGGTTTTATGCCTGGAAGATCAACTATGGAAGCTATACATCTTCTTAGACAACTTATTGAGAGATATAGAGAGAGGAACAAAGATTTGCATATAGTTTTTATTGATTTGGGGAAGGCATACGATAGAGTACCTAGGGACGTTCTCTAGTGGACAATGATGAAGAAAGATGTTTCTCTCAAGTACATTAGTATAATTAAAGATATGTATAAAGGAATAGTAACCAATGTCCGCACTTGTGGAGGGGTGACAACCAATTTTCCTATAACGGTTGGGTTACATCAAGGATCTGCTTTAAGCCCTTTCCTATTTGCTATAGTGATGGATGAGCTTACGAGATCAATTCAAGAAGATGTGTCGTGGTGTATGTTGTTTGCTGATGATATTATTTTGATTGATGAGTCTAGAGTTGGGTTAATGCTAAGTTAGAATTATGAAGACATACATTGGAAGCAAGAGGTTTTAAGTTGAGTAAGAGTAAGACAGAATATATGAAATGTCAGTTTAGTAAGCAATGAAGTAGTGATGGGAGTGTAGTGAAGCTTGGTGAGCAAGAAATACCGGTGGATGATTGTTTCAAATATTTGGGATCTATTATTCAAAAGTATGGAGAAATTGATGGAGATGTAAATCATAGGATAAAGGTTGGGTGGATGAAATGGAAAAGTGCAACTGGAGTGTTGTGCGATCGTAGAATGTCATTGCAGTTGAAGGAAAAGTTTTATAGGACGACTATTAGGCCCGCTTTACTATATGGTACGGAATGTTGGGCTGCCAAGAGACATCATATTCAAAAAATGAGTGTAGCTGAGATGCGTATGCTTAGATGGATGTGTGGAAATACAATAAAAGATAAGATTCAGAACGAGGAGATATGTAAGAAGGTAGGCGTTGCACCCATTGAAAATAATATGAGAGAGAATCGTTTACGGTGGTTTGGACATATTCGACGAAGGCCTAATGATGCTCCAGCTAGAAGGATGGAGAAATAAGAAAATATATTAGTTAAAAGAGGTCGGGGTAGGCCTAGGAAGACTTGGATGGAGATGATAGGAAAGGATATGAATGCTTTGAACCTCACCGAGGACATGGCATTGGATAAAAATGATTGGAGGAGAATGATTCATGTGGAAGACCCAAAATGATTTTCTTTTTTGGTTTATATCGCCGACCCCAATTGTTTTGGGATGAAGGCGTAGTTGTTGTTGTTGTTGTATATATAAAGTCCAAAAGTTGGACATAAATGAGGGTCAGTTGATCACACCGGGTGTCGCACGCGCACCTGCGTCGCATCGATGCGGGTGTGGCACCCAGTTGGCTGAGTCCCTGTAACATAGTTCTAGATTAAGAGTTTTTGGGTGCAAATGTTCCATTTTCACTGATAAAAATGATAAACTTTTTCCTCGTGCTATTCTTTATGTTATTTTGGGATATGCAAATAACCAAAAAGGCTATAAATGCTTTGACTTTAAAAATAAGAAATTATATGATTTAAAAAATGTCTTTCTTAGAAAATGAAAAAAAAAATGAATTTGAAAATTCTGAGAGAGTAACTGTGTATTCTTTTCTGTTAGATTTAATTTCAAAGTTTGATGATTATGATGTTGATCTTGATCATGAAATAAAAAATGATATAGTGAGTAAAGAAGAATCTCATGATAATGAGATAAGAACAATCCTGATATCAAAACTGTATCTAATATTCCAGGCGTAGTAATTTTGAACATCCATGTGCTGTTGAAAAATATACCAACAATGAAGACCATACCGAGATATAAACTAGAAGGTCATCAAGAGTATCAAAACTTTTTCCTGAAAAATTCATGTCCTATGAGTCTTTTTCACATAAGTATCAAGCTTACATTGCATTGATACATTCCTATATATAACCCTCAAATTATGTTGAAGCAACGAAACATCCTGAATGGGTAGAAGCCATAAGGGTAGAATTTGATGCTTTAGAAAAGGCAAATACTTAGATTGTCCAAGATACACCCTTATAAAAGAAACCTATAGGTTGTCAATGGGTATATAAGATGAAAACCAAGAGTGGTGAAACTCTTAAAAGGTATAAAGCTAGATTAGTTGCCAAGGGATACTCCTAAGAGTATGGAATAGATTATAAGGAAACCTTTGCCCCAGTTGCTAGGATGATCAGAGTTAGAACCGTAGTAGCCCTTGTTTCTGTGAAAAAATGACCTATATATCAAATGGATGTTAACAATGTTTTTTCAATAAAAAAATAGTTGAAGAAGTCTATATGGAAGCACCGCCTGGTATAATTATTTCTAAGAGAAAGTCATTTCGTTTAGATAAGTCCCTAATGGCCCTAAACAAGCGACAAAAGTTTGGTATGACAAGTTTAGTCAAGTTATACTTGATGTTGGATTCCAATCTTGTTTAGCTGACACAACTTTGTTTGTTAAGATATCTGATGCAGATGTTATTATTTTGTTCCTTTATGTGGATGACATGATCATCATAGGAGGTGACAAATAGGGAGTTGAAAACATTAAAAGACTTTTCAAAATGACTGATTTCAGGTTTTTAAAGTATTTTTTAGTATAAAAGTTGCCTATTTTTCTAGAGGTTATTTACTGACTCAATCTAAATTTGCTTTAGATATTGTTGCTAGGTCAAGTATTTCAGATGATAAGAAGTTTGACATTCCCAAAGTTGTAAATGTCAAAATAAAGATTTATGATGGGGAACCATTTGAAAATCCAACATCATACAGACTTGTCGGGGCTCTGTCATATCTCTCAATTACAAGACCTGACATTGTGCATGTAGTTTAAATAGTGAGTCAGTTTCAGCATGCTCCCACCACGGTTTATATGGGAACAATTTTGCGTATTATTAGATATATCAAAACTTTTATTTTTCAAGGGATTTTCTTATTTGCTTATTCCTCCTTTGATTTAATTTCTTATATTGATGCTAACTGGAGAGGTGATCCAAATAATTGACACTCAATCACTGATTTTTGTGTATTTTTAGGTGACTCATTGATTTCATGAAGGTGTAAGAAGCAATAACAAGTTTTCCGCTCTTCAACTGAAGCAGAATACCAAGTCATGACTACAACCACTATATAGGTGGTTTGGCTAAGGAGATTGTTGAATGACACGAGCGTTCAGAGTAAAGGAACATCATGATTATATTGTGACAACAAAACTTCCATCTACATTGTCAGCAATCAGTCCTTCCACGAAAAAACCAAACATACTGAGATGAACTGTCACTATGTACGATAGGATTTCCTACACGGCACTATTGATCTTCCCTACGTTACTTAAGAATATCAATTGGCGGATTTCTTCACCAAACCTTTCACTGCTCCTAGATTTCACTTATTCTTGGACAAACTTTCGGTTATCCAACCGTAAGTTTAAGAGAAAGTGTTAAAAATAAGTACACATATATTTATATGTATATATAGTCATAATATGTAATGTAACTAGATATGAATGAGAAATAGTAACTAGGATTAGGTCTTTTTAAATATTTTTTTTCAACTAATCAAAAGTTGACTGGTCAACATAGAGAGTCGTTGGGATAGAGAGTCGTTGGGACAGCTCTATTTAGAATTGTTGGGACCCCAACGAGTCTCTATGAACCCCTTCCCCTTTGTGTATAAATATGGGGCAAAGCCCCACTACAATGTATGATTCTTGCATAGTAAATCAATAAAATATTATTTTTTATTCCTTGTGTTTGCCCCTTTAGTGAGTGTTTGCATGTGAACCCATTTTGTGGCTTTTGTACGTTCTTTTGGTGCTTTGGTGGAACTCTTTGAGTGTTCACTTTGTTATTTTGGTGAATATCTTCCGAAGACCTTGTTTCCTTTCAGACACTACACATTATGGCATTGGACACACCACAACAATCCGTAGACATAGTCAAGCCTCCACCAGACAAGGTCAACACCTTGTCCCAAATTCATCTATTTTGTTTTGTGATCTTGACTTTTCATTTTGAATTTATTTGCATGATTATTCATTTAAATTTTGCTAATTTTACATAGAAAAATATCCAGGGGAAAGAGGAAACAAAAACTTTCATGATAGAAGTTCCCCGAATGTAGGGCATGATCCTTTATTCTGTAGTTAAAGCCATGCATATAGTTGCTCAGCTTCCTCAAAGAAAGACTAAAGCAAAAATAGCATAATATAATCATCAAACTTTACCCATTGTCTAAGAAATCCTTAAAAAGACGAAGAAAAGAGGGAAAATCCAATACCAAAAAAACTAGAACAACTTAAATTACTCACAGATATGAAAAGGCGCCCATATCTTCCATATGCTGCTTCTCCAATATCTGGATAGCTTATAATGCCATCTCTGCTTTTAAAACACTGTCTCATGAGGATGCCTGTATAGCAGCAGACAATTGCGAAAAAAACTAAGACCAGCAAACTTGCCCATCCAGCTTCTTTTATTGTGAATGGTGTAGAAAGAAGACCAACTCCGGCCAATACGTTAACACCTGATTATCAACAATCAATTGGATCACAAGTATGACTAAATGTTTAAAAAAGAGACATCTTTACATTATTATAAAGTGCATTTCAAATGACAACAGCAACTCAAAAACTTTATTAGCTGAATATACAGCTCCAGATATGACTGTGTTTCATAATGCACCTGAATGTATTACATGATGCAGAAGATAATAGCACGTGAATGCAGATTAGATTATTTACCATTAAAAATAGTCTGGGTGAAGCTACATCCATGAACATCATGCCCTTCTCCAGAAAACTGCAAATTAGAGTGTTGTGACTGCTGGAATAGTCTAGATTTACTCAGAGTTTTCTCTGAGTCTTCCTTCTCAATGATGCTTTCAGATAGCAAAGGCAATTTGACTTCCAAGTCATTGCTACTCAACGTACTTTGATGAAAACTTGGATATCTAAGACTAGGACCACGTTGAACAAGGCTAAATGTTGGTGATGCAGCAATCGTATAAGAATCAGTTGATTCCCTGCTTGAAAGAGCAGCAACACATAAACAGATTGAACCAATAAACTCCACATAACAGATTGTGTGATGTTCAAATAACATGAAATTTTATATAGTTTAAGCGAATGCATCCTACAGACAAATGTAGTTAAAAGATTTTCCATTCAAACTCATTACTAAAGAATAAGCGTGGAGGTTACAAAACATCACAGTCAATAATGCATGTGTTTAATTTGTTTATTCTATGTGCAAGGGCAATTTTGTCCCCCCTTCCATAACCTTCATAGATCGGCCATATTTTTTAGTATTAGAGGCAGTTTTTACTGATTTTCCCTTTTCTTACTGTGGATTTCTTTGTATGCTTGTTGCACTAAGCAAATCCATGAGAATCGGTTTGACCACGTGTTCTGCTTTTGCATTTATTGTCATTGCATCAGGTCACAACAAAGCTCCTCATGTCTGGATCAAACTGATGTAGTATCTCATTAACTCTGGAAAACGAGCAGTGTATACACAAACCCTTCAGCCATTTAATAATTAAAGAGAAACATAATAAGACATCATTTGTGAGGCACAATGGTGCATGCCACACAACAGAACTGTACATGATAGCACCACTGAGACAAATCAGTTGAATGATAACTTCTTTTCAGCATGAGCTTGGGCTAGGTTTGGGGCATGTATCTATTTGAAAGATGTCTGTACACGTCACAATCTTGATCACTTTAAGTCATTCTACTTTTGCTGCAAATTTTTTCTGAATTCTGAGCATGCAGTGCCATTTCAATAGTTTGATTTTGTTCTACAGATAATTAGAATTCAATTGGTTGTATTCAATAGTGAGAAGTTTCACATTGAGGAGTTCCACAAGTTCATCTGCCGCAAAATAGAGGGAATATGAAACATTCAAAAACCGTCAACTTTTATTTTTTCAATGATGGTTCACGATAGGGGTACAAACACCTGTCTTCTTAAGATCACTCCTACCCTACAGGCGCTTCCAGCAGTTTCAACCATAAAAGCATCAACTACTTTAATATGCAGCAATCAAACTCTAGCAGCCTTTTATTGTATACATTATCTACTAACACACATGTAACTAGTCCTGTGCCACATCACAGACTCCAGGAAGGTGTTTATATGCCGAAACATGTATGAACGACGACAGTCATTACATTCTTGCTGTCGTGAATGGAGTATATGGACATGCTTACAGCTGAAGCAACCAACTACCAAGCAGATGCTTAACAAGAAAAAAAAAGTGCAGTGAATCCACCTAGGAAAAATCAACGATACCACCCCTCATCAGGGCAATTTCATGAGGGCACAAATACTAACACTCGCTTTCTCTCAGAGAGCTTATCAAGAGACTACGGAAAGGTTTCTGTAAAACGAAATTAGCTCTCTTCGTCTGAGAACTGCAATGCTATAGTCAACCGCAAAGTTTCACAGAGATTGTCATGTTTTAGCCATATCCACATTCACCTCTCCAACAAAACACTGATGTTATCCCACTGCATGTGCATGCGATATCACCCATACACCTCAATCAAACTACTTTCTGCTTGACATGAACCTAAATTGAACAATTTAGACCATAATCAACCCTCTTTTCCGAGGGTCGGAACTATATGGAATGGCAGGACATGAAGTAAAAACCACAACTCCCCTCCAGCATAACTTCATCTTAATTTAGAGATCGACGGTGGTTTCGATCCCGCTACACCCAAGTAGATGATTGTTACTCAACATAAAGGGGTAACAATACCTAACGCGGTCCTGTACTCCTCCGTGCTTGGGAGGGCCGCATTGGGTTCAGTCCTAACCTCCTGCTTTTCTACAAGAAGTGGCCGCCTTCAGGATTCGAACTCGCGCCTACACACTGACAATCCAACATCTTACTATTGTACATAGCCATGGCCATCATCTAGCCTATCAACTAATCCAACAAAAGAAATTCAAAAAAGGAACAAGAAAAAAAGATACCAGTCCTGCATACTGCAATGGGCAAGTGACATAATAATACATAGAAACGATGAACGAAATCATCGATCGAACCAACACGATCGACCTGTCCTACCGAGAATTCAATTTTCCCACCAGAACTCTTTCAGCAAGGTATTAGAAAGCAAAACCGCGCCCAACTTTCCATTGTTTTTCGATTCAAAAGAAGAACAAAACAAGTGCGAATAAAAAATACGACGAAGAGTAAGAGGAAAAAAGAGGGAGGAGGAGCTCAGAAGCTGCACCGGTAACTCTGCGGCCACTGATTCGAGGAGAACACGAAGGGAGACGAGGGTTTCGCCTTATCTCCCTCATCATCACCATCATCATCGCTCATCTCCGGCGTCTCGACATCGTCGGAATCCTGCAAGGCGTTCTTCTCGGTGTCCTTTTCCTCCTCGCTCTCCATGAAAAGCTCGTGATCCGTCGGGCTCTCCATAGAACGAACCGGAATTTACAGTCGTCGAATCGGATTTTGGAAACGGGATTTTGCAGGAACCGTGCGGAATTTCAGGATATTTAGGGAATTCTCGCGGTGCCTCAAGATCACGAAAGCTAGAGAGAAAGAGCGGAGAAATAGGAGATTGGTGGGACGGCGGTGTGAGAAAGAAGACAGGAATTCGCAACGGCCGAAGATCTCGTTTGGCGCGCGCAACAGATTTTCGTAAACCCGGGAATTACCGATATGTGATTTAAGTTTTGGGTCAAGGACGTGCGTGACCCCCCCCCCCAATTGAACTTTTCCACTTTTTCTATTGGAGTTTTTTTTTTTTGTTTTTTAAAGGCAAGCTGAGGTTAGGCAGAACCCTACAATGATACCATTGGGGATTTGAATTCGCAACGTCCCAACACAAGGTGACGTGCACTAGCTGCTCCTACAAGACAAGCGGAGGCCCCGTTGGTTCTTTGATGTTTAAATTAGATACTTTTGTCTGTTTTGGAAACTTGGTCTGTAGTTTATAAGAGGGTGATAAATGAGAAGACCCAAGTCCAGACTCGAAGGTCCAATTAATGTCATTTATATATTTATAATATTAATTAGTTATATTATTTATTATTTCATATTTCATCACTAATATCCATATAACCAAACTAAAAACTCTTCGCCTAATTTGAGAAGTGATATTTGATATTACCCAATCATCACAAGTATACATGGATTCAGGTATAGTTTGTGAAATTTTATACCAAACCACGGACTCTAGTTCTGATTAAGACCTGCAATTTTTCAATATAAAAATGATAAAAAATATTCTTTTACCTGCAATTTTTATAGTTCTTAACGGATCTGGGTATAGTTTCTCTTATAGCAGACCCAATTAAACTCAAGTCTGGACCCGATACCAAACTCAAAAAACAGGCCTAAGTCTGGTTCCACATGAGTCCGAACCAAACCCGTCCCATTGACACCTACTATTTAGACTAAAGCATGAAATTGACAGCTACTACTTCCAACCACGTCACCTATAAATTCCAGCTACTAGATTCCAAACAGGGCCAAATCTTTTTGCTTATTGAGACAGGTGTTAGATGGATATGAAATGGAATTGGAGTTTTGTTACAAGGTGCCAAACGTAAAGGGTACGGGTGGGGGCAGCCCTTTTGGCTCGGCTGGTAAAGAGCCGTTTCCAACTTGAAAAGTAAGTTGGAAAGCCCAACATAAACGATCTGCTCATGTTTGTAAAAATAAATGTGTTTTAAATCTAGTTTACGTCATCTAACACAGTGTGGAACGAGCGAATGAAATATTTGGTTTGCAAGTAATAGATTTATAGATAAATTCACAACGTTTTCAGCTTGTATGTTTTTATAATGCTTTTAATTTCGATTCTTAAACGATTTCTTTTTTTTTTTAAACAAGCCAGCTTGAGCTTTGCTTATCTAACTTAGAATCATTGTGAGCTTCAAGCTCGACTCGTTCAACTTGTTTACCAGTCTTAGGTGTCATCCAAACGGTTCAATTGGTTTAGTTTGATAAAGAGAGAAAAGATAAGCTCCCATCCTCTCACAAAAGGATCGTGCCTAGCAACTATTTTATTTAAGAGAGCATACGGGTCATATTGTATATATATAACCGATTCGTTAGTTGTATTCAGTATTCACCACACATCTCGATGGAGAAGTGCATGGGGTTTCACTTTCACAGTTTTCAAGTGGATGCACTGTTCCCAATCGAGATGTGCAGTAGGGATTGAATAAACCGATGGTTGGTTACATACCATGGCATCATCTGCTCACACACACGTATGCATGAGTGCATGCCTTGCCTTAGAAGGATACATTCTGCTGATCCCTTTATCAAGAGTCCTGGGTTTGGCTCAAGCTTGCTTGTTTTACTCGTATATGTATATATATTAGTAAAATTGGGATAAATGAACGCTTTTGTGTGGTTTTTCTGAGAAAGACGTACATGGTGAGATAAAAAGCAGGTGCTGTTCTTACAAACAATAAGATCATGACAAACCTCCCTATTGGCAAAATAAAAAAACTAAAAAAAATAGGACTCGCAAAACCGACCCCATGGGGCTTAAGAGATATCTGGTAGGGGTCTGCCTTACCCCAGATTGCCTTTAAAAAAAAAAAACCAACCCCATGCAGTTTGGATAAACCTTGATAGTGATTATAATTTGTTCAAAAGATTTAAGAACTCAAGCACTCAACATCAATGTCATCATCCAATAACGTGCCTCCCCCAAACCCACCATTTCTCTAGGGATGGCATAGGATATGGCCATAGGGGGATGCGGGGGACAAGGTCTCCACCCCCATTTAGTCTCAAAATTCTGCCCTTCATTCCCGCCTTCATCCCTGCACGGGTTTTGATTTTAACCTTCATCCCCACCTTCATCTCTGTTTCATGCCCTCCATTCCCGGTTCAAACGGGGCAAGGCCGGTGGGGCCCCGTTTCCTCCTGGTCCATTGCCATCCTTAAATAAGGAGGTCGAACCTTGAAGGCTATTTTAATTATTTTACTAATGGGGATTGGGGATGGGATGGGACGGGGCGGGAGAACACGTAAGTTCATCCCCACACAGGTTTTGATTTTAACCTCCATCCCCAATCCAAACGGGGCGAGGCGGGGGGGGGGGAGCATTTTCTCTCGGTCCACTGATATACCTACCTATATGAGTAATGTGTTCCTTAGGCCCCCTTTTTCATTAGGTCTCATTAAGCCTTTTCAAAAATCGTAGTTTTATGTATTTTTTCTCTGGTCTAACATCGTAGATGTGATCTATAGGTTTTGTTTAGTGGGAACCGGCTTTTGATTTGCCGGAATCTAACCTGTATACAGTTTTTTTTTTGTAATCCAAAATCAATGGCTATGAAGGTAGCAATTTTTTCCGGTTCAGAAAAATATGTTTTATTCTTTTTAAAAACATGACCAAGAGTCAATTCTTCACTAAATCGATCATGCTAAACACATCTAACGGTTCAGATCTATCATAAAACACTTAAAAACCTATGGAGCAGAATAGGAAATGAGGTCTAATATGTTCAGTTTTCTTTACTTGGGTGATTCTTGCCCAAGTCTTTTGTTTTTTACAGTAAAATTTCTTTTAAGATTTCCATCCAAAAGTTTCAATTGTTTTTACAGTGGAGAGGAAAATTTCATTCAGGATTTTCAACCAAAGTTTAGATATTGTTCTAGTGGAGAACAAAATTTCATTCAAGATTCTCATCCAAAGTTTTAAATTATTGTTCCAGTGGAACCTATCTCTCTCCCTCTCGAGTTGAGATCAAAGGAAGGACCAAGTGCCATGGCTATGTGACCCTATCCACATGAAATGCTGTCATGTGATTGGCTGGTTTAAGTACCCATGGCACTTACCCACTCTCTGATATCCCTCCCTCTCTGAGTCATGCAAAAGGTTAAATCAAAGCTCACATCAATTCCATCTTTTGTTGGTTTTTGGTCAGACTACGCTTCACTCATATTCATTGTTTTGAATTGGGTGGCAAAGCTTCCAGGAGCGGTTAGTTTTCCTCCACTGCGTTCACGTACAAACAAAGTGCATGTTTTCTCAATTCATGGCAGTCACGAGTAAAGCCACAGCTCCACTTGTTTTTATCAGCAGGTGACGTTATCGAGACGGAAATGTACAGTCGATTCTCATCGATCGAGAAGGAGGGCCACTTGCTTGGGAGCAGGACCGACCGATGATGAAAGCCATGTTGTTTCTGTTCTTGAATAGATGCCGACATTCTTCCCATCGTCCATGCTATGATATGTCATTACTCTATATTTGCAAAAGTTTAATCTTTGGAATTAGTGATTGATGAGATTCCCAGTGCATGGGATCCAAAAGCTGAACGTGATTTTAGAGAGGCATTATGAGGCCAATACGACATGGCAATAGCGTTTTAAATCACAACCTCCATACAAAGAGCAAAGAATTGGTTTAGCAAGAAAAACAAAAAGAGAGAGATGTCACAGAGACAATGAACCCATCTGGCTCGGGCTTGCCTCGGACTCGTCTGTTCCGCAAATGAGCTGAGTCTATACATGGGTTTAAAGAGCTAACAAGGAGAGCTTGAACGACCTGCCGAGCTCGATAATGCTCGGCTCGAGCTGAACTAGGTATTAGGAGTTAGGATCTGCCCCACCCAACTTGAGCCCTGTCGGTCCCTTCTCGAGCCCTGTCCCACCCCCACTTTTTCCTTTCTTGCTCTTTCCTCCCTACTTTCCCCTCTCGCTCTCTTTCCCTTTCTTGCTCTCTCTCTCTTCCTCCTTTTTCACACACACTCTCTCTCTCACTCTTCCCTTTTCTCATAAGGCAGAGCATGGCAGATGAGGTCTTTTCTCTCTTGTTCTTTCCCGATGAGGCCTTCAAGGGAAGAGGAACTCGGTGGAGGACGGCATCCCCTATTGTGGTACCTCCTGTGAGATCTCATTGATGCAAGTTGTTTTGATCAAATCTGACACCATGTATAAATTCAACATGCATATGATCGCTTTATAGGAATAGACCCTTGGGTTGTGTTTTTCTATAAAAAAAAAAAAACCATGTTTTTCAAATCACAAATTTTCTATACTTTTTAGTCACCAAATATCTTGTACACAGGACGATGCAGACCACAACTATGGGGTCTGATTTGATCAACACAACCTGAGATTGCAGGTAGTGGTCTGATGAAAGAACTGTCTTTGGGGTGACTGCAACCAAATTGTGTTTGTGTGTGAGCATGCACACACGCGCCTGTGATGCATCGGTCCCTTAAGGATCCCACCGCTGAGGTTTACAAGCTTTTGTGCTTATATGCACTAATACATATAGGTGCACGGCCGTGAAAATGATTATGGCGCACGTAGGTGCAGAGGCGCACACAGGTGCTAATTAAGGCGCATGTTGGCGCAGAGGCACAACTTGCGCATGCAGGCGCGTTTAGTAGATCATGCTCACGCACACGCATTGAGCTTCACTGCGTTCGTAGCCAGATGTAGGTTGCGAATGTGCGATCTGATCTGCAGAACCTATAAATACACAAGCAAGACGCTGAAGTAATGTAGAATTAATCAAGGCAAAGTCAAGAGGGAATGCACTTTGCTAAGCTTGCTTTTACGATGATCAAGAGCTTAGCAAGAGCTCTTAGATGCATCAGATGCCATATGTCTTGTGATCGGTTGCATTTGAAGTGTCCAGAATTCTAGCAATCTATTGAATTGCGCGTAGAGAGAGGATGAAGAGGAAGAAGCTGTAGGTGAAATCTTCACAAGCATCCGAAGATGTCTTGTGGAGCCAAATCCTTAATTAAGAGGCCAAATAGAGGTCGATCTCCTCAATTGGAGCCAAAAGAGAATTCAGAATCTCATTCCACAAATTTTAGATTTCAAGATGTCAAGATATGATTTGAATTACAAAAATTTTCCTATTTATAGGGTTGACTTACACTTGGCACCAATTGCCTTGGGCAGCCTATGAATCAAAACCTGTTGTTGACATGCCTATCCCTGCTGCCGAGATAATTCAGCCCTGCCGTTGCTGCTGCTTGTTCACTGCCACTGACCCTGCCGCTGGCTGCTCAACTGCAGCTGACCTTGCCTTTGTTGCTCAACTACCACTAGCTTTGCCATTGCTGACCTCCTGTGCTTACCCGACTTGGCTAGCCCCCTTGTGGTGCATGCATGCTTGGCTAGTCTCACCGAACTCAAGGTCTTGAGTTTCACTTGGGTTCGCATCACCTGTGTCATCTATAGTTGTATCACTACAAGAAAAACTTTAATTAGCGATGGACGTTTACGACGGAAATGATATGTCGCCAATTTGCGATGGATTAGCTAGAAAAAATTATCCATTGCTAACATTTGCGTAGTTAGCGACAAAAAACTTTCGTCGCTACTTGGCGACAAAGTAGCGACGGAAAAATTTTGTCTCATGTTCTGTCACACTTTAGCGACGGATCATCGGCAAAAAAAAATTGTCGCTACTCCGTCGCCAAGTAGCGATGAAATTATTCTGTCGCTAATCCGTCACTAATTTTCCCCGTAAATCCCTAATGTGAGCCCCTTTTCCCTTTCTATTTCATCTGTCGCCCGCTCGTCGCCCGTCGACCTCCCGTCGCCCGCCGCCCATCGACCTCCCATCGCTAGGTCGCCGACCGGTGACCTCCTCTCTCGTTCCCTCTCTCGTTCTCTCTCTCATTGCTCCTCCTCTATTTTTTTCGGTGAGCCCCGTCTGACAACCTCTTCTTTTGTTCCCCTCTAGTTTCCTCTCTCGTTCTCTCTCTCATTGCTCCCCCTCTGGTTGCCGGAGGGCCGACGACCCCAACCCGCCCGCAGGTAACCCTCCCCCTTTCCCCTATGCTGGAGCCTCCCCCTTCCCACTATGGTTGTCGGAGGGCCATCAGTGGCCCGACAACCTCTTTCGGGCCCTCCCCACTCCTCTGTAGTCGGTGGGGGCTGGCAGAGGCCCCGATCACCTCTGCCAGGCCCTCCCCCTGCCCTGATCTCTGACAAGACAAGGGGCTTCACCCCTGTCTTTTTGAATGCCAACAAGGCCCCCCCATGTTCTCTTAACTTCTCCTGCAGTGGGGCTCTGCCTTGCTGCCAGAGAATGATCGGCATGGGGAGAAGCCCCCTGCCGTTTTATTTTTCCTGGCAAAGGGTGGCTTCGTCGGCCCTGTCCTTGATAATTTCGATAGAGGGCGAAGCCCCCATGCCCCTTGTCTGTTTTCCCGACAGGGGGCAGATTCCTTTGCCGGGAAATTTTGCCTCGGCAGGGGGCAAGACCCCCCTGCCGCATTTTTGATTCCCGACAGGGGGCTCAGCCTCTGCCTCCTGATGCTTCCCTTCAGGGGGGTCCCACTCTCTGCCTCTTGTGAATGTTTTGGCAGGGGGGGTCTCTCCTTGCCTTGACCTTACTGTCGGTAGGGGTAGCGCTCCTGCCTGTCTCGCTTTCAGCAGAGGGTTGTGTTTCCCTGTCCGGGCTCATTTTCGATAGGGGGCATCACCATCCTTGTCATCGAGTAATAAACTTTATTTTAACACAATATCTTTTGCAGATTCTGCAACGGATCCCGCTTATGCCCCGCAACCCGTGGTAAGTAAGTGACAAAAGCAATGTAAATCGGGAAAATACCCGTGGTGAGTAAGTGATGCATGTGTATTACAGGTTATTTAATTTCTTGGATGCAACACTTTTTTGTTCACACATTCACTTAGTTGTGGATATCTAGGACTGCTTTGATGGAGTTCAGAGATCATGCTGAACATGATTTTAATGTATGAAAACAAAAGTGTTCTTATTTTTAGAGTTCAGATTTCATGTTAGTCATAATAGTAGTTAGTGGGATATTGAAGTGTGTTTGTTACAGGTATATGTTTAACATCGTTTTGATATGAATGATTTGAATGTATTTCAATGTTTGATATGATTGTATCCATGCTTGGATGAAGTTACTTTCGATTTGATTATGACTTACATGTGAAATTATATCATAAAAACATGCTTCAAATGAATCTATCATGTTATGAATGAGTTTACACATGAAAATGAATGATAAGTTATCATTGCTTCAAAGAGGATTTAAATGAATGGTTTTGCACATGAAAATATTAAGTTATCAATTCATGCATCATAGTTCTTGTGATTGAATGACATTATATATATATATATATGTGTGTGTGTGTGTGTGTGTGTGTGATATATATATATCAAATCATTACATTTACCACGAATGCATGATAAATTTGGTATTTTCTTCATCATAGCATTCTGATGATTCTCTTTTAACTGGTTAGGTTAATATCTGTAACATCATAGGACAAAATGACTGTAAACCGTGAATGGATGTATCGTAGGATAGTTGACAATGATGTATCGCTTAAATATATAGATGATATTGACAGTTTTATTGAATTTGCAATGGCAAGTGTCAGTACAATAGATTCTACAAGTCAGATTAGGTGTCCCTGCACGATGTGTAAGAATAATCAATTTGTAGAACCTCATGGTGTTAGACATCACCTATACAGGAAGAGTTTTATGAGTGATTATCAGAATTAGACGTTTTATGGTGAAGAATTTAAGAACAATTTTGACGCATGGGTGGATGTAGTGCACGATAATCCAAATATGGATTTGATATTTGATGTCGCAGGACCAGAACTAGGTTATGCTATGGGTCATAGTGATGTACCAACTAGGATAGAGGAAAAAGCAGTAAACGATGCAGCTAGTAGATTTTATGATTTAGTTAGAGATGCTGATGAGCCACTTTAGAATGGTTGCGAGAGTCACACTATCTTGTCTGCAGTTCTTCAACTACTAAATCTGAAGTCCGAGTTTAATTTGAGTCAATCATGTTTTGACTATTTGTGCTCTATTGTAAAAACTATGTTGCTCAAAGATGAGAAATTGCCACAAAATTTCTATCATGTAAAGGTTATGGTCAACGCTCTAGGTATGAGGGGTATTATCTGAGTTGAGTAGATTTTTTAGAACATTATGCGCATCGAAAGTCGTAGTATCTGAGGTAAAGAATCTTGAGGATTCTATAATCACTACTATTTGTCAGCTAGATAAGATATTTCTGCCAGCATTTTTCGATGTTATGGAACATGTGATTATACATTTGCCATATGAACTAAGGGTTGGTGGTCCTGTGCAATATCGGTGGATGTATCATTTGAAAGGTATATGTTTTTTTATATTTTTTTTTCAATGCTATTGAGAAATCTATTATAATTCGAGATGTATATTGTTGACAGATACATGTTTGACCTCAAACAAAATGTTCGTAATAAAGCAAGAGTAAAGGGCTCTATTTATAAGTCGTATACTTTAGAAGAGATTTTAAAATTTTCATTTATGTACTTTGAATCTCACATTCCAATACATTACGCATGCCCACCTCGTAATGATGATGGAAAACAATTTACTGTAGCTGACAAACTATCGATATTTCAATCACTTGAGCATGCCTTTGGCAGTTGCCGGTCAAGACTCTTGGAAAATTGAGAGCAAGACACAACACAAATCTATATCTTTTTTAATTGCTCAACGATCGACCCATACATCGAGTAAGTATACTTAATATGTAACACTAAGTTCTATATATGCATACATGGTTCGGTAATATAAGTATTTGTTAAGTGTAGATGATTTGATCTGGAGTTACAAAGAGAACTTCTACATCTCACTGATGCAGAAGTACTCTGTCAACAACATACATCTCGTAATACAATAAATTCTCAATAGCATTAGGGAGAAAAATATAAAATAAATTTTACCTTTCAAATGGGTACATCCATCGATATTGCACAGGACCATCAACCCTAAGTTCATATGGCAAGTGTAAGATCACATGTTCTATAACGTCAAAAAATGTTGGAGGAAATATCTTCTCTAGCTGACAAATAGTAGTGACGACAGAATCCTCGAGATTCTTTACCTCAGCTACTATAACTTTCAATGCACACAATGTTCTAAAAAATCGACTCAACTCGGATAATACCCCCCATATAGGTTTGTCTAACAAATCATGAAATGTTAGGGGAATCAACTGTTGCATGATAACATGACAATCATGGCTTTTCAACCCATACAATTAGCCCTCGTCTATCTTCACAACCCGAGCAATGTTAGAGACGTATCCATCCGAAAATCTCAACTGTCTCAACCACTGGAATACCTGCTTTACTTGATCTGGTCCAAGTACATACCTTGCCTTTGGTTTTAATAATTTGCCATTGTACTCTTGGAGTTCCAATTCTGGTCTTTTACATATTACTTTTAAATTCATACGGGCCTTCGAATTGTTCTTCATTTTTCCTTTGACATTCATTACCGTATTGAACACATTATTAAACACATTTTTCTCTATATGCATCACATCTATATTATGTCGTATCAATAAGGTCAACCAATATGGTAGTTCCCAAAATACAGATTTCCTTTTCCAATTATGATCCTTCTCAAATCCAAGGAAGGGTCTCGCACTATGGGCATCTATCAGTCCATATGAAAAGTATCGTAATCATCTTAAAAATTTTATGCCCGACAATTGTGCAAGTGGACCTTCTATTTCAACTGTGCCTCCTCGAAACACATTCTTTTATCGTCGAAACACATGATCGCTGGGTAGAAATTGATGGTGACAATCAAACTAACACGGCTTCCTTCCATGCATCAATCTAAAAGATTTTATATCCTCCATGCAGTACGGATATGCCAACCTCCTATGTGTGCTCCAACCAGATAGCATACCATATGCAGAGAAGTCACTGATTGTCCATAGAATAGCAGACTTCATATTGAAGTTTTATTTTTTATGGGCATCATACGTGAGAACACCGTCATCCCACAATGTTTTCAGTTCATCAATCAATGGCCTTATATATACATCATGATTTTGGCCTAGAGAAGTCGGACCAAGGATCAATAGAGACAAAAAAAGATTTTGACGCTTCATACACAAGCTTAGAGGAATGTTGTATGGGGTGACAAATACCGGTCAACATGAGTATGGGGTTGATCTACCTCCAAATGAATTAAGTCCATCTGTAGATAAACCGAGCCTAACATTTCTCACTTCCATTACAAAGTTCTGATGAGTACGATCAAAGTGCCTCCAAGCTTCCGCATCAACATAATGTGTGATCTTGTCTTCATCATGTCAAACTTTATTTGTATGTCATATCATTTGTTTAGCTGTCCTCGAAGACATATACAGTCGTTGCAATCTAGGGGTGAGAGGGAAGTAGTGGAGTGACTTGTATGACACTTCTTTTGACCTCATTCTACCATTTCTCCTTGTCTTTGGCTTGAACTGAGGATGCCCACATGACGAATATGATCTGTTATTTTCTTAATCTTTGAAATACAACATGCAGTGATTTGGACATGCATCTATCTTTTGATACCCCATACCTAGAGCGTTGACTATAACCTTCGCACGGTACAGATTTTCTGACAAATTCTCATCTTTGGGCAACATACTTTTCACAATAGAGCACAGACGATCAAAACATGATTGACTCAAATTATACTCTGACTTCAAATTTAGTAGTTGAAGAGCTGCAGACAAGATAGTGTGACTCTCGCAACCATTCCACAGTGACTCATCAGCATCTCTAGATAAGTCATAAAATCTACTAGCTACATCGTTTGTTGCTTCTTCCTCTACCCCAGTTGGTACATCACTAGGTCCCATAGCAGAACCCATTTTTTGTCCTGCGACATCAAATATCAAATTCACATATGGATTATCGTGCACCACATTCACTCGTGCATCAAAATTATTCCAAAATTCTTTACCATGAAGCGTCCAATTCTGATAACTACTAACAAAACTCTTCTTGTATAGGTGATGTCTAAGGTCATGAGGTTCTACAAATTGATTGTTCTTACACATCGTGCAGGGGCATCTGATCTGACTGGTGGGATCCACTGTACTGACACTTGTCGTTGTGAATTCAATAAAACTGTCAACACCATTCATATATTCATGTGACACATTTGCAGCTATTTTGTCCTATAATGTTGCGGATATTATCATCACCAGTTAAAAGTGAATCATAATAATGCTATGATGAAAAAAATATTTAATTAATCTATTAATTCTTGTTTGGTGATTGTTTGTGAGCAATTTTTTTGTTTCAGTTAATGCGTAAATTTTCTTCCCTTTTATGCCACAAACATGCTTAACATAAAATGCAATTTCATGAACTATTATGCATGCATTGATAATTGAATATTTTCTTGTGTAACACCATCAAATCATATTTATACACATCATGAGGATATTTAGAAATATGAAATCACATTTCATAAAATGATACATTCATTTTAAGCATGTTTTCTTGATACAATTTCACATGGAAGGCATAATCAAATGGAAAATAACTTCATGCAAACATGGATACAGACACATCAAACATTACAATACATTCAAATCATTCATATCAAAACAATGTCAAATATGTACCTGCAGCAAACACACTCCAATATCGCGTTAACTACTACCATGCTTAGCATGAAATCCAAACTCCAAAAATAAGAACACTTCTATTTTCATACACTAAAATCATGCTCAGCATGATCTCCAAACTCCATCAAAGCAGTCCTAGATATCTACAACTAAGTGAGTGTGTGAACAAAAAAATGTTGCTTCCAAGAAATTAAATAACATGAAATGAAACCAGAGAACCAGACATGCATTTAAATGTGAATTTGTACATGAAAACAAACTCATGCATCAAAGTAGAGATGTCATATTTCAGTTTTCAAGAAGGTAATATAAAATAACCCAGAGTAATATAAAAATAATTGCACCTGCATTGAAGTAGACTTCAAGTCACCAAGGCAAGATTATGAACAAAAATAGGAAGGCAGGGGGGCTTCGCTCCCTGCTGGGAAACCAAAGGAGGCAGGGGCTTTGCCCCCTGCTAAAAAAAACAAAAGGAGCAGAGGGAGATCCACCCCCTGTCGGAAGACAAAACCGAAGGCAGGGGGCTCACCCCCTGCTGGAAAAAATAAAAGGAGATAGGAGGGCGACAGGGCTCGACCCTTGTCCACATGCCGAGAAAAAGAAGGGGAGGCGACAAGGGCTTTGCCCCTGCCGGCATACCAATCAGAGGCAGGCAGGGTGGCCCTACCACCCTGCCAACCAAAACACAAGGGCCCTTTGGGAGCCCTTCCCCAAGCCGGATGAAGAAAATGGAGGCAGGGGCCGAGGCCCCTTCCAACGGAAAAGAGAGGGGGCAGCAGGGGCTTGGTCCCTGTCGGCCATTCGACCCAACGCAGGCGGCAACCTTGCCACCTGCCGAAGGAAGAAGGTCGAAGAAGACGAAGGCCAAAGAAAAAAGGGGGAAGGGGTTACCTGAGGAGAGGAACGAAATGAGAGGTGTGGTGATGCTCGCCAGAGCAACGACGTCGACGGTTGGCAGTCAGATGGGGCTCGAGGTTATGTTGATGGCAACCAGAAGGGTTTGAGGAAGGTGTCACCAGAAAAAAGAGGTCGTCGGCTGAGGGAGGCTCCTGGAGAGTGAGGTCAGAGAGTGACGACGACGGGGAGATCATCGGCGCAGTCACCGACGGCTCTAGTCGTCGGTGGCCACTGAGGAAATGAGAGAAGACACATAGAGGGGGGGTTCTCGGGGTCTTCGGGGTGTCTGCCAGACACAGGGAGGAGGAGGTGGACGAGGTGATCACCGGAGAGCGGTAGGTGGCCGGGGCAGTCGCCGGAGAGCAGTAGGTGGTCGGGGCGAGCAACGCGGGTGAGAGGGAGAGAGAGAGAGAGAGAGAGAGAGAGAGAGAGAGAGAGAGAGAGAGAGAGCAAAGTTAATTTTGTGCCCTAGATGGGCGTTTTACATAAAAAATTAGCAACGGATTCACGACGGAACAATTCTGTCGCCAACATCGACGCTACATAGCGGCGAATTCGGGACAAAAATATTTTGTCGCACACACCGTCGCTAAGTTGTGACATAGTTTGCGATTGATATAATTATGTCGCTAATTAGTGATGAATTTGGTGACGGAATTGTTCCATCGCAAATCCTGCCACTAAATCAAATTTTAGGGACGGCTCATTTTCTCTCGCTAATTCGTCGCAAAATTACGATGGATTATTTCCGTCGCAAATTTATGTCGCTAATTGACGTTTTTCTTGTAGTGAAAGGAAAGCCTCCTATTATTGACTGCATCTTGGCAAGGGTGCAAACTGGACAGATTCAGGCTAGATCCTGATAGATCCAAATTCAAATTTGAAATGCAAACAATAGATCTGCATCCAAATCTGGATCTGAATTAGATCTGATAAAATTAGATTGAATCTGAATCCAAAATGCAAGTGATAATACTAGATCCAAAAAAAAAGAAGAAAAACAAGATATTTACAGGTAAAAACTACAAGCTGATCAGATTTTGAATCAGATCAAAATAATCCAATTGGACATATCCGAATTCACATTTGGATTTCACTTAAAAGATCTAAATCCAAAAATAACAATCAGATGGATTGGATATCCGACCGTATCTGATCCATTTGCAGACCTATTTGGCAGGCCTTTAACTGGTAAAACCTTTAATAGTCTTTCCTGTCCACTGAACCCAATTTCAGCTTTTCAGTAAGGGATCTGAAAACATGCACTTGAGTGAACAATGACAAATGTGCCAAGTTTATTAGGGATTGCTGGCAACTTGATGGAGAAGACTAGGACATGGATGGGAATATGGGATCACATGTCTTGTTTATATGTTCTCATGGTACTCCTTCCTGAGTGGGGCTTCCCTAGCAGCTTGTCACCTTGCTAACTCATTCTTGTACGCTTGGCATATTTTTTATTCAAAATGTGGACATGCTTTTGCCAATTCGACGGAGAGATGGAGACGAAAAACAAAGAAAAAAAATGAGTTTTTCCCAGTCTGTCATTGTCCTATGGAAGAGTACATCAAGCAGTTATTGAGAACCGTCCGCAGTGGGCACCATCTGTTTGACATGGATGACATTTGTCATCTGGCCCATCGTTTTCTATAGGACAACGTCCTATAGAAATTGCAAAAGGGGTTAAAGCAAAAGCTCATGAAGTAAAACAACTCGAATCCAGTGTCAGCCTTTACTATAAGAGAAAGAGAGAGAGAGCATATTGTTGAAGGCTTCTGTGCTTGTTGTTGTAGAAGCCTTCTTTGCCAGATCAAAAGTGTTTTTTGATTTTGGTTTGGAATTTCTTTTGGTTAACTTTATCATTGAGTGCGGAATATGTGGCTATGGTTATGGAAATGTGCAGAAGATATAGCTCCATAAGACAATAACAAGGGTCTTCAACAGTATTGAGTGTGAAAGAGGGTGGAAGAAACTGATGCTTGCGTAAACGACACTCCTGCTCTATGCAATGGTGACAAAAACGATCTCATGAATATCCTTTTTTTATGTCAAAAACCAGCCTTCGTCAAACATCTCATCCCTACTTGTCTTCTATGGTCTGTCAGTGCTAGTGCTCGTCTCGTGAGTCCCATAAGTAACTCTGTGAAGCAATGAGAGGCCATTCAGGTCCAGATCCATTTCATCCAAGGTGGGGTTCAATATATATATATATATATAACTGTTAAAAGATCTACAGGATCCACAAGATCCACACACCTTGGGTCTTGATCCAGATCCACACATTGTGAAGAGTCCTAGTTCTTCTAAATCAGCAAGATCCTTTTCTGAAAAAGAAGATTGTATGAAATCCTTTATAATTAGAAAATCATGTCTGATTGGGGAACCTCTGATATCTCTATCTCCTTTGGTAACATGAGGCCATAAATACATGTCTCGCCCTCTCTTAGAAAAGAGTTGAAATAAAGAGTGAGAGAGTGATTACAGTGGATGTAACCCAATCGAACCCCGTAAAATCATGTGTCCCTTGTCTCTTTTGTTCATATAGTTCCTGTTTTTTCTAGATCTGATCCCATGTCAGATCTGATTAGTTTTTATGGTATCAAGAGTCATGGTCTTCTAATGGAAGAGAGAGCCATCTCAACCTGTCGTGTTCTGATCTAGCTAGAGGAGTCGTTGAGTGCTTTGATTAGAAACTGTGGGGAAGCCATATCAATCATCCTGTTTTGCTGAGTTGCTGATTAATGTGGTCAACGTGCATTTTGTTTTCTGCAAATCGTTTCTTTGGCTGAGTTCATGTAGTGAGAGAGAAATCAGTTTATCAAGCATATGTGTGTGTGTGGGGACCGTTGCCGCACAGTTTGAACCATGGGGTAAGTTGATCTTCCTGCATGTTTTGTTTATGCATGCAG
Source organism: Nuphar pumila (assembly GCF_984573655.1). Classification (NCBI taxonomy): domain Eukaryota; kingdom Viridiplantae; phylum Streptophyta; class Magnoliopsida; order Nymphaeales; family Nymphaeaceae; genus Nuphar; species Nuphar pumila. The sequence continues at coordinate 131,636,239 of NC_143253.1, forward strand.
TTTAGTTTTTTGGGGCCTTAAAAATCTGTGTCAAAGTGTTTTGCGTAAAGTGGTACTAGTCCGTACTGTAATGAGTTCATTGTCTACATTGTTGGCTTCTAATGGGGCGACTCAATGGAACGCCTATTCGAGCCTGGTCCCAATAAAATCTGATGGTAATAATTATTTATTGTGATAATCACAAATCAAATCAGTTATAATCAGCCAGGATTTAAACAAGTTTGTTGACGGGACGTGTCTTGCTCTGGATCAATTTTTAAGTGTGGTTAAGGTGAAATTTGTTCTACAAATCCTAATTTTTCTGCTTAAAAATGATTTGACCAATTAGCCCTAACCTAGATTAAGGTCATCATGATTGAGGTTGTGCTTAGTCAAATCATTAGGGTTTCAAATGGGTTTCCCTTGACAAAGCTTATGTCTCTCAATCAAGCTTTAAAATTATGAAAATGAAGAAAGATCTCCAGGATATTAGGAAATAAGACAAAACCATGACAAAACATTTGAATCATATAAAATATTTGTCTGACTCTCTAAGTGTTGTTAATGAAGAAGTTTCTGATGTTGATTTAATACATTATGCATTGAATGATCTCATCCATGAATATGAAAGTATTTTTACCAGTGTTACTACTCTTGAGAAGCTCCTTGTTTCTATGGGTTATATAATATATTGTTAAATCAAGAAAATATGATCTAGTTGCTTAATTAGTGATCCTCTCAAGCCACTTCTGTGATTGCCTTCTTTGATCAGCAAGGAAGAGGCCGTGGTCATCAAGGGTTCTCTGAAAAATTCAGATAGGGTGATAGAGGTTGGGACAGAAATTTTAGAAATTTTGGTAGTTGTGTTCATGGATTCCCTACTAGAAATAACCAAGGCAGAAGTGGTGGTGATCAGGATAAGGAAAACTCCAGTCAGCAAGGGGTTATTTGTCAGTTTTGTGATCAAATGAACCACTCTATTCAGCAATGCTAAGATATTTTGAAGGCCTTTGTTGTTGTCATGAACATGTCATCGGTAGAAAACTCTAACTGGTTTCCAGATATAGGAGCTACTCATCATATAATAGTAGAAGGAGAAGATATGGCCGAAAAAAAGATACCAAGGTCCAGAAATGATTATGATAGGTAATGGTGTTAATTTTCCCATATCCACTTTTGGTAGAATTCATCTTCTTTCTAAGGATAGATTCTTTATTTTAAAAAATGTTCTTCTCATTTCTCAAATCAAGAAACATCTCTTTTCAGTAGCATGTTTCACTCATGATAATAATTGCATATTTGAATTTTACCCTACATGTTTCTATGTTAAGGATCTAAAGAACTGGGTTATCCTCCTAAAGGGGCGAAGTGAAGAAGGTCTATATGTTTGGAGCAAATAAAAAGAGAAAACAAGAAAAGGAGTAGAGGCGCACTTTGCTCAGAAGGATACCTCTCTAGAAACATGGCACTGCAGGCTAGGACATCCTTATAGCAGTGTCATGGATATTTTATGTACTAAACAATTTTTATCTTCTAACAATAGTTTGTATTTATCTGATTTATGTTTCAGTTGTATGGTTGTGAAGACACATAAATTGCTTTTTGGTTTGTCTAAGACTATTGCCCCTCATCCTCTTGAGATTTTACATGTTGACTTATGGAGCCCCTTTGAGTTGCTTTGAAATATTTAAAAATATTATGAAAAAACAAAATAGTTTTACAATAAAAAAATTTTATATAGTGATGGTGGTTGGGAGTTTATGAGTCTCGCATTTTTCAAAATTTTTAAATTGTCATGACATTAAGAGTTGGATTTTATGTCCTCGCACCCCTCAACAAAAAATGAAGTTGTTTAGAGAAAGCACAAACATGTTGTTGAGACAGGGTTGAGTATACCTCTATAAGCACCAGGTTTTGGGTAGATGCTTTTAGAATAACTGGTCATCTCATAAATAGACTTCTCAGCCCTAATCTTGATAACAAGTCACCCTATGAGTTACTGTTGATGCAAATTCTAGATTATTCTTTCTTAAAAGTTTTTTGATGTACTTGTTACCTTTACCTTGTTCTCTACAATTCTTTTAAGTTGGCACCCATAACCAACACATGTATTTTTATAGGATATGGAAGTAATTACAAAGGATATCTATGTCTTGATCCTATATTTAATAAAGTTTATAAGTCAAGACATGATATTTGATGAGTCCAATTTTCTTTATGTTGGTACCAATGTGCTTGTTTCCTTTAAGGAGGTCTTCAGTTGGTTATGTAAACATTAAGTTTCCAAAGGTCTCAATATAGAACACGAAGTTCCTAAGACCAATTCCAGTGTTATCCTTCCAAGTATCTCACAAGTCACAAATAACTCTAACCCCATTTCTTCATACCAAGATTATAATACTTGTGATTTTTTCTTTGATATTAAATGAATAAAGGTGAATTTTATGTTCAATATATGTGTGTAAATTTTTAATTAATTTGTATTTAGATCCTGAATAATAATATAATTAATAGATTTTTGATATGCTAAAGATGGATCTAAAATCCAATGTTGGGATCTAATATGGGTTTGAATTAATTTATAGATTTGAACTCTTAATTTAGGAGTTTGAAAGGAGTTTAATTATGTTAATTAGATCCAAACTCATTTTAATTGGACCCTAGGCAGGAAACCCCTCAGGTGAACCCCAATTAAACCCATTTGCCTAAATGGCAATAAAATTAAGTTAATTAAATAGAACTCTAAGAATGTGGGACATCTTCACCACTCTCATAAATTGATAATAATCAAATACGTATAGACTCCTAATAAGATAGGAGTCCCATTGAATTGAAATTAGGAAAAAACAAACCCAAGTGGGCTCTCTCCCTCTATCCACACAATTTTGGGAGATAGAGAGAGACACATCTTAATTAGGATTAGGGGGAGGAAAGGGCCTATATATAGACCCCCTCACACGCCCCTATATTCTCTCTCCTATATCTCTCTTCTTTCTCACTTAGTTTTGTGATATTTTGCTTCTTCCTCCATATTCACGCCCCTAGTAGAGGAAATATCAGAAGGTGAGGCTGCCATTAGAGCTACAACTCGAAGGTGGTGGACGTAAAGCAACCTGATATTCGATACGCGATTTTCAGGTAGGATTTAATTGGCTTGTGTGTATGCATAGGAGCAAGGGTGCATATGAATGATAGAAATAAAACTCCAGATACATATTTGATGCGAGATTAGTCCTAGTTGCGTGCTTAGACTGATATTCTACAGTTTCAGAGTTATACGAGACCCTGAATAGGTTTTTACCAAAAACATTTTTTGAGAAATGCCTTAAATCGTGTTTGTTATTCATAACGATTATGATTCATGTATTTAAATTATGTTGGTTATATATTTGTATAACATGTATAAACCCTATTGAAATTGATATTTATGGTTTAAAATCAAAATAAAATCCAAAAAAAATGACCTGAACAAATAAAATTGAATTTGGGGTTTTAGGGTTTTTTTGGGGAAAAACAAGTTTTAAGGGTTTGTTATTGTTATGTTTCCTGTTGATATTTATGTACTATATGATCTGAACCTTATTTATGTTAGATTTGATATACATGTTTATAATACATATGATATTCAAAAATAAATTCTATTTTTACGATATATATTTCGGTGTATGAGTGTTTATTTTGAAGAAAATTGTTAATGTGTGTTTCGGGCTTTGATTCCATGTGTTGGATTAAGTTTATATAGCATGACTTTATATTATTTCATATCTAAACTGTTATTGACTATTTTTTATTGAATCAAACCATGCAAAATTATGTTTATATGGATTATCTTATGAAAAACATGAATTATATATGGTTTTTAGTACGAAAAGTATGTTGTCATTTTTTCATGAGCCCACACACTTTTAAAAAACTTTATCGAATACTCAAATAGTTTGTCAAAATATTTCCAAATTTTATAGAGACATTTCAGATACATAGCGTAAGTCCTAAAAGAAAATTTGGCTCCGTTCGAGTTCATATGAGAAAATATGACCTCCAAAAGTCATAATAGAATTTTTGTCCTGACAAAAATTTTGTATACAACTGCATTGTCTTATGAATTTTATTTATCTTAATATATTATGGTTGTGAATAAAAATTTTATATGTGTTAGATAACATGTTGATAAACTTTTAATAAAAAATTGATGCACATATTAATTACAGTATGCAAACTAAAGTCATGGAAGTTGGCTCCAAAACCTGAAGATTTTTGGATCACATTCTATCCAAAAACTTGAATAGGTTGTGGTATGTGGACCTGATCTCGGTGGGAGATGTTTTTAAACATATTTATCTAGCTAGAATAAATTTTATATATTTTTTCTTCTTCTGTAAATTTATTGGTTGTTGCTTCTTTAGAGAGACTGAACCAGACAGGTTTGTTCGATGAATAGAAAACCAGTTTTGATAAATTATTTATTTCTCTTTGTTCTGGATATGATTGAGGTAAGGTTTATGGCTATGTGTAGCTAACACAATCCTGCACCTATTGTAAAATTTTTAAATTTTTACTCAATGTAATTTAGTCATGGCTGAATTTAAATTGGCTAATAAAATTCTATTACTGCAGTTCCTAGTTGAAAATCTTGTGATCTATGTGTCCTAGTTTCGAAAGAAGAACAGTTAGACATATCCTAGTTTCAGAACTGAACCAGATGGATACACTAATGGTTGGAGACCAGTATGTACTTCTAATGATATTTATGATATGCAATGTGATGATTATGCATATGTTGAATTGCAATTGCACAATTAAATGAATGCATGTTATGTTTACATGTTTGAATGAGTATGATCTGCAACATATGTTATGATATGATTTATGAGCATGCATCATGATGATTAATTATTGTTGACATGCTATGATACTTGAATTGCATGATGCATGATTGAATGCTCATGAGTGAGCTCAAATTTATGTGTTGCATATGCTCATGTGCTTGTGCAGTAAGGCGTGTAGAGACATGCATACATATATTGATTGATGATGTGTGGTTCAAGGAACTATTGAGGTGCCTTGTATGCACGATTATGTGAATGTGGTTAAATTATATTCTTATATTGTAAAGTGTGTACAATGTGCAAGCACTTTGGACTGCTCAGTGGTGAGCATGGGATTGTTAAGAACCCATGAGGCGATGACTGTGCACCAATTTATGAAAATATCATTGACTTATGACCTTAATGAAGATACATGAAAGAGTTACCAAAATTTGTGAAATCCAGTATTTTAAGTTTATCTTGGAGAGGGTAGAGGGTACAAGCTCTTAAAACATCATTATTGTTTTGTAGGCAGAAGGTATCACTTGGTCCCCAGTCATAGGAGTTAAGGAGCACAAGACTACCATATGGCCTACATGGTAGTTTCCTTGACTTATAAAGTCTTTTCCTAGATCGATCCAATTCTTGTGCATCTTTGGAGATCTTCTTTCAGCAAGGAACTGTTTCCTTTCGAGTTATCGTTAAGTTAGTCATTCAAGTTATAATAAAATACGTACCATAATAAACACCCAAGTGGTCTTGACTGAAATGATGATGTTGCCTAGGCATACCTATAGGATTATAAGAAAGAAAAATAATTAATTAGTTAATTAGGAATACTTAACATTTCTATAGTTATGCTTATTTATATATCTGTATTGAAAGTATATTTATGCTAATGTGAGATATAATGATAACATGTTCTAATAATTGTGTTTCTTGAATTTAACTATTATAATGATTCAGTTGAATGCCTGATAATATATGTTGTTATTGTTGGTACATGCTTATATATGCTTGGTATTGTGTATGCATACAATGTCAATGTGATTCCTACTGAGACTCAGTTGGAGTCTGACACGCTACTTTTATAAATGTACAGATGTTGAATGAATGAGCAGAGGAGCGGTTGGGGAATGTTGTGGGGGTGTCATGCCGATCATTTAGTTTATTTAGATTTCATGGTTATTTATTATTTATTTATCTAGACATTTAAAATGAATTATTGAATTATAGAATGAATAAATTGTTTTAGTTTATGGGTTGTTAAAGTTGTTTTAAATACATGTAACTCACCCAAAATGTTAAACTATTTTTAAAATAATATTTTTGTTGTGAATTATAAAGTATATGTGATTTTGAAATAAAAGGTTTTATCACTTGGATGTCTTTTCTCAGATTCATTTCTAGGGAGCTAATAAAAATCGGTGCTTGCACAAGCTAACTCCTTAAAGCTCAATTAAATTAAAAAAAAATGTATTTTTAGGTTAAAATTTTAGGGTGTTACAAAGATCCTCTGGCACCAACAATAAGTTCTTTAGTCTTTTCGGCATCTGAAAACATGGGTGTTGTTCAACCTATCAGGCTTGAATCTAGTCATTCTTCAGAGATAAATCTAGTCATAGGTTTAACAACTTATCAGAACTCATCACATAGTTACCATATCTTAAGATAGAACCTTAAAACCAAAATTGTTTCTATCCACCAAATATCTCTTAAGCATTGTTATGATAAGTGAGTTGTCCCAAGAGTGAAACAAAAACCTTTGTTGAAGCCAATATAGATTAAATATGGAAAATAGCTATGCAGAAATAAGTCGACGCCTTGGCTAAGAATGAAACATGGACCCTAGTTCGCCCTCACAGATCCAGAACCTGAGTGGATGCATATGGATTTATAAGATCAAGAGGCATGCTGATGTGTCCATTGCTAGATACAAAGCTTGTTTCGTTGCTAATGGATACAACCAATAGAAATGAGTTGATTATTTTGAGACTTTTAGTCTTGTGGTCAAATCTACCATTGTTAGAACCATATTGTCCTTGGTTGTGAGTCTTGGTTGGCCCATACAACAAATAGATATGAATAATGCTTTTCTTCATGGGTTGCTATAGAAGAAAGAATATGTGGTTCAACCAGAAGGGTTTGAAAATAATTAGTCCCCAAATTATGTTTGTAAGCTTAGTCGTGTCCTGTATAGATTGAAGCAAACTCTAAGAGCTTGGTTTGAACGATTAAACAATTATCTCAGCCAATTGGGTTTTATTGAATCAAAAGTTGATATGTCTCTTTTTATTAAAAGATGTGAAAATATTACTTTGCTTGTGCATGTATATGTGAATGATATGATTGTTAAAGGAAAATCTTGTGCTGAAATTCAAAGTTTGATAAATTAGTGTAGAATGGATTTTTCTATAAAAGACTTAGGATCTCGGTAGTATTTTCTGTGTATAGAAGTTATTCTCATATCCAATGGGTTGATTCTTTCTCAAAAGAAGTATATTTTGGATGTGTTAAAACAAGCTCATATGCTTGAAGTCAAATCGATGTCCACACTAGCGGCAATTAATGTGACTCTGTCTAGATTTGAAGAACCCTTTAAGGACTTAACTCATTATCGAAGTATTGTTAGAGCTCTACAATATATTATGTTTATTCGACCAGATATATCTTATCTAGTGAATAAAACCTATCATTTCATGCATGCTCCAACACAAAATCACTAGAATTATGTCAAAAGGATCCTCAGACATCTTAAGTAAATTGTTATGTTTGGGCTTCATGTTCACAAGAGCAAATTGTTTCAGCTTTCAGGATATGCAGATGTTGATTGGGTAGGATGCCCAAATGAAAGACGATCCACTGGTGGCTATCTTACATTTCTCGGCACTTACTCTCCTAGAACTCATCCAAACAACAAATTGTTGCTAAGTCAAGCACTAAGGCAGAATATAAAGCATCGGTAGTTATTGTCTCTGAGCAAACATGGTTGGATTATCTCTTACGAGAGTTGCATGTTGATCAACAAGATGCACCTGTTATATGGTATGATAATCTTGGGGCTACATATCTTGTAGCAAATCATGTTTTTCATGCTCGCATGAAGCACGTTGAGATTAATTTTCACTTTGTTCGTGAGAAGGTAAGAAAGAAAGAGCTTGGAGTTAGTTTCATTACTTCAGAAGAACAATTAGAGACATTCTGACTAAGCCTCTGTCTACTAGGCATTTTGAAGGTATTAGAACCAAACTCAATCTCACCACGGGAGAGATGAGCTTGCAGGGAATGTTAAAGATCTACACGATCCACAAGATCCATGTGCTTTAAGGCTTAGTCTAGATCCATTGTAACATCTATGAATTTTGTTTATTTTAACTTTTAAGTTCACGCAAAATTCAAGATAAAGTCTAGTTAAAATCAGGAAAAATTCAAGAGTTTAAGTTGAACTAGGACCTTAGTTAGATTTGTTATGAGCTATAGATCTCGTAGGAGATCCGATTTGGCAGTTTTGGATATGGGTTGGTTTAAAAAATATATTTTTCAAAATAGACCAACACCCATTTTGGGTTTTTCAACTTGGAACGGATCCATAATTTGATTTTTCAAAATTAATCGGGCTATGTTTTGGACCCAACCCAAAGTCCTCATGGGGCCCAGAGGGTCACACCCAACATAGTGGGGCAACTTGTGTGAACGTGGGGGGGGGGGGGGGGGGGGGGCACATGGGTTATGGAGGTGGCAAAGGGTTTTTATGGGTTTTGGATGGATCATAATTGGATCCAAACCTTAGTATTCGAATCCATAATGGATATGAACCTTTAACTTAAGTATTAAACCTTTAACCCAGTTGAGATTAGATGTGATTCATGGTTTTCGAGTCCAAACTTATTGGATTTGACCCGTGTTGGATGCAACCTATATGGGACCCACTTAAGGCTTTAGAGTTCACATGGATGAGTCGCTCAAACATTTGAGAGTGTTTTAGAGAGGGTGGGATGCCCCCCGTTAGTGGACCCCACATGTTAGTTAGTGGTTAGTTGTTTGGTTTTGAAAAAGTCAAATTTTGAGAGTCCAAACTAATTAGGAGTTTGAAAAGAGGTTTAAATATCTAATTAGGAGTGGAGTTTAGAGGAGGCTCTCTCTCCCATCCACACGATTTTGAAGGGGAGAGAGCGATCCATATGGTAGAGTTTGGGTGGAGAGAGTCCATAAAGAACCCCTCACACGCCCCTCTCATTATCTCTATCTCTCTTCTCTCTCCTATTCGTTCTCAACCTCTCTCTCTACCATCTTCTTCTTCTATCTTAGAGTTTTTTCAGCAACCATTAAAGCTGCTCCAAGGTACTAAGACAGAAGATGAAGGCATTATCACATCCAAAAACTTGGTTAAGATACGATTTATCTTATAATTGTGGATCAAATGCTAGCACATAGATCGCGTGTCTTGCAGATTCTACGAGCTAATCCATGGTAGATCAAAACTGAAATAAATTAGAAAAATGTTTTAAAATTATTTTTAAATCAATACCATGCTTTGAAATGGATTAAAAAATATGTTTTTGGTAGGACTATGCTCGAATGACCAAACCGAAAAATCAGGTAGTGTGAAACGCATAGTTTCGTGTTCTTACATGATTTAAGATTTGTATTTCATTATTTTCAACATGATCGAATAAATATTTATTTTATTTCATGTGTTTACAGTATGAATTATGTTTCTTTAAATTTATTTCATGTGTTTCATGATGATTTAGCATGCTAGCATCTTAAACTAGATATTATGTGCATAAATCATGAGTTATATTGATATTTAGGATCCAATGCAGGTTTGATGATTATGTGATATTTTATATGAGCTTACGCAATTCATAAGTTTTGTGTGTATAGTTGATGCATGATTGGAAAATAATATTACACATTAATGCTAGTGTTTTTTCTATATTTAACATGTTTTATATTATGAATTAATGTTGTCATGATTTTCCTAACTGATTCATTGTAATATAATAATTATAACTATCAAAGCGGCCAAATTCTTTTATAGAAACCTTCTAGACATCTTAAAGGTTTCTCAAAAAAATATTGGGCCCAATTGCTTGTACAAAATTGAGGGTTATGGTTACTGCAATACAAGACAAAAGTTCTGTCATGTATGTAGAGCAAATTTTGCTAGTTGATTTTGAGAAAAAAATAATAAATCAGTATTTTGGTGTTTATGATTGATTTTTTGATACATTATTAGTATTATATGGATGAATCTTAGAATCCCAGAGTCTCACACAAGTTAGGTGAAATTCATGATTTTGTAGAATATCTAGATCTAAAACTGTCTCAGACAACATCTTGTCCATAAAATCTAAAAAATTCATATGATAGAGTTTTTCTATAAAATTAGATTTATTTTAAAGCTAACAAGTGTAGCTAATATTAAAAAATTTGAGAGGTTAAGATTCCTCTCGTATTGAGTTTGGTGACTACTTCTTTGTAAAGCAAATTTCTATTAGGTTCAGACAAAACTGAAAAAGAGTTTTTGGTCCGTAAATTTCTATAGGCAAACGAAATTGGTTTTCTTTGAGCTGTCACTTGGATAGGAGAGATAACACCCTCTGATATGACTATAATTTTTTGAGGATTCAGATATACTCGGTATGATAGTCTAATAGACCCGTGAACAACATAAAAATTTTGATGTATGCAGTCCTTGGTTTGGAACATGTCACGTGTTGTGAACTTGCCTTGTTTTAAATTTTATGCTTTCTTATGATATAAAATGTTAATAATGTATTTTCTAATATGTGATGTTTTATGTTCATATTGTATGCAAGTATGTTGATGATTTATATATGATGATATATGAGATTGCATATTAGCATATGAGTTTTGAGTATGATAAATGGGTCATGTAGTGTGTATGGGCATGCATGTAATATTTCATGTAATTCATAATTCATGCTATATTGAAATTAGTCTCATGCGTCATGTAGTGTGGTATGTATCATATAATGTGTTGTAGGTCATGTAAGATATGCATTCACTAGTCTCGTGGGTGAGCCAGGTTCAGTGCAACCAAAGGTTATAGTGAGTACCAAATTAAATATATGATTGACATGCATATATACACTTAAGTCTTAAAGAGGAATGGCTCTTGGGTGCTCCCTAAAAGAGAGTATGTACCTTGAGATGGTTTGAATGACTATATCTGGTTCCACCGCAGCAAAGTTCAGGGGTATATGGGTTCATGCCTTGTGAGGCAATGTGATAAGCTACCTAGAGTGGAGCTTAGGGCTAAGGAGTCCAGTGCTGAGTGCACCCAATGTTGTAGTGAGCCCAATGTTATAACACCTAGTAGCCCATTTAAACCCTGATCTACCTTAGAGAGGGTAAGAGGTACACATGATCGACTGACCATTATGTTTCTTTGGAGAGAAAAAGTGTCTCCTTGGTTCCCAATCCTCGGTTATAAGGGGGCCTAGACTACCAAAGAGGCATAGGTAAGCAAGTCCAGAATCTTTGCAAAGTAGAAATCGATTTTGCATGGACCACTGTGAGTTTTTTTTATCACATATCACTTTAATAGGTGTTTTTCAGACTCTTCAATAAGAAAATTAAAATATATGACATAATAAACACCCCATGTGATGGTTGAGTTTGAGTTTGAGTTGGGTTCTTGAAAGTATACCCTTACAGGGCAATGAAAGAGTAATAATGTAATAATACATTAGATGAGGTTCATAAGTGTTTAAGTGTTTCAATGAATGTTGGCATAAATATTTATGCATGTCATGCATGGTTTTGAGTTCATGCATATGTTGGCATATATGACTTTGTCTTGCTGTGATCTTGATTACTAATGATGTGAATGTAAGTGTCTTGAATGTAAGAATGGTTAATTGTAAAAGCTTGTATGCTTATGATTATCATTATTGTAATCATGAATCTTATTATGTTTATATGTCATGTTAATGTTATGCTATGCATTAACTGTTTTGGAAAGATGTATGTTTTGTGTGTTTGTATTCTTTTTATGCCTATGTTGTAGGGTGTTTTTTATGGGGCTGTTGTTAATGCCCATAATTTCAACATTTTCAGGTAATAAGTAAGTTGGCTAGTGATGACAGGAGGCTCAGGGTGATGCCAAGAGAGTCACATTCTTTTAAGGCTTATGGGAGGACTTGAGTTATTTTATTTGTTATGTTTTGAATTCATTGAACTTGTAAACTCTGATTAAGTGAGACTAGTGTTTTGAGTCATTTCAATTTTATTAATGGGTTGATTTATTTAATTCTAGTCTTACACATGTGAATGAAGATTTGTAACCCTCCCAAGGCTTGAGTTGTGATTATTAGAGTTTCTGATGTATTTCTTGAAAATTATGTAAAGGCAAGTTTAAAAAAAAATCCTAAATTTTTGGTTTCAAAAATTGGGGTGTTACATCTATAAGAGAAAGGTCCACACATTGTGAAGAGTCTCGGTTCTTCTAAATCAGCAAGATCTTTTTCTGAAAAGAAAGATTGTAAGAAATCCTTTGTAATTAGGAAACCTCCAAGATCTCTATTTCCTTTTGTAACATGAGGCTACATGTTTCTCCCTCTCTTAGAAAATTATTGAAATAAATAGTGAGAGAGAGCGAGAGAGTGATTATCACGGTTATAGGTACAACCCAACTGAACCATGTAAAATTGTGCATCTCTTATCTCCTTTGTTTGTATGGTTCTTGTTTTTGTCTAGATCTGGTCCAATTTCAGATCTAATTAGTTTTCAATGACCACTCAGAGGCGGAGCTATATAGTGACAAGGGTGGGCACGTGACCACCCTGACCCACAAATGACATTATTATTGCATATTAGAAAACAATATTTATAACTATATTAATGAGTATATGAATAGGCATGTGGTTATATAAGTTTGTTAAAAAGGTACTTTCTCACCTCATGTCTCAAGTTCAAAACTCTTTAGTTGTTGTCTGTTTGAAATATGTCAAGGATTCAATTAGATCATATTTAAAAACCAAAACTGAATTTACATTTAATTGTTTAAAAACCTAAGTGACTCAAATTTTCAATCAGATTTGCATTTTTTCCGATCCAAACTAAATGGGTTTGTGTCAGTCGAATATCCAACTAAATTTGTACCGCATAACTTGTAGCATATGTGCCTAGGGGTGTCAACGCGTCGGGTATGACCTGATCAAGATTCGTACCAGATATGATAGGATCATGGTTTGGCAACAAAGGAATGTGTCTAATTAAATATTTCAGTCAGGCCATGAGATCTGATTATTAAATAGGTTGAATATGGTTTATGAAATTTTGTACCAAACCATATCTAACATGAGTTCCAATTAAAATTCACAAATTTTCAATGTAAAAAACTTTATCAGGTATGGACAAGGTTTGGTTTTTGTATTTTTTTTTCAATTCGGGTACAATCTTTTATGCAAGATCTAAGGATCTAGACCTAAAACTCACACCTCATAGTCAGATTGTTGGTTTTAGACTCACATATTTTGACGGAGGTCCGACCAGTTGACACCCTCATTTGTGCCCACCCTAGGTTAGATTCCTGGCTTCGCCCCTATGACCACTTGATGGTGAAGAGTCTTTAGCTAAGCTCAAGTCTTTTTCAACACTTAGTTGTATTAATTGGAACTCAATTATGGTTAATTACTGGCAAGTCAAACCTTGAACACTTGCTTGTCAATGAGACAACAACGGCCATGGCTTTGCACGTGGTATTGTCTGACCAAGGCTTTGGGCTCATGTATTAGATTAGCACATGGTCCGTAAGACTAGTGAACTTGCATAGATTGCAAGAGAAAACTATCAACATGCAAATCTCAAAGTTGGCATTTGAGAGTGACTGACCTTGAGTGACCTCCCATCTCACTTAATGCAACTACTCAAGGACAAGCACATGAGGGGAATGTGCGAAAGAAGCATGCCATTGATTAAAGCTTGGTGATTAGCTAATCCAGCAATTGGCTGGTGATTGAAGCCAATGTTGTAAATCTTGAATCGGATAAGAAATCTGGAGTCTAATCTTATCGGATTGAGAAAAAGTGGGAATGAAAATATTTTTTCAAAGAGAATCATTCTTAAATCATCTGATTGCAACACATGGGTAGGTTTTCATAAGCCTTTAAAAACTAATGGCTTACACTATATGATATTTTTTTATGAAAAATGATTGTACTGGATGGGTAATTTGATACATTTTCCTAAAAACCCCACAATTTGTGATATTACAAGTTTAGTTGATGCATGATGTTGCAATGACGTCGTTGAGCAAATTATTTTTCTTTTTCGGGTACTGAATTTGGATACATGTTATTATTGTATTAGTTTTATAATACTCTGTTTTTTTTAATTGAAGTATTTTAAATGAGTCATGTTATCTGCAATTAAATTTAGTATAATCGCTTTGGTGTGGAATGTAATCCACCTGAGGTTTTGAACGAAAGTTAAAAATGCTTCCACTAATGACTTTTTCAATAAAAAAAGTTTTAAATTTTTACATGGTTTATAAGTGATTAAAAATCTCTCAGCATTACAACTAGTATAAGAACATGATGAAAATATTAGCTCACCCGTATAACAACCAACATCGAACTGTAAGTATGTTTTAATTGAACTAATGTTTATTTTATTGTGGTGTGCTATTTAAAACTTTGTGTGATATCTAGAACCTAGATAAGATTTTGCTAGGTACTTCACTTTGTTCGAATAACCCTTGTATGGGTATATTTCGACAATAAAATTCTTTTAAGAGGGGTAGTATGAAATGCCCGCTAAATTTTTGAAAATTTAAAGTAATTAAAGAGAATTATTCTGGTATTCAGTTTAATTTGCCATTTTTAGGTAATTAATTAGCTATTATTCATCAATTATATTTAATTAACATATTAAATAATTTTTTTTAAGAATTTAAGAGAGTAAATCTAAATTATCCAAGTATCAATTTAAATTTACAAGATCGAAAGCGGTATTCAGGTTTGGATCTTAGTAAAGATCCGATCAAAACCCACCTATAAAATTTCAAATTCAAAATATCCAAATAGAACATGTTGGATCCAATAGATATAAAAGTCATTTGGGTTTGGATCTTAATGGATCCATATGAGTCAACCCATCCAAAACTATTTTTTTAACCCGATGTGTTTGGATCCTTATTTGGATCTAGGGAACCCAAATGATTCAACACATTTGATTGGGATTGGATTCACTTGGTGGATCCAATCTAAATTAAAACTAAATTGTGTTTAAATTTCCGTTTGAATCTAGAAAATAAAATAGTTAATGGATTTGGGTTTGGATTCAAGGACCCAAAACCCAAAACCATTACATCCCCTCACCCATCACATCCCTTATTTTTAATCCTTTAATTTCCTCACCAAACTCCATCACAATCTCTTAAATCCCTCACCTACCTACCTCTTACATCATGCTCACACTCACCACTATGTATTTCTTTTTATAAATATCTCCCTTGTTAACTATCTCTTTCACTCTCATGTTCTCTCTCTCTTCCTCTCGTCCCCTTGGTGATGATTTTCTTGAAATAAAATACCTCATTCTTTAAACGATTTTGAGAGTGATCTCTAATTTGGTTCTCTCTAAATCCATAAAATTGGGGTAGCTTTCAAGTGTGGGAGCTCACTATTGAAGAAGTCTATCATTTTTGGAATTTTTTGTTTCTTGTAAAAACTACACGAATTTTGAGGTAAGGTAAATTTACACTAACTCTGGTATTTATGTGATTCCAATGCATAATTTAAATTAAGTAAAATAGATACTCGCATGCGGGGTTTTACAAATATAGGTATATATTCGCATGTATTAAGGTTTAGGTGCCTCGTATTGTGAAATACATATGTTTAAAACTATATATGTGTTATGAAATGTAATTGATTATATATATCGAATACACATATTTTGGATTTTTTTTGCATGCTTCGATGTTCAACCTGTACCTGGTTCCTTGCTACAAGATCATTTGCTTGCAATCTCACAGCTATCCCTGGATCAGGAACATGTAAGTGAATATCATGGAAAATTTAAAAGTATTATCACATGTGCATGTAATATTATTCCCTCTTATATAAATTTAAATTGATTCATTCCAGTCGGATGTTGCATTTCCGCTTCAATCTCTGGAGTTACAGAAATCTCCTGATCTTAAAGCATCTTTGGCTTTGATGCATGGTCTTCTTCATGAAGAAATTGATTTTTTCTGCAAGAAGGTTGGTGCTTATCTCTTGATTTCCCGCTCATTGTATGTTCTTCTTTGGTGAATGTTTTTGGAAAATGAATTCCAGCTGCCATCTATAATATATTTTAGACCGTTGTTGCATGCTATTGGACATATGATTGAGTCACATTCTCTCTATGCGGATGTTTCTGCATCTTTCAGATGACCAGGTCTATTTGGTAATTTCTAGCATATGCGCTTGGCACCTTTGGCTGGGCGTTTATTTGGTAAATCTGTGATAAGTTGGAAAGCTTGCTATTTTGATGAATATATTTTCTGGCAAAGGAAAAGGGAAAAGTCTTCCTAATGTTATGTTTAAATGGTAGTTTGCTCATTTAGGTGATGCCCTTGCTGCCTTTTCTTTTTGGCTTTATTTTCTGCTGTTATTTTATTATAGAGGGCAGTCTTGCTAATGACTATTCAATATATTTATTTTATTAAATTCCAGCCATGTAGAAAAGAAGCTTATTGGGCTGTACAATCTTGTTTTAGCGTTTCATTAGTGCTTGTTGCTTAACAGTATCTAGGCTTGGCTTCTGTTTTTTTAATTCAAAGTGCAATGCTAAAGGTGTTTGGAGGTTATTGATACATCCATGATGACATGTCACAGCAATACCTCCCTTCATGTTTCTGCTTGCCTTCCCGAATGCTTATTCCACCTGAATTTTTTTCTTCTTTTGCCCCCTCTTGCTTTGTGGAGTTTAATAATTATTATGATGCTTAATATTGCATCTATCTTCTGGTTCATTAAACTCCTTTGTATACTTTTATCTGTTTCTTCATGACGGTAGGTTGTATGGACAGTGCCAATCGGTGCTTCACATTTTGTAAGACAATATTTCTTTAGCATAATTATTTTCCTTGTTTGTTGCTGATTATTGCTGTCTAGTTATGTTTGGAGTGCTTGTCACATGATCTGTTGTGGTGCAACATGTGAATTCATCATATGGATTTGGGCCTGTTTATTCAGGCCTTTGGGGTGCTGAGAGGAAATAGCTGATATATTTATGAACTTGCTTATTTTGTATTGTAATCCCTAACACATTTCACTATTCAAAGTGAAGTATATTTGCATGTTATAAGTGCCATGTTTTCAAGTTTTTTTTTTTTAATGTTTCAGCTAATAAGGGAACAACAATACTAATAGTGGTTCATCTTCTTATTGGTAATGTCAGGTTGGTGCTGAAAATATAATGAAAAAGCCATATGTTAATTGGGCTGTCAAGAGGGTTTCTCGATCTCTTCAAGTGCTCTGGCCATGTTCAAGGACAAAGATATTTGGTTCAAATGCAACGGGTTTGGCACTTCCAACTAGTGATGTGGATCTGGTTGTGTGTTTACCCCCTGTACGAAATCTGGTAAGGACCTTACTAAGATGAGCTAAGCATTGTCTTGATCTTTTCCTGGAGGATGTGTTTTCCATCAGAAAAAAACTGAAAATGAAGAATTCATCTGCCAGGAGCCCATAAAAGAAGCTGGAATTTTGGAGGGTCGTAATGGTATTAAAGAGACATGCCTTCAGGTAGATTCCCCCCTTCCCCCTCCTCTTGTAAGTTTTTCTTTCAAGTGTAACTCTGTAATCCCCAAAGTAATTATCGAATTTTTAACAAAAAAATTCACTAATTTCTTATTCCTTATTCCTTATTTCTTTTTTGAAAACACATTGGAAGGCTGTTCTTTCTTTAAAACTCCTTTTTGAATGCAGGTTTCCAAACCAGGATCCAAAACCACATAACAATTTTTACACTTATGCAAAAACATAAAAATCATTCATTTTACAAAATGTAACTTGTACAAAATGTTTATCGATACATCGATGCACAAAATTTCCAAAAACTACAGAAGCAGTCTCATGTCCACGTCCATTGATGTTCATGATTTGTCCATGTGTCCTCCGCTGCCACATCCGCCTATCGCTGGGCACTTAAAACAACAACAATCAAAGGAGTGGGACAATACATGTCTCAGTGTGACCGAACTGTTGTGCGCGAGCACCAACTAGGTAGTAGCACGAGGTCAAAACAATTGAAAAACCACTTGGCCAAATTCCATTTCTCAAACAAGAATTGTCGACCCTAAACTCATCAGGTGAAACTCACACTGGGAAATAAACTCAGGATGAGTCAACCCTATTGAACCAAGGGTCAACCCTCAACTATGGTTAAACCTCTCTCAAAGAACAAGGAGGAGTCAACCTTCCTAACTCAGGAGTTGACCCTCAGACCAACTGAACCACCAAACTGAATCAAAGAAGAGTCAACCCACCCAACTCAGGGGTCGACTCTCAGGACCAAATTGAATCCCATTAGGAGTCAACCCTCTCACACTAGGGTCGTTCCTCAGCTATACACTAACAACTTTGTCAACAAAGAGGAGTAGACCCTTCACTTCTAAGGGTTGACCCTCATACAAACTAATCAAAACTAATTTACAGGGAGTTGACCCACTTAATTTAAGTGTTGACTCTCAGATATACCGAAATTCACTGTGAGTCAACCCTCCCCTACTCATGAGTCGACCCCAGACATAGATCACTATGCATACCTACATGGATGGGAAATTTATTCATCCTTTATTTAGTTGCTTTTGCATTACATGCCATGCTCATACACAAATTTTGTTACGATCTTGTTTACAACCAAGAGGGCACCACTCCCCCATTTTGGCACCTATTTTCT
This sequence comes from Nuphar pumila, assembly GCF_984573655.1. Classification (NCBI taxonomy): domain Eukaryota; kingdom Viridiplantae; phylum Streptophyta; class Magnoliopsida; order Nymphaeales; family Nymphaeaceae; genus Nuphar; species Nuphar pumila. The sequence goes on from NC_143253.1 coordinate 131,654,949, forward strand.
CTGTTCTGGATCGAGTTGCACATGTATCGAGCATCCGAATTCGGTTCTCGAATTGCTGGACGACAACACTCCAATTTTGGGAGGATTGAACTTAACACAGTTGCTTCTCAAAGACTATGGTGTCACACTGAAACAACTGAAGGAGAACATCAAGTATAGAAACAACACTCAAAAAACTGGCAACTCGAGCCTCATAGTGGGTTTAGCTCTACAATTAGAAGCGGTTGGAATTGGAAGCAATCACCCGATAATTGAACCTCTCTCTCTCTCTCTCTCTCTCTCTATATATATATATATATATATATATATATATATATATATATATATATATATATATATATATATATATATATATATATATGATTCAGGCCCCTGCTAAATATGACACAGTGCTAAACATTTTATCAGATTTCCAGTGTTTTTTTGACTGGAGCCTTGTCAGATTTACTGTTTGGGTTGAGTAAAGACTGAGTCTTACCAGGTTATTTTGCTGTGAAGTCAGCCCAAACCCATCGGGTATCTTGAGTGCCTGACCCAATATTAATCAGACTTGGATCCATCAAGATGACAAAAACAAGCTGGATGTGTTTGATATGAAAGGGTACTAGTAGTGCTGGCTGGACCTGCACTGTTTTAGGTGATTATATACCATACAGAAATCTGGATAAGTTCCAGGCTGGTTGCTTCTCTCTTCCAAAGGAGTTTTTCCATATTCTATGCAGAAAATTTGGATCTAAATCTGGTTCTAGATCCCATTTTACTAAAACATATATGGTATCAGGTCAAGCATGACTCAAGCCATATCCAACCTATCTGCACTCCTAGTCAGAGCTTGGACAATAAGGATGCAAACATATTGGGTTTGATTGGTCCTGCCATCCGAATGCAACAATTTCTTTTGATATGAAATCAACTGATTGATCGAACCCAGACAGGTGGCTCATGACCTTGTGTATGGTCATCTGAATTGATATGCATTGGTGCCCAAAGTTGTGGTCGATAATATGATGTCTAGTTAATTGAATGTATACATACTTGTGCCTGAATTGGTGGTCATTGATCTTGTGAGCAGTTAACTGTGTTTATGCATGTATAACAATATAACCATTGAGAAACTGTTTCAAAGGGAATCTTTGTGAGGGTGTGCATGACTAAGATCAGGTGATCTGGCTAGGACGGTAAATCTTTGTGAGGAGGTGCATTGTTCAAGATCAGAAAACTCGCTGAAACGGTAAATCTTTGTGAAAAAGTGTATTGTCCAAGACCAAATAATCAGACTAGGGCGAAAACTCTTTATGAGATTGTGCATTTTCAAGATCAGGCGATCCAGAGTGAAACTTATTTTCAAGATACAGTGAATCTCTGAGGATGAATACTGAAAGTAAAGTCTGATATACTAGATTAAGAATGTATGTTTATGATTACTCATGTTGATTATGAAAAAAAGTTTAGTATGATATATTGCATGTGTCCTTAAGGTTTTATGTCCTTATCGATTATGAACCCTGACATGAAATTACGATTAAACGGGTTAAACATGTTAGTTAATGGCATATCACGCCTACTTAGTTACTTGACAAATGAATGTATTATATTTTTTTGAGTAAAATATAGCACGTATGTGTACCATGATTGATGTATATCATGGATATTTGATTTGATGAATTATGCTATCATTAAATGCGTTATCTCTATTAGTTTTCTACACTCACTATGTTTTTTGGTGTAGACCTACCAGTATATTGATCTTTTTTATGGGATTTCTGGTGATGTATAGTTGCAGAGCGAATACGAGATGTTGAGACGACATTAAGAGTCAATCATTTTTCTTTCCTGGGTACTGAATTCTAGATACATGTTATTAAAAATATTAGCATTTATTGGGTTGCATTATTTTGAATGCAAAAGGTTATCCGCATTAAATTCAGTATAATCATTATAGTGTGGAATGTAACCCATCTAAGGTTTTAAATCAAAGATAAAAATGTTTTTGTTGGTGATTATTCAATAAATTTTTTTTTAAAATTTTCACGTGTTTTACAAGTGGTTAAAAATATCAGGGCATTATACTCCCTATGTCCAAAATTACAAATAGTCAGCATTGAAATATCTTTTTTACCCTTCGCATGCACGAAACTAATGAAGTTCATGCGATATATCACTCCACTCCTCGGGTGCAGCATATGCCCGTTTAAAATGAGGTCTGCACATTTTTTTTTGCAAACTTCATGAAGTTCTCATAAAATTATATATGAAGTTTCCGTTAAACTTGAACAAAATGAAGAAGTTCACATATATTTTATGTAGACTTTCTCAAGTCCTCATATATTTTAAGCGGACTTGAGAAAGTACGCACATACTTTATGCGAACTTCATCAAGTCCACATAAAATATATGAGGACTTGAGGAACTCTGCATAAAATATGTGGACTTCCTTAAGTCTGCATAAAATATATACAGATTTCCTTATTTTATTCAAGTTTAGCAAGAAGTTCACATATAATTTTATAAGAACTTCATCAAGTTTGCAAAAAAAAATATGTGAACCTCATTTTAAGTGGGCATATGCATTCTCACCTATGTTTATTGTTTGCATGTTTAGAAGAAATAATCTATCTTCCAGATGACATTTCTCTCCAACCTCTTGTTGGATCAAGGTGATCTTAGTGGCAGTGGAAAGGTAACATCCCGATTTATCTTTTATCTTTTTTTTGTTTTTTCAGATTTTCAGTACAGGTGGCCAAAAAATAGCATAGAACAAACATAAAATGTGCAACCCTAAAGGGTGCATATTTCTATTTCGATTTTAAAACTCAGAAACAAGAACCCCAAAGGGGTTTTCTGTTCTGACTCAAAATATGAAAGTTATAGGCATATGTCTCAACTTTTCAATGGTTATAAATACACAAGTTTTCGATATTTGATATGAGAGAGATAAATATGATAACAGAGATTGTTATGCAAAAAAATCACATATTTGAGAGGAAGTTCACATATATAGGAGAAGTTCACATGTAAAAAGGGTGAAAAGGTCTTTTTATATCTAGATATTTGTGAATATAAAAAATTATAGGTTTTTTAAGAAAATAGTCAAATTACTCATACAGTACAAACATTTTTCTATTTTTTTTGTTTCATAAAAGATTATTTTTTGTCGAAAAAACAATTCAAAAGTCAATTCCCAATAATTTTGGCATGTAGAATCCATCTACTAATTCTGATGCAATTGTAACAACTGGTACTATGGAGATCCAAAGGCGGTCATACCTATAAACATTTGATACAATCCATTACAATATATATATATATATATATATATATATATATATATATATATATATATATATATATGAGTGCTTCTACGGTGACATCGTACCACTATAACTTATAGAGACTCCAAACAAAAACTCTAGCCTTTGGATCGTGTTTATTATATTCATGCATTAAAGTTGACTGAAATATGATGTTTCGTACCATTTCTAGACCCCTTTGTTTTCATGAATAGTGAACAGTTGATTTTCACTATTTTCAAAAAATAATCTTATAATGTATTAGGCATGATGAAACCTACTAATATAGTAAATAAACGCCGCTGAACACATGCGTACAGTTAGATTTACCATTTGGTGGGTAGATCCATGCAAACAAGAGCTTGTACCACCTTATGGTATCACGGTACTGAACCAAATTTTAAAATGTTAAAAGCAGCCCAAAATAGAAAAAGGGAAAAATATGGACCGTTCATTTGATTAAGTTGGGTGGAATCAGTACAAGTCTACCCGATCCCAATTTAACAGCATTAATTGAAATTCCCAATAACGTGATCTTGGGGTTGTCGGTGGAGTGGACTCAGGCCTCCTTAGCCATAGAAAATAACAAGAGGAAACCTTTACAAAAAAGAAAAGGAAGAAAACAAAACAAAGGCCCACCAAGGGATCCTTTTGTCTAACCAATGTCTTTTTCCAACTATAAATAATTATTTAAAAATGCTTGAACCAAATCGATTTTCAAAACGGTTCAAAAAATCGGCCTGAAACTAATGGTTTTAAATTGGCCTTTAAAAACTTTTGATTTTAAAGGAGTTCGACATCGTAGGACCGGGGCCTTGGCCGCTAGACATGCGGTCAAGGTACAAATCTCATTGGCATCATCCTTTGCACAAGCCAAAGCCAGGCGGGGCAAGGGGTAAGCCACCATTTTACGCCACCGAAAAAGCGACCATAGGTTGACAGGCTTAGTCCAGCGCAACCAACCAAGTCTCTTGCTCAGAGGTGGTTTCTCCATCCTTCATTCCAAAAGCCAAAGTAAAAGATCATGAAAAATAAAAGATAAAAATAGGTCTGGCAAATTTAGTTGAAACAAATAAAATACAGAAATAAAGTAAAATAATGATTTATAGGTTCTAAATAAATTCTAAAATACATACTTAATGCTTGATCACAGTAACAACGATCAAATATCGTAATTACCACAAAAATTAAAAGTAAAAATAATATCCAACTCAGCCGATTTTTTCAAGAAAATCGGTGAAAAAACGATTGGATTTGGATCAACTGATCAACATTGGTCTAAACTAATCCCAATGATCTCAGACTTTGGGGGACTCTTGATTCAATTCTCACCAAGTTTATCGGGCAAGCTATCCAAAAGGCTGTCTCTTGCACGTGCAATGGCCACGTGCAACCAATCCCCTCAGGTGGATTCTAGTCTCTATGTTAATGACATTAATTAGACCACCATGCTTCATTAATTACTTAGTTAATTGTTTTATTAAGTAAATAAAACAAGTGATGAGGGAGGGGAAATGGGGGAGTGCCACTAACCCTAACCCTAGAAGTGAGTCAAAGGCTAGATTTGTCAAATGTCTCCAACTTGGAAACCGGGGTCCACATCCTGTGTTTTTTTATCTTTTAGTTCAAAACCAACGGGTCTGATCAAGACACGTGGGTGCCGGGCTCAATGGCAACCGGGAGGCGTTTGACACGTCAGCATGGTGGATGTCATGGGGCGAGTGGGTATGATGGATGCCATGGGGCGAATGATTGAAGGGGTCAATGTCGGCGCGCTTGGGATGGACTGTCGGCGACCCTTTCACGCCGATTAATCGGAAATAACTCGGCTGCTGACCAACTGTATTAATTAAATCAAAATCAAGTTGTTGTTGTTTTAGTCGGAACCAACTCAGGCTCAGAGACCTCGCCGTGCTAGCTCAGCCTGACGTATTAACGATCGCTGTCCTGTCAGCGTCTCCAAACCCCAGAGAGTCGCCAAATGCAAGGGTTGTTGCCAATGGAATTTGAATCTAGACTGCCCGCAAATTGGTTAATCATCATAAGGAAGTTACTTGCTTTTTTCACTTGCCAAAGTGCAAGATATTTCGCAATCAAAATTACAAAAATGATCATTTTATCTATTTGGTACTATCGTATTTTAAAAAGCTTTCTTAATGTCACAATCGTATGATTAATGATTTTAAATGATTTGGATCAAATTTGTATAATTTGATTTATAAAAAAAAATACAAAATATGGTGTTTCTACCCTATAAGATATGAATAAGTATTATCCATTAGAAAAATAATAATTTTGCAACTTAGGTTGAATGCATTGGGAGCTTGCTTTGGAGGCATTCATGCTCCATGACAAGCATGTTTGTAAATAATCTAAAGTCATTTCTTCAATATAAAAGTGTACCTACTTGATATTGAAAACACAATTTTCATGTTGGAACATTTATGTGTGAACAAATGCTTTTTATTATAAATGTCAACGTGTTTATGAGATCATTTAAAAGACATTTAAGTGGATGCTTTATCTAATTTTTGTTTAATGTTATTTTGACTTTGTTTTCATTGTTTATTCTTACTCATTTTTTTTTCTTATGCTTCATAAGCGCACTAGTGTGCATGCATCAAGGCATTTCTTCCACGCTTCTTACTCGACCCTATGCACATTGCCTGTCGCTCTCACTTCTTTCTTTGGTAAATATGGTTTGGTTGATGAAATAAGTGTTGCAATGTAATTTTCTTTATATATATATATATATATATATATATATATATATATATATATATATATATATAGAGAGAGAGAGAGAGAGAGAGAGAGAGAGAGAGAGAGAGAGCTGCAAATATGGGTATTTTCAACCCTTTTTTTTGCAAATCCAACCATGTGGATGTGTCTGTCATGGTGAATTTGCTAGGAATCAACCATTGGATCTTGTATTTTTTATGAAAAATGTGATTTTTAAATGCTTGAATATTTATGAAGATCATGAGTCATTGATTTTAAAGACTTAAAAAAACTCATTTATGCATCAAAACTGACGATTCAATAAGTTTTTATAAAACTAATCATGTAGATCACATCCTTACAATTAGATTCAAGAAAAAAAATAGTTACTTCTCATATTCTAGTAACTCTCTCTCTCTGTATAAAAGTAGTCACACAAATATGTTCATGTCATAAGGGAAACTAAAATATGTAAAAAAAGGGAGGTTATAGTGTTTTTATTTTTTACTAAAATTTTATCGAATGTGATTTAGATGCATGTTTTTTATAGAAACAAACTCTTAGGTGATCCAATAAAGATGTAAAAGAAGGATCTTTTAAGGTTTGAAAATCAACAACTCAAATTTTTTGTAAAATATGAAACATGAAAAATCATATTTTTTAATTTAATTACGATGATCCAATGGTTGATTATAAGCAAATGGATCATGCCGACTGCATCGGCATGGTTAAATTTGCTAAAAAAACCTATGAAAATCTTAGTTCATATCACTTTACATATTTTGCTAATTTACATAATTGAGTTTCCCAATGTCTTGGGTAACTAAAATATGAAAACCAGTCCTAACGTTTTTTTTTTGGAAATCTTATTACTCATATTTTTTATTTTTTAATATAAAATTTTACTTGTACAATTACTCTATTTTTATATTTATAATTGGGGTATTTTCGTCCTTTGAGAAAGTAGAAACGCGGAGGTAAGTACCCTCTCGGTAAATGCCATTTACACTGTTAAATAAAGAAGAAAGAATATTCTGAAGCTGCCGCGGAATCGCCGAGGAATATGCTCATCTTTTACCTTGGGCTTCAAGTATTTCACGTGACAGAGAAACTTCAAATAATGACGGAAATGCCCCTATGACTTTTCACTTTTTGCCTAACGTAATCAAGGCTACGTTTTTTTTTTGGTAGGCGAGAATGACAAGAATACCACCACTCATCACTTGATTATAACTTTGTATCACATTACAAAAAACAAATGAATTAAGTGTTTTTATCGGCTGGAACAACCTCCAGAGTACAGATCTCTGTGAAAAATATCGCGATATTTATTAAAATATCGCTGACATATAGCGAGAAATTGACTGAAAGTTTAAAACAGCAATTTTTTGCGAGATTTTCAAACTGTGATAAATATCGTGATATTTATATTTTTAAAAGATATTTATCATAAAAACCCTCAAGATTTTTATTTTTAAATGTGTTTTATTTATATTTTCTTATAAAATTTATATATTTTTATATTTTTTTAGTTTATTTTTTATTCTCAAGATTTTGCCAAAAATGCAAGAATTTTTAAAAATTTCAAAATCTACCGAGTTTTTGCCTCCCGAGAATTTGCCGTTTTTAACTTTTGTCACTGTGGTCCAGATTCACAGCCATGGCCAAGCCCTCTCTCACAAAAATTCCAAATAAACTGTTTGGGTGATAAAAGTAACATAATTACAAAATAGGTGATGTGTTGAAAGTATTGCAGCAAAATTATGATATTTTTATAAAGTAATGTTTAAAATATTATATTTTTGAAGATTAAATAAACTTTCCAAAATATCAAGATCGAATCACAATATCTCAAGATATTGGTGGTATTTTATGATGAGTAATGTGGGAGCACCTACTCCTACAATCAATCAGACTTAGTAGATAGATGCATTCAACATAGTTTATTTGATAGCAATTCTGCTTTAAATCATTTTCTTTGGATACAAAAATAAGATTTTTTAAGTCATAAAATTTTGGAACATCATAGGCCGTCGTTATTTTAGGATCTTGAAAAACCTTATATAGGTCTCATTCTCATTATTCGAAACTTGTTTTATACTAAAAAAGGCATGTAGATCATATCTACATGGTCCGTTCAACAAAAAAACTCTAGAAATTTTCAAAAAATAAAGCTTTCTTTATATATATATATATATATATATATATATATATATATATATATATATATATATATATACCACTTATAAGCTATAGAAAAATTTCCACAGACGAATCCCCATCATCATCAAGACTTATTACAATTATATGGTTTGTTTTATTAGGCCATATTTTTCCATTCTTTTTTACTTAAGAGTTGCAACTTTTGTTTCCTAACAATTCCTCACATCATTGCTTATTTTCTCTTTTCAAGTTTTTAAATAGTTATATCCATAAGATCGATTAGATTTTTCTTTTTTTATCAAAGCATCAAACTTAAAAAAGAAAGAAAGAAAGTTAATACCAATACTTGGCTTGAGTGATGCTACTAGGGGTGTCAATGGATCAGTTTGGTTAGGACCCAGATAAAAACAAACCCAGATCTGATTTGAGATAATGCCAGTCTGGATCCAGGTTCAATCGAACTAATCATAAGAGAAACCATACCCGGATCCTATAGATTATAGGAAGCAGACCCGAACCATACCTGGTAAAATAATATTTTTTATCTTTTTGCATTGAAAAATTAAAGATCTTAGTCAAAACTCGGGTCAAACACGGGTTGGAATGAAATTTTAAAAACCATACCTGGCTCCTTATTAAATTTCACCAATCATCTCACTTATTACCAAACCCTAACCCTATAGGGTTTGGTATGGGTCGGGTCTGGGTCAAACCCGACCCATTCACACCCTTAGATGCTACACATAGCACACCAAGGGCCACATTGTCTCCTGTAAGGGTGTCTTTGTAATTTGAAATATGAGGGTAAGTACCCTATGTGGGGCCAATCAATCTACAATGATACCCTTCAATTTATTTCCATGCATGCAGGGTTACTATGGTGATGAACTAGGCAATCGTGTTCATGGTCACATGCATGATGATGAAGCGTCCCCACATACTCTTTTGCACATTTAATATTTTAGGATTTTTTTTTCTCTTACTGTGGGTATTAGCTGGTCTAGTCTGTGATGTATTCAGGGAGTAATGGTGGGGATACCGTTGGAGATCCAAATTGGTGAAGATCAAGGTCAGTAGGGATCCACATTGCCCATTCTTCCACCACCATCTTCAATTCTCTTTTCACCAGCCTGTGTTTTCTCTCACCTTTTCTATGCTTCTACTGGTTTCTATCCCAATCTTGTGCTGAAGAAGCCCCAGGTGGGTCTTCATTTCTGATACAGTAATTACTTTTTCCTTGTCACTTTTGGCAGTTTTAGGGTTATGCTTGGTGGGTTTTTTGCCCTCTTTTACATTATGGTAATGTAGTTAAAGGAATCGTATGGATGTGGAGCACACACATGGCTTTGGAGTTTCATTCCCTGCATAATGCTGATCTTTCTAGTGTTGGCTGTGGTGGCCAAAATTCCAGGGTCTCCCCTCTTTCTGCTTGCTCAATGTGCCTGAGTGTGGAGTAGTGTGGGAGAGGAGAAGGGGAGTCTGGTCGGTGGTGGAATAGTGGGGTTTTATGGGTGTAAAGAGTGTGGCATCCAGGGTGTAGGGTTTCCCTTGTTTGCAATTGTGGGTTCTGAAATTTGGGGGATTTTGTGAAGTGGGTTGGAGGAAGGAGGGAGAAAGAATGGCCCCAAGTTTTGATTTTTCAGATTGGTGGTCTAGGGAGGCAAGGAAGGGCACCCCTGTTGTGGTGACAATGGAGAACCCCAACTTCTCTGTGCTGGAACTGGATGGGCCGGAATCGACGTTTCGGCCTGCGGAGAAGGATCGAGGCAAGAACGCGAAACAATTTACTTGGGTGTTGCTTCTCAAGGCCCACCGGGCAGTCGGCTGTGTCGCCTGGATGGCGACGGCACTCTGGACACTTCTTGGAACAGTCCAGAAGCGATTGATCTTCCGGGAGGGTGTGGTGGTGGAGTCAGAGAAGCCGCACAAGAGTAGGCTCTTTAGATTCATCAGGGCTTTCTTGGCACTTTCCATGGCATTCTTGGTTTTTGAAATGGTAGCTTACTTGAATGGTTGGCACTTCAGTAAGTCCAGTTTGCATATGCTGCACACATCTGAGATCCAAGGTTTCGCTCACGTGATTTACTTGTCGTGGTTGTCGTTTAGATCCGACTACATTGCTCCTCTGATCCAGGCGCTTTCGAACTTCTGCGTAGCTCTCTTCCTCATTCAGTCCGCAGATAGGATGATTCTCTGCATTGGTTGCTTCTGGATCAAATATAAGAAGATTAAGCCTCGGATAGAAGGTGATCCTTTCAAATCAGAAGATGCAGAGCAGCCCGGGCATGTGTACCCCATGGTTCTTGTTCAGATTCCTATGTGCAATGAGAGAGAGGTAATAAAATTTTGGTCCCCATTTTGAATTTACATAATACATTGTCCTTTTTCCTGTTCTTGTGTGTGCATATATTTTTTCTGTATGTTATAGTTGGTTGATATGACTTTACTAATAGAAAATTTCAGTTTGAATGGATGATAGATCTGATCTTCACTTGCCCAATTCTTTTGTATGATTGAGTTTTATTTGATAAAAGAGCTTCAGTTTGAGGGTATCACACAAATGTCGTGGAGATGGATTAGTATTGTGCTAACAAATGCAGCTTTCTTCCTATTTATTCTGATATGAAGCTGTTATTGGCAATAGGTCTATGAGCAATCAATCTCTGCTGTCTGCCAGATTGACTGGCCTAAGGACCGGTTGTTGATCCAAGTTCTGGACGATTCGGATGAGGAGATCATCCAGAGTTTGATCGGAGCTGAGGTTTCCAAATGGAGTCAGCGTGGTGTGAACATTGTCTACCGGCATCGTTTAGTGAGGACTGGTTATAAGGCTGGCAATCTCAAGTCTGCCATGAATTGTGACTATGTCAATGCCTACGAATTTGTCGCTATCTTTGATGCTGATTTCCAACCGAATCCGGATTTTCTTAAGCAGACAATACCACATTTCAAGGTTGGTTGTAGTCTGATGAAATTCTCAGTAGGATCATCAACTTGTTCTAATTGCGGCTATCATGGTGTTGCAGGGCAATCCTGACCTTGGGTTGGTTCAGGCTCGATGGGCATTCGTAAACAAGGATGAGAACTTGCTAACACGCCTCCAAAACATTAATCTTTGCTTTCACTTTGAGGTGGAGCAGCAGGTCAATGGTGTTTTTCTTAACTTCTTCGGATTTAATGGGACTGCGGGTGTATGGAGGATTAAAGCACTTGAAGAGTCTGGTGGTTGGCTTGAAAGAACTACCGTGGAGGATATGGATATTGCTGTCCGAGCCCATCTAAATGGATGGAAATTTATCTTCCTGAATGATGTCAAAGTACTCTACACTACTCTGTTTTCAATGTCCCTATCCTAGACATTGGAATTAGCTGTTTCTCAAATGTTGGATTACACTTCTTCTCAGGTCCTCTGTGAAGTTCCAGAATCTTATGAAGCTTACCGTAAACAGCAGCATAGGTGGCACTCAGGTCCAATGCAGCTCTTCCGTTTATGCCTTCCAGCCATCATAACTGCCAAGGTTTCTGTTGTTTCTGATGTTTGTCTCTTGGTTGATGCTTGATTCTTAAATAATTGTCTTGTTTGATTACTCTGATAGTTTTGCTCAGACAATTTATTCTTTTTTTCCAATTTTTGATGCAGATTTCAATCTGGAAGAAGTTCAATTTGATTTTTCTGTTTTTCCTTTTGAGGAAACTGATTCTTCCGTTTTATTCTTTCACGTTATTTTGCATTATTCTTCCTCTAACCATGTTCATACCGGAAGCTGAACTGCCTGTCTGGGTGATCTGTTATATTCCTGTTTTCATGTCATTTCTCAACATTCTTCCTGCCCCCCGTTCCTTCCCTTTCATTGTTCCCTATCTTCTCTTTGAAAATACAATGTCTGTGACCAAGTTCAATGCAATGATATCTGGGCTATTCCAGCTGGGGAGTTCTTATGAATGGGTAGTTACCAAAAAAGCCGGTAGATCATCAGAGCCTGACTTATTGGCTGCAGCTGAGAGAGAGTCAAGGAGCTTGAACCAGCAGCTTACCCGGGGGTCTTCTGAGAGCGAACTTTTGGAGCTGAACAAGCTGAACGAGCGCAAAGCAGTTCCACCTAAAAGGAAGATCAATAAGATATACAGGAAAGAACTGACTCTAGCATTTCTCCTCCTCACTGCAGCAGCCCGGAGTCTGCTGTCAGCTCAAGGCATCCATTTCTACTTTCTGCTCTTCCAAGGGGTATCTTTCCTCCTTGTGGGCCTTGACCTGATTGGTGAACAGATGAGCTGATGCAGGAAAATTCCGCTCCAACTGGATTCAGCTGTCGACAGTAGCATCTCAGCTCGCGGAAGCTCTGGTATGTGTACAATTCTCTTAAGGACAGCCAATATGTCCATTCGGGGGTTTGATTCTTCACATTTACTAAGACGGGTGAGAATTTTCATTCGAAAAATAAAAATTTCTTGGTGTAGCCAAGCGAGGTAGTATTGCAAGTGACAGTAAGAATTTTATCAGTCTCTTTTCCTGCTTTAGTTCTTTGGACTGCCCAAGCCTTTCTTTGCACTCTTTCTCAGTTATATATAGGCATTCATCTCTCAATTGGTATAGGTAGGATGGGTCTTAATTCTTGTTGGGTGTTATTTTCTTGTGTTCAGGCTCATCCCCATTATGTATCTAAAGAGTTGAGGAAAACCCAGAAAAAGAAAAAGAGAAGAAAAAGATGAATTTGGAAGACTTTCAAAATTGTGGGAGTTGGGTCTGGTTCCACCAATTCAGAAAATACTGAGATGTAACCAGTTATCTGTAAATTTCAATTAATTGAGTTGATTTAAAGTAATTTATCAGGTTTGTATGTGCTGTGTTAACTTTTCTGTGGTTTTCTTTTCCCTTCTTTCCCTTGTTGGTTTATATAGCATGTGGTAACGGATTTGTCTGCAAGCTGACAGAGATAAGGAAGGCCAGATATAGAGGTCTCTGGTATACCCAACACCTTTCTATTATGGTCAAATGATGGAGCCTTGTAGAGATTGGCTTTGGACCACAAGGGTTGAGAAACTTTTAATTTCCACTAGATGACTAGAATATCTAAAATCGAGCATCCTATGTTTATACAATTCTTAAAATTTTTAGTCTTCCTCAATTTAACATCTGAGCATTTCATTTGCACTCTTTAAAGTCTTCAAAGGCACAGTGACTAGACCCAACTGTTTGTACTACTATGAGCTGACTTGCCATGTAATCTGAATCACTGGTTATGTCCTTGACTGGTGTCAAGTGTGTCTGAGTTGGGTGATCTGAGCTTGACTTACCATGCTGAGTCTAGAGCTGGCAGTTCCTTGTGCAAGTTGGTTTATTTTGTTGCCTTCTGTTCAGACGTGGAGTCAACTGAAGAGACTCACTGTTTCCGAACTTGCCCTTAACTACCTTGCTATTATCTGACCATTATGCAAGAGTGCATTGTAATGGGAAAATTCCATCCGAGGCCCAACCATTCACATTTAATTTCAACATGGGCCTTGCGTTTATGAATTTACTTATGGGCCTTTGTTTTCTTGGAAACTGCCAAACAAAAGTCTACCTTTCTTATTATCTATTAACTCAGGTCTAGTCATAAGTAAAACTACAACAATAACCTTCACAGTGAAAATTTCAAAATATGTCTCCCTTATGAGGATGAATGTGTATTTTTCAAGTTCAAAGGTTATTGCAGAAAACCAAAAGTAATTGCCTTTTGTTTGAGATGATGGATGTTAAGCCACGACCTCTATTTGACAGTTTTCAGGAAACTTATGGCCTACATCAAGAATTTCATATAAGTAGGGCTCATGTTTTGGATTATGGACAAAAGGTTGGCTCCTAAATGAAAAACTTTCCCACACACATGCGCGTAGAAGCGCTCATACAAACACTAAAACGCCAACCACAAAAGTGATGCTTGCAGACACAAACACGCACACATTTGCATGTGTCTGCTCTTAGGTACTCGTCTGTTGAATTACTAATAGCTAGGGCAAGTTGCTGGAAAAGAGGTGAAGCACCATCAATTGTTTGGTATTTCTTAGATGCTTATGTTTAGATGGGGGCATCCATCAAGCACAAACTTCAACTTTTATTAGGCTCCACAAAATCATATCGCCTCTTCTTTTTATTTATTTGAATTGTGGAAAAATAAATCCCAATTCTAACCCGACGCAAACTTGATTACTAAGTTATGGACATAAAAAAATTACTGACGTGAATATTATTTGGGCTAACCCAAATCGAACTCGATAATATGTGGTTCAAGTTTGCATTATAGTTTATGTCTGATATCTGACCAGATCTGGCTTGACCCGAGTGTTCTATATGTAGTTTTAGTGAATATATACTCTTTAAATTATATGAATCTAGTTTTTTTGGATTTATAACCCGAAGAAACCACACCAGGTATGAAGACCTGGTCGCTCTAGCTCAGCCTTCCATACCTATGGTGGTCGTGCCGACGGCATAAAACTCTGAGGCTAGAACAACTGCCCTTGGGGCCTGTATTACGCATTGGCTTGTGCAGAGGGGCGATGCTCATGGGAATCAAATCTTGACTGCCCGACTAGCGGCCAAAGCTCCACCCCACTATGCCAATCCCCTTTATATGAATCCAGGTTTGAGAATTCATTTTATTGAGCTGACAAAGTCTGGACCTAAACCTGAATCTAGATTCAGCAGGTAGTTATTTGATGGGTTGGATACCCAAAGCCACTAACTCTAGATTCACTTATTCTATCCGGAGCATCTCTCTTTTTTTTTTTTAATCAGTCAAGATGGGGATTAGCCGAGAGCAGATCAGGTGATCTGTCCAAAATCACTTTAAGAAAGTGATTTGACATCTTCACCGTCCATTGCTTCACTGTGGACAGTGAGGATGCCAAATCACTTTTCTAAAAGTGATTTGGCAGATCACTTGATCTGCTCTGACGACTCCTACTCTTGGGTAACAGGTAAATGCCAGTCAGTCAGGTGGTAGCTTATCTTTTCAAATGATGTGGTCCACGCATCATGCATCACCTACACAACTCATCTTGGCATTTCTCGAGATGGGCGTGGTCTCCATCAAGAGAAATGTTGAGATGGATGGCTGTCAGAGGCGCTGCATAAAAAGTGCCGATACAACTCAGTAAGGAGCAAACCACTGAATCTGGTTGACGTCATTGGAATTTAAAATAGTCTGGAACATCTTTGAGAGAACACAAAGATGACGGGATTGATCCTCTCCCCTCTGACCGATCGCATCTCACAAACCCAAGGTCTTTAGTTCGAGTTGTGTCTCTACAGTCGAATTGATGCAGAACCTAACACAAAGATGTGGTCTTACATCTTTACTAAAATTTTTAAATTTAAAAGAATAAAATTGACCGATCCGGCATGATACTGTGATTCGGTTCAAGGTCCAAAACGGATGTTGACATTAATAATGGGTTTGACTGTAATGCCCGATATGATGGTACTAATCAAATGAGACTGCATCTGGTCAGAGGCACCTCTGATAATTTTATTGTCAGAGGTGCCTTGAATGCCGTCCATCCTTGAGATGAACGGCAGCTGAAACACAATCATTTTTCTTTGTTTTTCAACCATTATTTTTTGTGCTTTAGATGTCGTTCACCTACATGATGAAAGACTCCAAAAAAATTTTGTGGGACCTATCTCAGCAGTATACTATCCAAGTCCAACCATGGTGTTTGGGTTGCTTTTCATTCGCATGAATGAAAGACATCCAAGGCAAGGCACCTTTGATGTTTAATCTGTAAG
Source organism: Nuphar pumila (assembly GCF_984573655.1). Classification (NCBI taxonomy): domain Eukaryota; kingdom Viridiplantae; phylum Streptophyta; class Magnoliopsida; order Nymphaeales; family Nymphaeaceae; genus Nuphar; species Nuphar pumila. Next base: position 131,670,894 of record NC_143253.1, read on the forward strand.
TGCCCAGCACAGGATCAGGTGGGAGACACCTTAGATGCTGTTCATCCACGAGACCAGCGGCAACCCAAACACCATGTTTGGATAATTTACCTCACAGATGAGTGCCACAAAAGTTTTCAGAGCCATTCATAACATCTAAAGCACAAAAAATGAACTGCTGAAAAAGCAAGAAAAAATGGTGGTGTTTGGGTTGCCGTTGATACGGTCTCACAATAATTTTATCATTTCTTCTTGCAGTATTCTTTACTTCAGTAATCATGCCAACGGGGCTCCACGTGGTTGGTAGGAGCTGTCAGTGCACCTCTACTTGTGGTGAGAGGTTGCCGGTTCAAAACTTACTGGGTACCTTTAATAGTAACTGGTGAGGGGTCTGTCTGCCTAACCCCAGAGATGTGCAAACGCTGGCACAGCCAAGATTCATTACTGCGGTGTAAACTACCCCTTCTTTTCTTTTCCTTTCCTTTTTTGGAAGCCAACATCTAGATGGTTATAAATGTACTTTTTCAGGCAATTGTAATTTACCGGGACAATACCTAAACCTACAGAACTAGGTTCTGATAGCAAAAGAAGTCGAGTACAAATTAAGAACTGTTCATGTTTTGTGACATAGATGCCCTTTAAAAGATGGGCAAAATGGTAACGGTGGTGCACAAGCAAAGCAGTGGAAATGTTGCACTTTTTCAGGCTCTAGAAATTACAGCAGTCCAACGTGTTGCAGTGCTGCGGGAAGACCAGAACTTGAGTGGCTTACTTTTTGGAAACCAAATAAAGTGCATGTTGCAACGACTTGGTTTCTACTCTTCTGCCGTGGTAGATTTGATTTGTACAGAAACTTTTAAGTGTCCTTGTCCATACAAAATACAAAATTCTGGTTTTCTATCAAGATTAGTTCCAAGTAAAAATAGCAAGGTAGAATACAAGTTTGTTAGCAGAGACCTTTTACCTCATCCTAATTTGTTCTTGTTTTTTTATTATGATTTTGTGGGCAAATTGAATAGCTTGTCCCATAGGCAGATATCCAGCAATTGGCACTAAACATCTCTCTCTCAATTGAATGGTGTCATTCTTCATTATTTAACCATTTTTTAAAGTGATAAAATTATTAAATATGAACTGTAAAAGAATATGGTTCAGAACTTCAAACGTATGCTCAATGAAAAACGCAAGACAAACAGAAGATTCACACCAGATACACATGGTTCCGTTCAGGACTGACCTACATCCACGATGAAAGGATCTCACTCTCTTATCATGAGAGTGGAAACTGTCTTATTTATTTAATATCAGTTTACATAATTACATGTGCAGCTTTTCTTTTGTTATTTACAAAAATTTGACAATCTTTCTATCTAGATTTCTTCCTTAATTCAACTTCTTTGAGGCCTAGACTTTGTCAGTTTCCACATTCATAGCAATTTCCTGTTTCTTCTTATCCCAACTTGATTGATCCCTCAAGGATTCCTTGTGGGACACAACTACCTTCTCGTTAGATGAGTTGGACTTGGATAAGCTAGACAATCCTATCCCAAAACCTTCCTGGCGAGATCTAGACTGTTCTCTAACAGATCCTCTCAAGTTCAGTAGGGTGGCACCCACATTGAACTTCCTGAATAACGTTTTATGCCGTTGAGAATTCAAGGCTTAGATCAACACATCTGGTACGTGATCCTTCGCAGATATACATGTGACCACCAGCTTCTTCTGAGCAATCTTGTCTTTCACAAATTGTAGATCAATCTCAATGTATTTGCTTCTACTATGAAGAACTGGATGAGCTGCCAAATGAGATGCAACAAGATTATCGCACCATAATATGAGTGTCTCGGTAGAGACACCTTTAACTCTTGTAAAAGATACTGAATCCATGTAATTGAATATGTGCCATTGGCCAAGGCTCTATATTCAGACTCAGTGCTTAACTGAGACACAATGTCTTGTTTTCAAATGCTTCATGAAACGAGATTAGAACCAAGAAATACTGCATATCATCCAGTTGATCTGCAATCATTTAGACAACCTGCCCAATCAACATCTGAGTAAGCAGATAGATATTGATTTTAAAATGTTTAGATTTCAAACTCATAATGAAGCATTCCTTTTAAATACCAGAGCATACATTTCATTGTTGTCCAATGAGTCTTGGTGAGATCCAGCATAAACTGGCAAACTCGGTTTATAAGAAATGCAATGTCAAATCTAGTCATAGTGACATATTGGAGAACTCTCACAATGCTTCTATATAAAATAGGATCTTTGAACTTTGGACCAAAAAGAGTTGAAAGAGCTGGACTCAATGCCATAGGCATGGACACAAGTTTGGCTCCTTGAAGAGACTATTTTTAACAATTCAAAAATATTTTTTTTCTGAGACAAGATCATGTTGAACTCATTTCAATAAACTTCTATGTCAAGGAGGTAATGTAGTGGTTCCAAATCTTTCAAAGCAATTTTGTTGACAAGTTTTAAAATCAAATCTTCAACAAATTTGTTTTATTTCTCAATAATTATGATATCATCCACATAGATTTAATTATACACAATAAAATTTTTGTCCTTGAATATAAATAGAGATGTATGTTTCTCCAGAGAAACCGAATTGCTAGAGATAAGAATTCAAGCAAAAAACATCAAGCTCTGAAAGCATGTTTCAACCCATAAAGATACCTTAAGTTTCTACACATAATTTAAAAGATTCGGATTTTGAAATCTTACAGGTTGCTCCATATAAACCTCTTTGTCTTAATACCCACTCAAAAATGCATTCTTAACATTCAATTGTTTTATATTCCAATACAAAACTAGCCTAATAGTTGTAAGCTTGACTACAAGGCCGAAGGTTTCAAAATAGAGTGAAGGCGGTTTCTCTAACCCGTGTCGAAAGTCAGCATGTAGTTTCCTCCATTCACAAAAACATTGTGTGTAGGTTCAACATCCCCAAGAACATTACAACCCACTTCAAGAACCAAAAAGTGGATAAGACTTAAAAAAGTTAAGAATAAGCCAACATTTCTCTGCTTCCTATTAACCCCAAGGTAATGGCCACGCAAAAGCAACTAATAAAACCATTATCATGATCATAAAGAGAACTATTCTTAGGGGTTGTGATTAGCATAAAAATTGCATGATGTGCTATGGGCTTATAGGACAACCATGTCATGAAGGTTCTAAAAAAACAAAAAAAGAGAGCAAAAATCTTTGATAATATAGGATTAATCATTTATTATTGTCACAAGCCAATCACCACAGAGTAGCAACTTTTCCACAAAAGGCATAAGTTCTATTGCAGCTTTGGAAGACTTGGCACACGCCCTGAATTCATATTGATCTTCCCCCTTTGAAAAAAAAATCAATGCATACAATGTTAGTGTCAGGACGACAAATCGAGTTTGGCATCTACATCTTTCGAGAGCCAGACTCCAAACATGTTTTCTGTCCTTTCGGGTCATGGACGACAAATGCAAATTTCCATCCCAATTGATTTCCCCTCCTTTCAAGGTCATGGACAACAAACAAAGTTTGTCAACCCATCATGATTTTCCCATTTTTAGGGTTATGAGTGGCAAATAAAGTTTGTCATCTAACCATGATTTTCCCCTCTCAAGACATGGACAATAGACATGGTTTTCTGTCCCAATTGAATTTCTACTTTTGGTATATGGACGACAAAAGCAGATTGCCATTCCAATGAATTTTCCCCATATTGGGGACATGGATGGCAAACTGTCTTGTTCATCCCTCCATGACTCCTCCTTTTTAGGGTTCTGGATGACAAACATTGCTTGCCATTCGCCTTATTTTACCTCTTCTGTGAGTGTCATCCAACAGCTCATACAACGGACGGTGATAAAAGGGACGAGGTAAAGCAGGAAGAGAATGATTACTTTTCTTATTAATCTTATTGTCTCACACTTCAATTATATTTTATACAGGTTACAAGATACATCTTATATACAATTACCCGAAAAAGAAAATCATTATTGTTATCAGTAGATAACGAATAACACAATCCGTTAACCACTACCACGTATGCAGGTAGGTGGTTATCAAATGACATGTGATAATGTTGAGAATTCACGATAACTCATTATCAAGTCATCTAAAATACCTAACGGATTGCGATAACTCCTTGTCGAGAATAACTAATACGCCCCCTCAAGTTGGAGCATGTGAATCGAGCATGCCCAACTTGGACTTCAAAAGAGATAATTGTGCATTGCCTAAAGATTTGGTGAAAATGCCAGTGCACTATGAGTGGGTAGGAACGAACTAAGTGTTGATTAACCCACTTTGAATTTTCTCCCGAATAAGATAAGAATCAACTTCGACGTGTTTGGTGTGTTCATGGTAAATAAAGTTAGAAGCAATATGCAGAACAACTTGATTGTCACAAAATAGAGTCATGGGTTGAGGGTGAGAAATCCCAAAGTCGGTCAATAAAGATTTGAACCAAATAAGCTCACAAGTGGCTAATGTCGTGGAACGATACTTGGCCACTACAGAGGAGCAAGATACAATGGACTGTTTCTTGGTTTTTTAGCAAATCAGACTCAGGCTGAGCAATTATGCAATATCCAACCTGCGAGTGATAGGGCAAGAAGCCCAATTAGAATAAGAATAGTCAAGAACACTTAACTGACTAGATGCATTCATTAAAATCCTTTGGCCCGAAGTGCCTTTAAGATAGCGCAAGATGCAAAGAGCTGCGTACATGTGAGGAGTGTGTGGTTGGTTTGAGAATTGACTTAAAAGGTGAACAACATATGAGATGTCGGGGCGTGTGATGGTGAGGTAAATTAATCGACCAATTAACCGTCGAAAAAGGCTCAGATCTTCCAAAAGGGAACCATCTATAGCATTGAACTTATAGTGTTGCTTCATTGAAAAGGAACATGGCTTCGAACCTAGATATCCCATGTCTTCCATGATATCTAATATGTACTTGCATTACAACAACAACAACGCCTTCATCCCAAAACAATTGGGGTCAACGATATGAACCAAAAAAGAAATTCATTTTGGGTCTTCCACATGAATCCTTTTCCTCCAATCATTTCTATCCAATGCCATGTCTTCGGTGAGGTTCAAAGCATTCATATCCTTTCCTATCATCTCCATCCAAGTCTTCCTAGGCCTACCCCGACCTCTTTTAACTAATATATTTTCCCATTTCTCCAACCTTCTAACTGGAGCATCATTAGGCCTTCGCCGAATATGTCCAAACCACCGTAAACGATTCTCTCGCATCTTATTTTCAATGGGTGCAACACCTACCTTCTTACGTATCTCCTCGTTCCGAATCTTATCTTTTATTGTATTTCCACACATCCATCTAAGCATCCGCATCTCAGCTACACTCATTTTTTGAATATGATGTCTCTTGACAGCCCAACATTCCGTACCGTATAGTAAAGCGGGCCTAATAGTCGTCCTATAAAACTTTCCCTTCAACCGCAATGGCATTCTACGATCGCACAGCACTCCAGTTGCACTTTTCCATTTCATCCACCCAACCTTTATCCTATGATTTACATCTCCATCAATTTCTCCATACTTTTGAATGATGTATCCCAAATATTTGAAATAATCATTCACCGGTATTTCTTGCTCACCAAGCTTCACTACACTCCCATCACTACTTCGTTGCTTACTAAACCGACATTCCATATATTCAGTCTTACTCTTACTCAACTTAAAACCTCTACCTTCCAATGTTTGTCTCCATAATTCTAACTTAGCATTAACCCCAGCTCTAGACTCATCAATCAAAACAATATCATCAGCAAACAACATACACCACGGTACATTTTCTTGAATTGATCTCGTAAACTCATCCATCACTATCGCAAATAGAAAAGGGCTTAAAGCAGATCCTTAATGTACTTGCATTGAGAAAGAAAAATTCTTTGTTTGGAGAGAGCCATTTCAATGCCCAGAAAGTATTTGAGAACACCCATAAAAATTATATTTGAAGGCACATATCTGATCAAGATTATCACCTGTTATGATGATGTCATCTACGTACACCAAGATGAACAAAAAAATAAGTAGTCCCGGTCGTAGAGAATAAAGAGTAGTCAACCTTGGATTGAACGAAACCAATTTCATTTAAATAAGAGGAAAGCTTTGTAAACCAATTCCGCGAGTATTGTTTACGATCGTAAATGGACTTATGTAGACAACAAACTAGATGCACCCCTTGATGAGAGAATCCAGGAGGAAGCTGCATGTACACCTCCTCATCGAAATCACCATAAAGAAATGTGTTGTTGACATCAATTTGAAAAAGTTGCCGACGACAAATAGAAGCAATGGCAAAAAGGCAATGAACAATGACTATCTTGGCAACTAGAGCAAATGTCTCATTGTAATCGAGACCTTCAATTTGAGTGTATCCTTTAGCAACCAAGCAGGCTTTATAGCATTCAATAGAACCATCATACCAAAATTTGACTTTATAGACCATTTGCAATCGATAGGATGCTTACCTTCAGGTAATGTCGTTATCATCCAAGTGTGGTTTGCCTCAAGTGCTCGAATTTCAGCAGCACCAATGCTGGTATTTCGTAGCTTGAGAAAAAGTCTTTGGCTCGAAAGCTTGAGTGATGATGGCTAAGAATGTTCGATGAGAAGAAGAAAAAATGCTAATATTCAAGATAATGGTGGAGAGGATGATGAGAATTTGGAGCCACATCACATGAAGCATCCGATTGGAGTACGAGGGTTGCAGAGTAAGACTTGAAATCCTTGAGGTAAGAAGGTGGTTGGGGAGGACGATCAGATCGGCAAAGGAGAGGCATGTCGAGGGTGTTGTAGGTGTCGAGCCGAATGAGTGGCTCATGTGAAACAGAGGGCAATGTGGGGGCAATTGGGAGGGTGGACAAAGGCTATACGTCGTGAGGTTGTGGATATGATTCATGGGGTTCAAAAATGGGTATGGGGATGGCATTATTGGCATCAAGAGTAGGGGCATCTTAATCTTGAAAAGAAAAAATATTTTCATAAAATTTAACATCTCTATTGACAAAAATCTTTTGAGATTCAAGATTATAAATTAACTTTATAACCAACTTAACCATATGGATATCCTACAAAGATGCATTGTTTGGCAACTTAACCATATGGATATCTCTGTTGTACACTGTTGGGAAGACAATCCACTTTGTCGTCCATCTCTGAGACGATAATAACTCTTTGTTGTTCATCCTGTGGATGGCCAAAGTGCTTTATGCTGTTTGTAAGTACTGACATTTGTCATGCTTATCCCTGTTCTCAATTCCAAAAATGGCTGGACCTTATTCAGCGAAACCCAAATGATCTCAATAACCCCGTTCTTTTTCAAACTGGCCTGACCTCGTTCAACAAGATCTAAACAGTTTCAGCAACCTAGACATTTTCAAAACTGGTCTGATCTCGTTCAATGAGACCCAAATGGTCTCAACAACCCAATTGTTCTTAAAACTGGCTCGATATTGTTTAGCGAGACTCAAACAGTCTCGATAACCTAGCCATTTCTAAAATTAGTCTGACCTTATTTGGTGCGACCCAAATAATCTTGACAACCTAATTATTTTTAAAGTTGGCTCAACCTTGTTTGGCAAGACCAAAACGGTCTTGGCAACCCAAATACTATTTTCAAAACCGTCCTGACCTCGTTTGCAAGGCCCAAACGGTCTCGACAACCCAACTACTATTTTCAAAATCGGCTCGACCTCATTCAGAGAGATCCAAAAGGTTTTGGCAACCCAATTTTCATTTTCAAAATTGGCTCGACCTCGTTCGGTAAGACCCAAACAGTGTCAACAACTCAATTATTTATAAAACTGGTCTGACCTTGACAAGTCAATTATTTTTACATCGGCTCGACGTTATCAAACCATATTCAATTTTTTTGTCATAAATCGAGTCAGATTCGATTAATGACAAATAAAGGCATACGTAGACACCCAATTTTTTCATGACGAACAAATGCTAACATCTTGTGAAAAACAAGTTTTCAAGTGAAGATCTAAAAAGGCCAAATAAAAATATTCTACTGTATTTTGATGTTTTGTATTGGGTAGTCTCTTAGTCATAAATCCCGGATTTGTTACTATGTATTAACAAATGCAGTAGATTTGACAAAATGTTATCATTAGAACTAACCTGACAGGCATTATATCTTGCAGAATAGCTTGATACACGAGCATTTCCCTGATGGACCATCCACCTGTGATCAGCCAGGACGTTCAGCCTCCTGGCACACAAATATGTTAATGATCTTATGTTCATCGTGCATAACTAGCAGTATGAGTAGTATAGTCATCAATATCGGTATCAATAGGTTCCTGGTAAAGCAACTTTTAAGGAGAACTAAAGTTTAACAGATTTTGTTTGGGGAAATATAGGAAAAATCATGGTAATGAACAGTGCTTTGGTTTTTCAATAATAAAAAATGAAGCATGAAAAAAACTTGTGTATACTAAGACTCAAAGTCAATTTTATTTATTATGGAATGTGTGTGTGCACGCATCTGTGTGTATAAAAGATTTGTTCAAGAAACTTGATGAAATGCAGGTTCTTGGAAGAACATCTGTTCTTGGATCTGCATTTTTAGCAGTGATGGCTGCTGGGCCTGCCATGATGGAACGGATAACGCATCTTACTGCATTCGGCGGATTTGCTGGGACATTCATTCTCATACTTGTTGGGTTTGCAACAGATACAGCTAGGAAAGCTCAAGCTGAAATAATTTCACAGAAATACAAGAACATTGAGTTTATGATATCAACAACAGCCTATGAAGTCCCCACATCTATATTGCAGCTTGTGCCCCCAGATTGAAATGGCTATGGAGGCAAGAGGCCATCTGTTGCTGTTTATAATTCAATATCAGGAAGCAGATGGATGTACCGTTAAGTGGACCATGTTAACACCAATTATCAATTCATTTATTTAGCTATTCTTTGTACCTTAATCACAAACTTGACCTCAACGAATTACCAGCCTTTACTGGAGCAATTGGTTCAACCGTAAATGTCAAAATTAAATAACATAAATGTGGAAGTTTAGTATTAGAACTCCTTACTAAATCATGTTATTGGTGGTTCAGGCAAAGGCCCAATTTGCTAGTGGCCATAAGCAAGGAAATGTTCCAGGACATAGAATGAGCACTATGTGACTTCCAAGCTATACCACATGGTTACAGCTATGGATGTGGGGTATGGCTTATTTTATGAAGTTTCCAATATTATTAGTATATCACACCATACTCTGAAAATGAAGAATTCTTGTCCCACTTCTGACTAGCTTGAATTACCAGATTGGTCCTTTCCTAATATATTAGTGTTTATGCCTGAGTTGGGAACGTCTAAACGACCTGTTTTAAATTTGAAAAAATACTGGCTACCCACATAGGTTGCAAACCCTTTAGTTCAAACTCATAAGGCGAGGTGTTGACCGAACATGACCTCATGGATGTGTTTAGCATGATTAAAATAGCAAGAATCGACTCTTTATTGTATTTTTTGGACATAAAAATACAAACTTTTGAGGGCTGAAAATTCAGTAGATCGTGTTGTTGAATTTTCATCCTTCAGAAAATCCTGCATATATGTTTAGAAGATATGATTTAAGAGCTGGTTTCTATTAAATCATACATTTTAATCACATTTGGAGGGTCATATGTGCAAAAACCAATAAAACAGTGTTTTTCACTTGTAGGTTCCAAACTAACAGGTGTGGCTAATATTTTCTCATGTAGAGCCTATGAGTCGAACTAATTGAATCGAAAGTTCTCTTCTCACTGGACACCAATGGTGGTGTTAACTCCCATCCGAGGAAGCCACTTTCCCTTGAAAGGGATGCCCAAGACGGAAAATGCTTCCCCGTGGGAGAATGTGTGACCCCATTTTGATATAAGAAATACCTGTTTGCATTTATTATTTGGGCCTGACCATATATTTCCCATGAAGATGTTTGCTTCGCCCTAGTTAGAAAGAGGCTCTCTTTCCTATGAAAGAGATGAACTTGAATGACCTTTGTCTGGTTTGCACGACTCGTTTATCAGACCTAGTTAAACTTTAAAAAAAAACTTGGCACATCACTAGTAAATGAACTAATATGGACCTGTTTGGCAGCCGACATGATGGGGGTGACGAGAGTGGAGAAGAAAATGGGAGATGAGACTGGAGCAGTCATTTGTATATTTAGAAAGATATAATTAAAAATAACCATGTTCTCCCCTTGTCCGTTTGCTAAAATCAATCTTTTTTTTTTAAGGCAAGCTGGGTTTAGGCAGACCCTACCAAATTCTTATTTCTGTGAATAAATCAAGATACAAAGTCTTCTATACCATCTCAGGATGTTAAAACGAATCTTATCATTCAAATAAGGTTTCCAAACGCGTGGTGGTATTAATTAAGACAAAGTGTGCACGCTATCAAAGGAGCGTACTGACAGTGTCAAACAGCCATTTGTCCACAATCAAGAGTTCCTTGTGGGATGAAGCCATGTACGGTGGAGTGACCCTTAAACACCTGTCTTCCCGCAACGATCATGTTTATAGCCCCCATCTATTTTTTCTTTGGTCTGCCGACACACAACATAGAGAGAGAGGTCATGGAAATGCCACATAGAGTGTTGTGAAAAGCGTCGAGGCTTAGCCAGGCGCCCCACCAAAATCTGAGGTTAAGCCTCAAGGAGCAAAGCCTAAGCCTCAAAGTTTTTTATTTAAAAAAAAATTTTTATAGAAAATATCTAAAATTATAAATAAACAAAAAATTCTTTATTATTGAAGCAACAACTAACAAGAAATAAAAAATCTCAAATAAATAATAAAAAATATGAGATTAACATATAAAAATAACATTAATGCAACAACATGCTATGTAAGTATTTAAGAAATAAAACATGATCATTCATTAAATAAAAAATTAATATTAACAACAAAATGCATATTAACATTAACAACCAAATGCTAATATATATATATATATAAGATTGTGACGGCATGTAATTGCATGACTTGATTTTGCCACTAAAAGGGTTGAACGTCACATTCTAAAAGAGATTATTGCTCCTACGAAATTAAATACATTCAACAAGTTGACATGGTGATATTAATTTTTTGTGAAACCAAGCAACTAATCTCAATGATTTCATTAACGTGGTTGCTTTGAGTGTCTATTAGATTGCAAATTGATGAACCTGCTAATAAGGGTGTCAATGAATTGGGTATGACCCGATCCTAACACATATTGGATCTTATAGGGTCAGGGTTTGGTTGCAAAGAAGGAATTCTGATTAATTATTCAGGTTAGACCCATGAGGTCCAATTATTATATGGGTTGCGTATGGTTTATAAAATTTTATACTAAACCAAGTCTGATCGGAGTTTCAGTTAAGATTCTCAAATTTTCAATGTAAAATAATTAAAAATATTATTTTGTCAGGTATAAACTGAGTCTAGTTTATGTCATTTTTATCGGATCTGGGTATAGTTTTTCTTATAAAAATTTAGTTAAACCCAAATCTTGATCTCATACCTACATTACTTAGTCGGATTCAGGTTTGGACCTATTCATTTTAACATAGGTCCAATTGATGAGTTGTGGAGCCTGATTCAAAGTTTTCGCCCTTGCAGTAAGGGGGTTTGGGGGCTCCCCCGACACGGGTTCAGAAGTTTTTGCCCAGAAAAAAATTTTTTTGGAGCTTATGTTTGAGACCCGGTGTCATATGGATAAGACCAGATTTGTTTAGGTTTAGGATTGTCGCCCTTGCTTTGTATAAATTCTTTCTTTTCTTTCTTTTTTATATCTGTCGAGAAAAAGTAATAAAGTTTTTTTTTCTGGGCGACTATAAGTTTTTACTCCCTCTCGAATTTAAGGAGAGGTTTTTTCACGTAAATATGTGTGTTTTTGTTGTATTTTGTTTACTTCGGTTGTTTCTGGCTCGCGGTTTTCGTAACAACAATCCATTGACACCCCTACCCGGCACTGCGTGCATTTATCATGCCCTTTTTTTTTTATATTTACACATGAAAACCATCCCTAGGATCAAAGACCTAGCTGTGTTGGCTTTGTTGGACGTACTTACGGTCAACTGGCTTGAACATGGTAGTAAATGCTTTCTTTACTAGTAGTTTAGTTAAATCTGTATGCCTCAGCTTAAGGTGCATCTCGCCTCAAGGCATCGCCTCAAGGTGTATGAGGTGCATGCCTTGGGGCTGTTGCACTTTGTATATGCGCTTCAAGGCATAAAGCTTCTCACCTTAAGGCGAGACATGCTTTTTGCTGATTGTGACACATTTTTAATAACACTGGCCACATGTTATCATCTTTGGCACAAACCCATTCTATTACAAAGAATACCAATATAGAGAAGTTAGAGATTACCATTGACTCTGACACATGAGTGATCTATGTACTTGATTTTAAATTTTGACCATATATATGTGATCTATATACTTTATTATATAAAGATCTATATACATGGATAGGTTTTTATAAGGTTTAAAAACTTAATGGTCCAAAATCTTTATAAACTTTGGAGGCTCCAAATATCATTTTTCATAAAAAAAAACACATGATTCAAGTATGAATTCCTCATAAATCGATCATGCTCAATATATTTATGAAGTCAAAACTGCAAAAAAGACATTGAAAGAATAGAAAAACCCATTTATCACGTATCAATTTTGCACCTACCCATTAATTTATATATGTCAATGTCACCCCACATTGAAGAACCTCCTTGATGATCAGTAATTAAAAGGGATTTGCATGTGCATCAATCTCAAGAGGTTCACTAGTGTAAAAGATAAAAATATCTTTAAAGAATTAAGTATTTATGAATTTAAACATGAAGCAAATTTTTTAAATTATCAGACATTTTAAAAACATATATTTTTTTTCATACAATATGGTCATTTTCTGTTGAATATAACCAACAATCTAGTATGAACAATGACTGTAACTGCACTTTGCTTCACGGACAGTCAGATTTTTCATTTTCCTTAAAATACACACAATGAATTTTATGGTACCCCAAGGGGGTTTTCAATCAGCCCATTGAAAAAGTCTTAAAAAAAAAAAAATCAAAATGTTATATATGTGAGCCGTTGCATACCTGATTCAGTTGAATCGGCCAACTTTATAAGGAGTTTGAATCAGGCCTTACATCGAATCGAATGAGGGTTGATTCAATTTGAATCGATTGACTTCTATTTTATTAACATTGGTGGCAGAGGGACTTGTGAATGTCACCAAGTTGACAGGATGTCACAAGTTCTACTTTTTTTGCCTGATAAGATGGAGCTGGGGTTGAAAACAATGTGCAAATTAAAGCGATTAAATTTACAAATTAAATCACTTCACTTTTGATGACATTGGTAGACAGGGGATTTAGAAGAAGAAATTAGGAAAAGAATAGAGAATTGCTTTTTTTTGCCCTGATAAGAGGGAGCTGGGGGTAGGTCCCCTTCCATTTATTAAAAACTATGTACAAAAGCGATTAAAATTACAGATGAAGGTTGCACTCCTGTATAATACCCCACTCACTACGTTTATCACCACATGAAAATTGATACCCATCCAAGAGAGTAGTAGTATTCGAGCTTGCTACCTCCTCCTCTACGGAAGAGTAATGTTGTCAACGGGTCAGGTTTGGTTCAAACCCAGGTAGAACCAGACTTGGACCTGATTTTGGGGTATGATATCAGGTCCAGACCCTGCAGGTCTAATCGGGTTCACTATAAGAAAAACCATACCCAGACCCGATCAGAACTAGATTAACCAGACCCGAACCATACCCGATAAAACCATAACTTGCACGAGTTTTTGGATGCCAAACATCTTGAGGTAATTAAGTCGGAAACCATCTCTTATTGCAAGTCGTATTTCTCTATTTTTCTTAACACAGTTGTGTATTTTTAGGTTAAGATGTCTACTTTGTTGGTACATCCATGGTCACATTGACAGAAGCAGTCAACGGGTTCGCCTGAAAGCTGCAAAGATGGTCAACCAGAGCGCCCAGGTTGGTGTAAGATGACCCAGCCTCCCCAATAGCCCTCCTTGCAATGCTGCTGATCTGGGCTGCCCTCGCTCGTGCCCGCCGCCCCTCCTCACCGGCCATGAGCTCCAGCACCCTCTCATGTACCAACTCGCGTCCCATCACCACCTTAAGATGCCGCTCTGCAGGTGGCAGGATGCGGATCCCGGCACCCAGATCCTCCACCACCATCTTCTCATTCATGTGCTGATCAGCCATCATGGCCCAGGCCAACATGGGCACCCCAGCCGAGAGGCTCTCCAAGACAGAGTTCCAGCCACAGTGGGTCAAGAACCCCCGTACCGCCTGGTGGGCTAGTAGCAGCAGCTGGGGGGCCCACTGCCTCAGCACCAGCCCCCTCCCAGCCACACGTTCCTCGAACCCATCCGGGGCCTTCCACGTGCTGGACCTCACCACAAGCACAAAGGCCAACCCGCTGGACTCCAGCCCGAACGCGATCTCCGTCATCTGCCCGTCTGTCACACGTGCCTGAGTCCCGAAGGACACGTAGACCACTGACCCTGGCTGGCCCGCATGTGCATCCAGAAAACCGGTACATCTATTCCACACGTGCGAGTCTGCAGGTCCTCTCCCCTCCTGCACCTCATTGCACAGGGCCATGGGGCCCGCGCACCACACGTGCTTGTAATAGTGGCTTTGCAGGTGCGAGACGTACAGCGGCTCGAGCTCGACGAAGGTGTTGAGTATGGTGCCGTGGCTCCTGAGCTCGGCTTCTCTCAATTTCGCGAACAACGAGATATTCTGTTTGTCCTCTTCCAGAAGCATCAGGAGCCACGAGATTTCGGATCTCGTGAGTAGGACCCTCTCAGGCAACCCGGGAACCTCGAAGGGTTCCGAGTCGGAGGCGACATTCCGGTCTGGACGGTACAACTCGACAGACTTGCTCAGGGAAATGGAATAGGCGCTCATCCCGTGAAAAACCAACCTGGGGATGTTGAATTTGGATCCGGAATCCAGGGTCCACGGGAGGTAGAAGTCCGAGATGATGCAGAGGGGAGGGGCCTCTCTCGAGTTGACCATCCTCTCAAGGGATCTCTCAAAAGGTTCTTGGAGTCTGTTGGTGGCGAGTAGGAAAGGGACGAAGAGATCCATGGAGGGGAGCTGGTCCGTGTTCTCGCAGGATGGTGGTAGCTCTTCTGATGCCGGGAAGTCAAGGATCTCGAGCTGAACGTTTGGTGTTTGGGAAAGCGTTTGGAGAATGGGTTTGGAGTTGGAAGGGGTGGTGAAGATGGTGATCTTGACCTCTCGGCGGGATAGCATCTTGGCCAGGTCCAGCAAAGGGAGGGTGTGGCCTTGTGCCATCCACGGAAAGATGATAATGTGTGGCATTGACATGACTCTCTCTCTCTCTCTAATGGAAGCCGGAGGTGGGTCTGAATATAAAGGACAGATTGGTGCAAAAGCAAGGCTCTCTCTCACTCTCTCGAGAGCTTCTTTATTAATTTATTTTATTTTATTTTATTTTCAGTGAGGTCACTGAGGTGACAGTTTGGAGATAAATTGCCATCTGATCCAGGGGCGTAGCTAGGATTCATGTGGGGGGGGGGGGGCAAACAGGGGTGCAGAAAAAAAAAATTATTTGTGTGATAGTCGGGGGTTCGGGGGCAGCGCCCCCGAAAAAAATTTTTTTTGAGATAAAATAAAAATGGCTACAATTATTAATAAAAATCTATTTCATATGGACAAATCAAACTATTTGCTGCAGTCAGGGCTGGGCTAAAAAATGGATAAAAATCTATTTCATATGGAATCATGGCAGGGCTAGGACTGGGCTTTTAAAAAAAAAAAAAAATTTAACTGTTTGGGGAGGCAGGACTGGGCTACAGCCAGTCCTGCCCCCCCCCCTAGCTACGCCCCTGATCTGATCTGATCTGGTTATTAATTTATTCAAGTTAGTTGTATCTCTTTACTCATCATAATATAGGACTTTAATTTGAACTCTAAATTCTACTGATCAATTTATTGTCTGATGTAACCGGTAGGGGTATGAGATTATGTGATATTTAAAATCACCATCAATGATGATTTTTTCAATAATCACCCTACAGTATCGTGGTCAAAAGCATGGGAGTTCTTTTTAGCTCCCTCAACAGCATTTTCGTACCACCTTTTGGCCTCACTCAAGGTCATTTTCGTATCATCCGAGCATTTTGATTCTGCTAGCAACAGAAACTGTGGTAGATATTGAAAAATCACCAGCGGTAGGGGTTGGGTGTTCCTCCCCTCGTACCCTAACATGGGTGGGAATCCACCAGACTCAACAGATGAGGTGTAGGGAGCCAGCTCCTTTGGGAACCGGTTCTGCCTCACACAAACTCACCCAATTCGAGTGTTATGGGCCTGATTCAAGCAGTCTGAAACCCGGTTCAGAGATGTTCTGAGATCCAAAAACACAACTCTGAGATCTTGGATCCAGTTCAGCCTCAAACTCAGTCAAATCCAACTCTTTTAGGCTCATTTTCTAACCCAAGACCAAATCCCAACCCGGTTTTTACTCCAAAACCATGTACGACCCAAAATATTGACCCGTTTTCTGCCAAAAATCCACGTGGATCCGTCTTGCCCAATCTACTTTCTCACCAAATCATGGACCCACCCTATCTTACAAACAATTCTTACCCATTTGACCCAGGACCCCCCAGCCTACTTAGATCCAATTTGGATCCTGGGGTACTTATAGTTGGATCAATCTACCATTTGGAGTTCTTCTATATCATTCACCACAGAACAATAGGGTACTAGTGTTCTCCATATTTGGATCATCAATAAAATGAATCTTAGCACTGCCAACTTCTCTCAATCAATGCATAATAAATCCAACTCTACTGGGGGGTTCTTTATTTTCTTGTGTTACCCGTTGTTTTTCCAATGGGAAGCTCCAACTTCCCTATATTGGTATTCTTTGTACTATTTTTGTGGGCATAGTATGTAGGTTTTATTCCTTTTTTTTTATTATTAATGTTTTCTCACAGTAGACAGAGCTTGTGGGTTAAAAATAGATGGCATAGTTTTTTTTCTTACACTTTTTTTTATGTTTCTTTTATGTTTTTTAGATACTTAGATGTTGTTTTTTATGCTTTAATGATTTTTCTTGTTTAAATATAAAAATAAAAAATTGAGTCATCTAAGTTGACTCAACGAATCATATTGATCCACGAGTTAAACCTCAAACGGTTTTTTTCCAAGTCACTAGTTGGGTCAATTATGACACAACTCTATGCTCATTTGCCTTTGGATCCAAATGCGTTGTGCGAATTACGAAAGAAGGTTACCTTCAACAATATGCATGAGTTATGTTTGTTCGAATCTTTCGAGCCCCCGTTCTAAGCCTTTCAGGTGGGATCCATCTGGGTTCCCGTCCGTCAGACAAACCAAATTTTCACTGGAAAGTCTCCATTGTCGTCAGAACTTGCGTCTTCAGTGGATGACCATTGCGAACTCGCAATGGAACGATCGTCACAGTTTCCCATAATACTGGAAGCCCCTTTTTGATTCTTGGAGAAAAAATCTCCTCGTGAAGATATTAACATCGTTACTCGCTCTGCGCTAGAGGATCAGGTTTATGGCTACTTAGATGTTGTGATCCTGACGCTTTGTATTTTGCCCACCCTGTTTTGAAAACTTGCGAGAAAGCAACCCCTACAGGATGTATCATTCTCGGCCAGTGCATAGATATTTTATTTTTATGCCATGTCATTTTCTCGACAGTTGGAAACATAAAATATAGCATCATGGAACCATTTCAGATCATCTTGGAAACTCCTACGACCTGCATCTTTTCTCTCACTTCTTGTTTTGGAATAAGAGCTTTTCCTTATCGGGCGGATATGGCTCCCGCCTTAGTTTGTGACGGGGGGTGGGTTGGGACCACGACTTCTTTGAGGCTCCTCAAGCAGTGCAAATAGACATTGTGCATGGAGTCAATGAAGGAGAATCTTTAGGGAAAAGGGGGGATGATGACTGATTGCTTTCTCAAGTGATGGGCTTTGATGTCACGACGACAACACAACTACAGGGTATCGAGTTATCTGAATCGCACACTACACGAAACCTGTGGATTAGCGACGACCTAAATTCGTCGCTAATCCGACGCTAATCCGTCGCTAAACTGTTTAGCGACGGATTAGCGACTGAAAACTTTCATCGCGAATTTTTCGACACTAATCCGTGCCAAAACTTATCCGCCGCTAAGTCTGTCGCTAATTTGCGACGGATATGATCCATCGCGAGTCCTTCGCTATTTTAAATTAGCGATGGATAATATCCGTCGCTAAATTTTTTTAAAAAAATAAAAAAAAAATTGCTCGCTGCCGACGCGTTCTCCGGCAAGGGGCAATTTTTTTTGCACAAAACCGGCACGTTCCAGCAGGCTGCGACTCGGCGCGGATCCGGGGGAAGCTCCTCTTCAAGTTTCAGGTCTGCCACAAGAACCAGCCGAAGAGCTTCACGGCAGTGGCGCGTTTCGGGGGGAGCTCCTCTCTTCAAGTTTCAGGTCTGCCACGAGAACCAACCGAAGAGCTTCACGGCGGGGGCACTCAGCTTCAACTGAGACTCTGCGCGGATCTTCGCGAGCTGTAGGGGGAGGAGCAACGAGTACGACATCTTTGCAACTCCGGCAGGCTCTTCGCGACTTCGCGCGGATCTTCGCGACTTCGCGCGGATCTTCGCGACTCCGGCAAGCTCTTCGCGACTCCGACAGGCTCTTCGCGACTTCGCGCGGATCTTCGCGACTCCGGCAGGCTCCAGTGGCTCCCCAACAGCAGCCACCTCTTTGTCGCCACTCTCTTCGATTCCGGCAGGCTGCAGTGGCTCCCCAACGCCTCCTCTTCGTCGCCCCCTTGACGTCTCGGCTCCGGCGAAGCCACAACGGCTCCATCTGCGACTTCTCGTGGGGATCAACTCTTTGTGCGTGTGTCGTCAGCGGGGCTTTTGGCGTCCTGAGAAGCGCCTCAAGTGGAGATGGTTTAAATTGAACGGGGGGGGGGGGGGAATAAAGGGCAAAAAAAATTTGAACGGAGGGAGGGAAAATTTCGCGCCTCAGGTGGGACAAAAATTAGCGACGGAATTAGCGAGGGAATTTTTCCGTCCCTAATCCGTCGCTAATTAGCGACGGATTAGGGACGAAAAAATTCCCTCGCTAATTAGCATTTTTTTGTAGTGTTTTGGAGACGAAAAAATGTTGTCGCTAATCCCTCACTAATTAGCAACGGCTTTAGTGACAGAGATATTTCCGTCGCTAAATTTTGCAAATATTTCAAACGTTAGCGACAAATAGTTTTCGCTCGCTAATCCGTCGCTAATTGGCGACGGAAAAAATTTGTCGCAAATTTTCATCGCTAAGTAGCATTTTTCTTGTAGTGGCAACTACATGAAATCTTGAAGGATCTTACGGTCCATGCTACAATTGTGGTTTCATCAGTTAACCAGCCTTCCCCGGATGATGTGTCTTCAACGTCCTCTCGTTTGGAGTATACACGAAATGGAAGGAATGTCAGCACGACTATATCTTGCGTGCAAAGGAGAGATGTTGTCTCGCCACGTCGTTCACCCCGGACACGTAGACCTCAGATTTTTCCATATTGTGTCCAATGAAGATGGCTTGTTGAAATATTTGGGGCCTAAACTGCCCGACAAAATGCTTATTCTTGTCTAATTGGATTAGACAGAAAAATTTGGATGTGATTGCTATTTGTGAAACAAAGATGCAAGAGGTTTCTATTGCTTCGGTTTCAGAGTTGTGGAGGGGTGCGAGTTTCTGTTTTAAAGCAGTTGTTAATCATGTTGGTGGTATTTTAATTTTGTGGAAGTCTTTATTGGGGGCGGCTCAAGTAGACCTCAGTCAGTTTTCGATTTTCATCGCTTTCACTGTACAAGCTCTGAACCGTATGGTCGTGCTTATTGCGGTGTATGACCCAAATTGCTATTCTAGGAAATTATTATTATGGGAGGATATAAATCGAGTGCTCACTCTGGCTGGTGATTGCCATATTCTAGATTTTAACTGTTTATTATCCATTCAAGATTCAAACAATTTAGTGATGCCTAATCCGTCGATCAGATGATTCCAAGATTTCGTTGCCCCTAATCAATTATACCTCATGCCATTGTCTAGAAAAATGTTTACTTGGTCTAACCGACGGGCACAATCATGTTGTAGGGTTCTAGATAGAGTCTTAATTTCAACTGGATTCCTTAAAATCATCCCAGATATAAAGGGGTGGATTATTCCCCCAATCGTGTCCGACCATGGTCAAGTGATCGTGCAATGGGAAAGAGGCTTTAGATCAGTTCATCGATTTTCTTTCGAGCAGTGGTGGTTAACTGAACCAGAGTTTCATTCAGTGGTTGAGGGGTTGTGGACTTCGAGGGTTTATGAAGACAGGGTTGCTATCCGATATCAAAAGAAGCTTTTACGCCTAGCTAAGGATACTAAACTTTGGTTGCAAAGGCGGTCTGTGAGTAAGTTTCATGAGATGATTGAATGGGAGGCAAAGATCTCATAACTGTTCACCCTATTATCTTCCACCAAAGGATTGTCGGACACACAATTGAAGGGGTTGCAAAGCAGACTTGTTGATCGGACGACGTTATTGAAACATTGGAGGATAAAAGAGGAGTTGAAATGGAAGTAACATGCTCAGGTGAAATGGTTGGCGGCAGGGGATGAAAATACTCATTTTTTCCATTCATTTGCTTTCGATTGGTTTAAACAAAGTATCCTTTAATCGATCACAATTGACGGGGTGTTGTGGGAAGGGCAAAATCTTGTGCCTGCGGTCTCTAACTATTTCGAGAAGCTTTATTCTATTCTGCCAAATACGGGGGGTAATATTGGGCATGAGTTACTTCCTTATCTTCAACCGGATCAGGTCTTAACCTTGCAACGTAGGTTTTCGAAAGCATAAATCATGAACGTAATTAAAGATTTGTCGGGTTGGAAGGCATCGGGAGTAGATGGTTTCCCTGTAGATTTTTTCAAAGTTTTTTGGAGAGTAATGAAGAGTGATTTGTGTATAGTGTTTGATGAGTCTCATCATAACTCTAGACTGCCTAGGCAGTGTCATGTTGGATTAATTCCCTTATTCCAAAAGAAAGCGTCACCACAAATATTATGCGCTTCTGTTCCATTTTCATAATAGGAGCCTTGTATCGTATAATCACAAAAATCTTAGCATCAAGACTAAAATTGGTGGCATCTAATATATTTTCTGATTTTCAGTTTGCTTTTATTCCAAATAGGAGAGTTCAACAAGCATATATCTCGGCTTCAGAGGTCATTCATTCCATGCACGCGAGTCGTACTCCTTACTTCGTGTTGAAGTTTGATTTTTGAAATGAACGAAAGGCATCAATGTGAGCCTAGGGATGGATTCCTTAGTCATGTTACAAAGCATGGCTACGATACGAAGAAGGCCGTTTGGATATGGGATTTTCAAGATCGGTGAAACTTTCATTTCTCATCTTTTCGGGACAAAATCCTAAAGAATGACTTTACAAGGCTCAACAATTATTTATAAGCCACAATGTTAGGTATGAACACATAGTGAGATGTGTGATCATGAGTTTCGAAGGAGAAGCTCTAAGGTGGTTTGACCAAAGGAGAGGATATCCAACTTAGGATATTCTTGAATACAAAATCATGAAGAGGTTTGGTCCTACCCCCTATATCAACCATGGAATGAAAATGAAACAATTGCGCCAAGTGAAAAATGTCCAAGAGTACCACGCACAATTCGAAGATCTATGTTCCTTGTGTAATGAGTGGAATGAAGGAGCATTCTTAAGTTCTTTCATGAGTGGACTCAAAGATAAAATTAGACATGAGCTCTTAGCTCAAAACCCTACCACAATTAAGAATGTTATCTTCAAGCTCGAATAATTGAAGAAAAGCATAAGAGAACTCAAGAAGTGCGCAAAGCTTCATGGAATGCCAAATCCACGCATAAGCCTACATTCAACCAAGGAAGCAAAGTTAAACATCTATCTATAACATGTATAAAACTTAATTCAAAACAAAATTTCAAACATGCATATCCAGCCTTTGAAAATACTTTTTGAAACCTTGTTCGCAAACTACATTCAAGAATTGGGATTCAATCTCACATAGACATTTCACTGAATACTTTGCATGCGACAAAATTCTCAAGACATACTCAAACTTCGGCATTATGCAGCATGCTTAGCAATGTTAATATACTACATGAATCATGCTAATGATAAAATAAATGAAATTGTTAATTTAATTCATGCAAAACCATCTAATTAGGCAATTCTAACTTGAGTTATTAAATTTGTATTACGCTAAGATTCATACTCAACATAGTACCAAAATATACTAGATTAATACCAAACAACAAGAATTTACATTGTATAAATTTAGTTTAGGGATCTTACCTTTGCCATGTAATAAAAAATGTAGCAAAACTCAAAAATCAAGAAGTCTTAAAAACTGCAACAGATTTACCGCGTAGGCAAAACACCGAATACTTGGTGTGTGACACGCAACACCAAGCAAAAATATGAGAACATGGTTAGTTGGGCATCGTTTCACAGTAGAAGAGTGCTACAGAGTTGCACACATAATGATAAATTTATTAAAATATGCCTTCACACATGAGCGACAAAACTTAGAATGTAAATTAGTAATCTGATTAGTGAAAACTACAAAACAACAACTAAAGAGTCCAAAACAAGATTGGACAGATGTGTGGAGCATCTCCATGGGTCGACATGTTGTCCAAAGCATCACCATAATTATGACATGAAAATCGAGTCATACTATTTCAAGAGAAAAGTTATATTTTCTTGGAAATCCAATCCAAAGCCAGGAAAACACGTAAAGAAATGCTAGCAAAGCGAGGGGTACACTTGTTATCATGGCTGACACAAGTGCCGATGATAGCATGGCATGATTCTTAGTGCTGAGAATCAGGCATGCAAAATGAGATAAATGAAGATCGGATAGAAATCTCTTAAACAACGAAAAATCGGTAACTAAAATTAAAAAGAACAAAATGAACCTCAGTGCACTAATATGCATGAAAATCCTGATCTGTTGGGCACAAATTCTTGTGTAGGGGAACACGCAAAAACCCAAATAAAAAACCTATTTAGCAGAAAATGAAAAAAAAAAATCACAATAGCAGACATCACAGACTCTTAAATTTGACCTGTAGGAAATAGAAAATGCACTCACACGATAATGAAACACGAATAAAAAACAATCACAAGCAATTTAATGTGGCCATGATCGACCCTCCATAGAGAGAAAGCGAACAAAAACCAATGAAATAACGATCCAGCCAACCGACTGAGCAAACAAAACAAAATCGTGTGCTCCAGCAAAGAATCGATCATTGTCGATTCTGGGAAGTCAAAAAGTGGGCTCAAAATGTCGACAGGAAACATAAAAGAAAACAGAAGAACAAACCAAAGGAAAAAAAATAAGACAAAGGAGATATTGGGATACTGGATGGTAACAGAGGACTCACCTGAGGGTTCTTCGTATGCTTCATAATCGGGTTTCTCTTGCAACTTCAAAAAAGTTGCATCGCACGATCCTGATGAAAAGGATGTTTCATTGTTCCCCTTTCGGTTGCAAGATGTTGCTCTCGACACTGAGGAAGATGAGGAAGCAGAGGGGCATCACAAGACAGGGTAAAATGGCCGGAAGTCGACGGTAAGCTAGTAAACACGAGCAGGTCGGGTTTGGGGTGGTGGTGGCGATATGCGACGATGCTCAAGGAGTCTCAAGGAAGAAGGAGAGGGCAACCCGAATAGGTGAGGAAGGATCGAGGGTTTTGATAGATTGGGCTTTCCGCTCTGTGAGAAAAAGAGAAAAAAAATGAAGAGAAGGGAGTCGGGCGCCCTAGTGGGCCCCACCCAACCCTTCTTAGGCTCACAGTGCAAACCGGGTCCTATTTGGTTTCGATTTGCATCCAACTACACGGCTTTCTCAAAACTCAAATAAAAACCCAAAATTAATTAAATAATAATAGTTATTTTTAGACAAGATTTGTTTTAAAAACAAAACCTTGATAAAAAAATAGTAAATAATACTCATTTTATTATGTAAAAATCCTTAAAATTTAATGTTCAGATCGATCCATTTGGGTCCAACCCATGTAATGTTTAGGTCCATTATAAAATTCTCAAATTTTTTTCAATTTAGTTGCTCACATTTTATTCGCATTACTTACTCATCTAATTTTAAATAGTTCAAGGGATTTGGTATTTTCTAAAATAGTAATTTATTGATTAGAGTATTTCTCATAAATTATTTTATGGCTAAAATATCCTTTTTAAGCAAATTTTCTGAAATCATTGAAATGTATCTAATTAAGTTCAAAATACCTCAACAATACTCGGATGACTTTGTGATTCACTAAGATCCTTATTTTTCATGATAGTTTAAATATTTTATTCAATGTTTTGTCTGAAATAATACTTAAAATGACTATTTTACCCTTATTAGCAAAAGTGGGTAAATGAGCGTGTATAATGCCAATACTTGCAAATACAAAGTAGGAATACATTTCTAATTTAACGATACTGTTGAATTCTTTATTTATTCAAAATCTCAAAAATTTACAAGTTTTACACAATCCTATTTTAAGAACTCTAAAACTCTACTCTCATTTCTCAAAGTCAAACATCCACTTTTCGCAACATTTTATATGCATGTATGTCATGATTATCTCCACATAGGGTACATTCATAATGCAAATTATGTCATAAGTCAAGTAACATGAAATATGTATCAACATTTTTAAGCATTATATTAAACATAAAAAATATAAATTCCTAAGCATGTTGCTTAGTTGTTCTACTCAAAACAAGAAAACACTAGCATACTTATAACACATGGAATCCCACTGCAAGATGCTTAAATTAATCATGTATTTTATTTAATTAAGGAGAAATTTGCAAATGTTCACTTACCTGAAATACTTAAATTCTAAATTTAAGAAATGACCTAAATCTTCTTGCAAATTCTGATATAAAATAGTCATAAATCTCAAATTATCATTTAGAGTCTTATTTTATATAAAATTTTGAAAATACCCCTAAGCTTTCATGCCAAACCCTGACTTTATTTTCTTAGAGTTTGTTATCATGTCCTCTTTCAATGGATCCTTGTGGACAAGAGGAATCCAAGGATCAAAAAATCATCTAAATCTGATATCAGGGTGAAAAGTTATGCCTAATCTATCAATCGAACATAACAAGGCCAAAATAGTCTTTACTTGTTTACCATCTCTAGACTAATGGAACTTAGCCCAGATTCATTCTGGGCTCAGTCTAGTCTTGCCTTTATACTAAACACAATCCCCACTCATTTTGGTCCAGGTTTAGTTTAACTGAATCTTTTTTATTGAGTTTAGGATCCAAATCCAATCTTATTCTAATGTTGGATCTTTTAAATTTTCAAATAGAGATCCGACTGGATCCTAGATATGGTATAACTGATCCAAACCTTGTTCATACCGGGTTTGGTATAAATGTGGTATCAACGATAATATGAGCTTGGGTTGAAGTGAACCCGACTAGATCCAATTTATTTTGGATCTACACTATGTAGACAAGATCCGATCTGAGTTTGAATCCAATTTGGATCCAAACCCAGATTCGTCTCATATTGAAAAACTGAGACATTCACATACTCAAGTTTCACAATGTTCAATATATATATATATATATATATATATATATATATATATATATATATATATTAAAACATTGATTGACTTGGTCTGGTACAGACTTACCTGACTCGGTCTGGTACAGACTTACCTGACTCGGTCTAGATCACACCAAGACCGAGTCGGTTGTCTGACTCTGTTTAGTTTGACTTCTGAACCGAGTCAGTTAGCCCTACTTGCTCCGACTTGGTCTAGGACATGCCCAGACCAAGTCGGTCTTGGTTAAGACTGACCTGACTCGATCTGGGCTGCACCCAGGCCAAGCAGTTCGACTGACTCAGTCTGGTTCATTTCCCAGACTGAGACGGTCTCGGGTTGCTCTTAGAACGCGCGACAGAGGGGCCCGATACCCCTCTCTCCATCTTTGACTGCTTGCCATTGGCAATCACGGTTGTCGACGGTGGGGGCAGGGGGAAGCGAATCCCTCTGCTCCCTTGCAGGGGGGGTGGTAGGGACAGGGATGACCCCCCTGTCCTCTGCCCCTCTTTTTTTTTCCATAAGCCATTGGCAACCACCGGGTTGCCGGTGGTTCGGTCTGGGCAGAGATAAAGGAATATCCTCTATCTCCCGCCACCCCATTATTATTATTATTATTTTCTTTTGTGTTGGCAACCCATATAGTTGCTGGTTTTGTTTGTTTGTTTTTTTCATCGCCAGTGGTAGTGGTTGCCGGTGGCTGAGGCAAGGTCGTCCCCCTTGCCTCTTTCTTTTTCATAACGAGCAAGTCGTCGACAATCATATTTTTCGGTGGTGGGGACAAGCTCCTCTTGTATGAGAGCGACAGGGACAGGGGGGACTCCCTATCCCCCGTCCCTCTTTCCTACTTGATGGCCCACCACTTGCACTGACATCCCTTGTGATTGTCTGTTTATATATATATATATATATAGTGGAAGTGAAAAATCCAAATGGTTGTCTCCAAAAACTCTATTTATGGCATATTTTCACAAGCAAAGTGAAAAATCCTTGAAAGACAAAGAGAGAGGAGGAGGGTAGAGAGAGAGAGAGAGAGAGAGAGAGAGAGATTAGGGCATAATAAGGGGGAGCCTTTGGGTCTGGCGCCGTGGGTCACCCTGACCCATATCCCCTTGAGGGATTTCTAGGGTTCAAGGTGGGCACGTGCCCACCCTCCCCTTAACGTGGCTCTTCAATGCACATCTACTGCCTCACGTATATATGTTACAGTCTTGTTCTTGCTTATAGGGTTATTTTGTTTTACCTAATTTTTTTTAATATCATGTAAAAGTTCAATTTGATGTTGTGTTTTATGGCATTTTGTTATTAAGATCAAAATTTTTGTGGTAAGCTTGTCTCTGTCATGGGTGTATTGTTGTTTATGATGGAGTGCATGGCTCCATTCCATAAGTTTCTTTTTTTTTTTTATGTTCGAAGGCATAGCTCGATATTTTTTGTATGCAAAATAAAATTTCTTTCATTTTCAGGTTTATTTTTCATTCACCGTTTCATTTGATTACAAATAACAGACTTGCCTTATTTCCTACAAATCATGATTATTAGTTAATCCAGTTAATTAAGACATATAATGTGAAAGTTGTATCATCTGATCCCCCTTTTGTCGGTGGAAATTGGACGCACTCTCAACGAGTGTGCATCCTTTTCTTTTGAGTTTTAAACGTTTTAGGTGTATGACGATACACCCTACTCGTATGTGATATTGTATAATTTGAAGTTTATGGTTGAATTGAATGCTACACTATAAGATTGTTAAAAATATTTCACATGGAACGGATTTGTTACCAACTTTTGTACAAAAATATAGTTTCGAGTTTAACTGGTATAACGTTAACACCTTAGGATGGCATAACTTAACATTGACGGCAAGATTCAAACTAGGCAAGGCTTACCATAGATACCGAGGCACAGCAAGCAATGAAATGCTTTGAGGAATTGAAAACCTACAAATACAGCAGATCTGTGTAGGACTAATGCACAAGTAGAAATGGGCCAAACAATTTATCAAAGCCTAACACTAGGATGCACATTAGTGATACGTAAGTAGAAATTAACAGCCGGTCAGCCCTTGTTGAATTCAGCGTGCAAGTTTCATATCTGGGTCCAAACACTTCATCCCAAGTTCAAACCGGATTCAACCACGCATTGTTTTCAACTGAATGGTATATCGCCAAATCCAGGTCGGACTCCGAACAAATGCGATCACACATACTTGGATCTGGGTTGGAATCCGAGTAAACTAATATGCTCAAGTCTAGGTATGAACCAAATCAATCCCAACTGCTTTGCTTTTCATTGGGAGCTGATCCAGTGCTCGGGCTGAGTAAGTGTTCTGCGCACACAAACAGAGAAAATCGCTGCGCATGATATGATCATGCAGTGATCTTTGGGTATTCCGAGTAGTCGGCCTGAGGACTGGATTTGTTCTTCTTCACTTGAAACAGGTTTTTATCTTGTTGTTACTTGAAACACAACGGGTAGGATGCATGATGAACTTATTTAAGTACAGTGGTTTGCGTGAATAGCTTATGGGGGGGCATTAACACAAGCACGAAGAGCTTAATTGAGTATGATCCAATTAAGTTGATACCCTTTGCACAAAAGGCTTTTTAGGAAACATACATAAGGAGACATAGAGCCCAATCATAAGTCAAATTATTCCTAAACTCAATGGGCCGGTCTCGTTAGAATACTAGACTTTCGTTGGATTTTGAACCAAGTTGTTGGTACGCTTCAGCTGCCAACCTAACTCCTTATCTTGGGGCTCGGCTATGCTGAATGGTTGGTCTTGGGGCTCCATCTTCACCATGGGTTCTTTAGCTTGGGTTGCGTACGGTGCTCGGTCTTCTTGACGTTGACTGCTTAGACTCTCAATGAGTGCACCCAAGCTAGTGTACGAAGACCCACCCTCTTTGACAGCGGCCCTCGCAGCTCGGCCTATCACGACTGCTTTCTCCCTTGCCAGCCGCCCCTCTTCACCGGTCATCAGCTTCAGCACCCTCTCACGCACCACGTCCCTCCCCACCAGTGCCCCTGGCAGCCGACCAGCTGCTGTCGTTGCCCTTATCCCGGCGGCCAGCTCCTCTACGACCATCTTCTCGTTGAGATGCTGATCGGCGATCATGGGCCAAGTCAACATGGGCACCCCAGCCGAGAGGCTCTCCAAGACCGAGTTCCAGCCACAGTGGGTCAAGAACCCGCCCACTGCTTGGTGGGCCAGCACCAGCAGCTGCGGGGCCCACTTCCTCAGCACCAGCCCCCTCCCGGCCACACGGCCCTCGAACCCATCGGGTGCCTGCCAGGTGTCCGATCTCACCACCAGCAGGAACCTGCACCCGCTGGATTCCAGCCCCCACGCAATCTCTGTCAGCTGCTCATCAGCCACCTGTGCGAGCGTCCCGAACGACACGTACATGACCGAGCCGGCCTCGGCCGCATGCTCATCTAGCCAATCCGAGCACGACTTCCACACGTGCGACTCAACTCCCCCTCTCCAGCCCGCCTCGTCGCACAGGACCGAGGGTCCAACGCACCACAGGTGCGACTTGAAGAAGCTTTGCATGTGGGAGACATAGTGCGGCTCGAGCTCGGAGAAGGTGTTGAGCACGATGCCATGGCTGAGCATCTCGGCCAGCACGGCTTCGGCGGTCAGCTTGATCATTGGGTCATTTTCGTTCCAGACCCTCATGTGGGGCATGAGTTCGGATCCCGTGAGTAGGACCTCGGTGGGCAGCCCGGGAACCTCAAAAAGTTCATCCTCAGATATCACCCTCTTCGTGGGCAGGCAGGCGAATACCGACTTGGCTATGGAGAGACCGTAGGCACTGAAACTGTAGAAGACCAACCTGGGGATGTTGAATTTGGATCCGGACTCCAGGGTCCACGGGAGGAAGAAGTCCGAGATGATGCACAGGGGAGGGGCCTCTCCTGAGTTGACCATGATCTCGAGGGATCTCTCAAAGGGCTTTTGGAGTCTCTTGGTAAAGTAAACGAATGAGGAGAAGTCATCAATGGAGGGGAGTTGCTCGGCGATCTCACCGGATGTGGGGAGCTCTTCTGGTGCTGGGAAGTCAAGGATCTGGACCTGAACGTTTGGTGTTTGGGAGAGCGTTTGGAGAATGGGTTTGGAGTTGGAAGGGGTGGTGAAGACGGTGAGCTTGATGCTCCGGCAGGCTAGCATCTTGGTCAAGTCAAGCAGAGGGAGGGTGTGGCCTTGTGCCATGAACGGAAAGATGATAACATGCGGCATTTCCATGACCTCTCTCTCTCTCTCTCTCTCTCTCTCTCTCTCTCTCTCTCTATATATATATATATATATATATATATATATATATATATATAACAGAAAACCGGTGCATCCAGAAAAGCAAGGCTCTCTCACACTCTCTCGAGAGCTTCTTTATTATTTTATTTTCAATGAGGTCACTGAGGTGACAGTTTGGAGATAAATTGCCATCTGATCTGGTTGCATACAAAGAAATTAATTTATTCAAGTTAGTTGTAGCTCTTTACTCATCATAATATAGGACTTTAATTTGAACTCTAAATTCTATTGATCAATTTATTGTCAGACGTAACCGGTAGGGGTATGAGATTATGTGATATTTAAAAATCACCATCAATGATGATTTTTTCAATAATCACCCTACAGTATCGTGGTCAAAAGCATGGGAGTTCTTTTTAGCTCCCCTCAACATCATTTTCGTACCACCTTTTGGCCTCACTCAAGGTCATTTTCGTATCATCCGAGCATTTTGATTCTGCTAGCAACAGAAACTGTGGTAGATATTGAAAAATCACCAGCGGTAGGGGTTGGGTGTTCCTCCCCTCGTACCCTAACATGGGTGGGAATCCACCAGACTCAACAGATGAGGTGTAGGGAGCCAGCTCCTTTGGGAACCGGTTCTGCCTCACACAAACTCACCCAATTCGAGTGTTATGGGCCTGATTCAAGCAGTCTGAAACCCGGTTCAGAGATGTTCTGAGATCCAAAAACACAACTCTGAGATCTTGGATCCAGTTCAGCCTCAAACTCAGTCAAATCCAACTCTTTTAGGCTCATTTTCTAACCCAAGACCAAATCCCAACCCGGTTTTTACTCCAAAACCATGTACGACCCAAAATATTGACCCGTTTTCTGCCAAAAATCCACGTGGATCCGTCTTGCCCAATCTACTTTCTCACCAAATCATGGACCCACCCTATCTTACAAACAATTCTTACCCATTTGACCCAGGACCCCCCAGCCTACTTAGATCCAATTTGGATCCTGGGGTACTTATAGTTGGATCAATCTACCATTTGGAGTTCTTCTATATCATTCACCACAGAACAATAGGGTACTAGTGTTCTCCATATTTGGATCATCAATAAAATGAATCTTAGCACTGCCAACTTCTCTCAATCAATGCATAATAAATCCAACTCTACTGGGGGGTTCTTTATTTTCTTGTGTTACCCGTTGTTTTTCCAATGGGAAGCTCCAACTTCCCTATATTGGTATTCTTTGTACTATTTTTGTGGGCATAGTATGTAGGTTTTATTCCTTTTTTTTTATTATTAATGTTTTCTCACAGTAGACAGAGCTTGTGGGTTAAAAATAGATGGCATAGTTTTTTTTCTTACACTTTTTTTTATGTTTCTTTTATGTTTTTTAGATACTTAGATGTTGTTTTTTATGCTTTAATGATTCTTCTGGTTTAAATATAAAAATAAAAAATTGAGTCATCTAAGTTGACTCAACGAATCATATCGATCCACGAGTTAAACCTCAAACGGTTTTTTTCCGAGTCACTAGTTGGGCCAATTAATTATGATACAGCTCTCTCTCTCTCTCTCTCTCTCTCTCTCTCTCTCTCTATATATATATATATATATATATATATATATATATATAATCTTTGGTCTTATACTTTGCTTGGTTTGACAGCACTCTTAGCTGCCAGACCAAACGTATCGTATGTTCGTATGAGCCTTTGAAGCATCTACCTATCACTGCAATCATTATGATCTACCCTTGCATGTGATGGAGAAGGTTGGTTAAGGAACTACAATGTCCACTACTAAAGGACTATAGACTCACACAAGTGAGAATGGTCCTTGGACTAGGGCTGCACAACGAGCCAAGCAAACTCAAAAGGGTCTTACACAAAAGGTCAGACTCGTTAAACATAAACGAGCCAAGCATGATCAAACATCCAAACTTGATTAAGCTTTGTTAATAAAAATGATGTAATGAGGTTTTAGGTCTCTAATGGTAACATATTAGGAGGTATGAAAAGCTACAGGGTTAGAACAACTAAATCTGGTAGGTCAAAACTAAGCTCGATATATGAATCAATAGAAGATAATGGTCCAAATGGTTCAGGGCTTTTAGAAAGACCTACGATCGTGTGTTGAGCCCAACTCGTGTGCATCCCAACCTTGGATGATGATTGAACATCCCAAATGTTAATGCGTCTTTTACAGACCGAGGGATACGACGTGTTAGATGCATAAACCATGGTCACAACTCACAAGTCAATGCGTCTTTTAACTTGTCGTTTGCCACCTTTATCACATATAGCTTATATATACCTATAGTAAATTTGATGCTTTAAATCAATTTCATTAGTTGAAATCATCGGTTAATCTTGAGGATAAAATACAAACAAACAATCTGTATATATAAACCCATGCAACTTAGTTGAAGTCAAAAAAATTGTAATAACAAGCCTTTTAGAAGGCAATTTTTGCTTCAGCAAGTGTTTCAAGCAAAAACTAAAATAAAAAGTAAAAACCACTGGAATTGCGAAACACAACATGGAAAACTTAGGCCTCGTTTAGATGACGGGGCAAAAACCTGGGTTTCTCAGTTTTGAGAAACCTAGGTTTTGCCTAAAATCAAGTTTTTGGCAAACCTGGTTTGCCAAAAATGTAAGTTTTTGGTTGTTTGGGTGACCAAAAATTAACTGAAATTACTTCAAACTATGACTTTTGAAAGAGCCTAAGAACACCAAACTAAAAAAAGCCTAAAAAATGCATTATCATGTATATATATAAAATGCGTTATCATATATATATATGTTTGCTTCTATGCATTTGTTTGTAAAAGCATATTTGGTCTAATCATACCCCATAAACCTTATCCTCAATGCCATCTTAGTTTTGATCAAGGTTGTTAAATGCGATGAGGCGAAGCTAGGCGTTGAGCCTGCGCTTCGCGTACCCCTTGCACGACCAAGTCTTGCAGTTTTTGCTGTTTTGGTTAATATAAATGGATGTCTAAACACGTGGGTTCTTTGTTTAAATACCACTTTTCTGAAATCTATTGACTTAACATGTTTCAACTGTTTGGGGTGTGGCCTTTCATATAATAAAAGTTACCTGAATAATCAGATATTTACCTTAGGCGCATCACTGCGCTAAGGCGTAGGCCTCAGGTACGCCTCTCACAACACTGGTTTTGATTCCCAATACATATATTTGGTCTAATCATAGACCCATAACTGGCCATAAATTATGTCTCGTGAATGCCATGCACTTTGACAGTTTTAACCCCAGGTTGACCTTAAACAAGCCACTCATTAAGTGTCACGCTCCATGTGACAGTTGCAGCCAATCTCGTGGTAGGATGTGATAAAAAAAATTTTCTAGAGCGTCTTGGAACATGTGTAAAAAACATTTTTCTTATATATATATATATATATATATATATATATATATATATATATAAAAGAGAGAGATCCTACGAGAAAGTTGCTGTATATAACCTAGAAAACCGAATCAAATCTCTCATATTAAAATGATACGAGTTTGTATTTGCAATTACGGGTGTCCTAATTAATACAGAAATGAGAGGATAAGGTTTCTTCATTGTCGTTTTCTTTAATTTATCTTCATGATGTGTGCCCCACAATGCAAAACCCTATCAACATCCATCTGAATCCAAATCTAAACACTTTGCAACAGACCTGAGTCCAAATACAAATGGGCCGAACAAGATTTGAAGGAAATCTGAATCTAAACTTAATATAATCATACTGGATTGAATAAGAAAATGGTTAGAAACAATATATATATATATATATATATATATATATATATATATATATATATATATATATATATATATATATATGGGTTAATCTAATAATAAACAAGTTGTATTTAATATTAAATGAATTCTATCTTATTAAAATGACTAATATACTAATAAAAGAATGACATTTTTAAAATTCAATGTTACTTTTTTGGGTTAATCTAATTTTAAATTAATTAGGTTTAACAATGGATGGATTCAATTTTATTAAAATAACTAAGATATTGATCAATAAATAACATTTTTTAAAATTCAAAGTTATTTTTTTATGCATTATAGATCTTTTGTACCTCAAGAGAATTCAAAAGTCAAACATCTTTTTTTGAAAAAGTAACTTTATGAATATATCAAAGTTACATTTTTGACCTCTATTCATTTTAAGGTATTTTAATCTAACTTTAAGTATGTATAACTAATTTAACGCGACATTAACTTCTTTTATATATATATATATATATATATATGTGTGTGTGTGTGTCTCCATCGCATTCGTTTGTAAACGCATCCCTTTATATTTTATTGATTCTGGTTGTTGCGACACTGCCACCTGGAAGGCTTTGATGCCCTGTACCAATATTTGGTCTTATCGCACCCCAAAAATGGTCATAAATTGTTTATTCTCACTTTGAGACAGTTTTAGATCCCGTTTGACCTTAAAGAAGCCACTCATTCACTTTCATTATTTCAGCATCGAATTAGCTAGAAACCATGAAAGTGGCACCATCTATGCTAGAAATTGTTGTGACCCTGACAGTTTCAGCTACTCTGATGGTACTTAGAATGTGAGCAATATATCACCACTTTGGTATACTCAAGACGGAGAAACATTTTATATATATATATATATATATATATATATATATATATATATATATATATATATAAGAGAGAGAGAGAGAGAGAGAGAGAGAGAGAGAGAGAGCGCTCCGATAAAAGGCACTGAATTAGGAGTTTCAACAGGTCAGGTTTAGCTTGGACCATGGTGGAAGTAGACCCAAACCTCATTTGCTCACGAGGGCTCCACTCATCTGGTATGGACAACTTGTGAACATCACCCTGTTGAAGAGACGTCACGAGTTTGAAACCATTGGGGCTGGTGTGCAAGGGGGGCCTAGGTTTTTACAGTGACAATCCTTACTGGTGAGGTAGTTCTGCTCCGGATATCAGAAAAAGAAATCCAGCAGACATGACTGTTAGTCAGATGCATATCTTTATTGTTTTAATTCGTGTAAGCAGAATTTTTAAGAACTTAAAAAATCAGTGGTCCATAATGCACCAAGATTTTAAATTAAAAAAAAAAGTAATATTTTTACATTAAAAGACCTAAATACAATGCGTGATGCTTAATAAACAAAGCATGGCAACATCAGCAAGTCAGATTAATCAGATAAAGCTCATGACTATGACACCTGTCCAACAAATCAGATGAGAATATGCGTGTGCTCATGCAGATTCCATCATCCTCATCCAAATCTGCTCTCTACCTGCAGATGAGTGGCCTCTATTGTATTGGGCATTGTTGACTTGTCTTTCTTCACATGCCATACTTTTTCCTAATGTTTATCTTATCACTGACAGGGGACTTTCCTTTTCTTCGATTTTCTGCCATCAAGGACACGTATATGAGATAACAAGAGTGAAGGTTTCCCTTGCTTTATTTTTTTTTTGTTTGTCACTTGCTATTTCTTCTAACTGGGTGAGTTCTGCTATTAGATAATTGTTTTTTTAGACGAAATGCAAATCACATTTTTTATAAATTCATGATAAAAAAGTGTAAGATCAAGATCAAGAAATACAGCGTGAAAGAAAACCAGGCCTAAAACGGGTGATGAAAAATCACCCGAGCCCATAACGAAATTCCTGTTAAACCCGCAAAAAGCTGTGGAAGAATGCTACCTTGACTCGGTTCAGCTTTTAGCCTCTGCACTCTAAGCTGATACGTAGTTGGAACACTTGACCTTGATGGATGCTCCCAAATTTCATCTTTGCCCGAATCGGTGTCCCACCTGAGGAACCTCAATTTGTTAGACTTAAATAA
This sequence comes from Nuphar pumila, assembly GCF_984573655.1. Taxonomy (NCBI): domain Eukaryota; kingdom Viridiplantae; phylum Streptophyta; class Magnoliopsida; order Nymphaeales; family Nymphaeaceae; genus Nuphar; species Nuphar pumila. Next base: position 131,706,733 of record NC_143253.1, read on the forward strand.
TTGCAGATCATTGACGCAACTCCCTGTGCAGATTGGAAGATTTGAATCAATGAGAGAGCTCAAGATGGAAGGATGTTTTGACATAAGAAGCATTCCAGAATCCATTGGTCATTTGACCAACCTCCAAATACTCGATGCAAGTTATTGCCATCGATTAGAGGCTTTGCCAAGTTCGATTGGCCAGGCAAAGAATTTGCGAATGCTCTATTTAAGTCGTACTGGAATTGGAGAGGTGCCCAATTCAATTGAATCACTGAGAAATCTCCAGCAATTACATATAGATGGCTGCAATGGTATTACGGGACTCCCTGATGCCTTTGGAAGCCTTACAAGTTTGAGGGTGCTGAAAATGTGTAATCACAATCTCGAAGTGCTGCCTTCTAGTTTTTTCCATCTGCACTCGTTGGAGGATTTGATTGACTGGGACTGTAACTGGTTACAAGGTTAAGGGGACAGAAAGGATTGATTTTAGTAATCTGTCTTCATTAACTACATTAAGGATCCATGTGAGAAATGTACGAAGCAATGACGGTGCATCTTTTTTCATGACTTTGTTTATCAGAGATCTTAGGAGAACCATATGGGAAGACTTTGGTTCGTTGCGTGAGAATTCACAGTCCACCAGGGATTTGCTGCTGGCAAGAGAGTTTCAGGCAAAAGGTTTAAGATGGGCATTTTCAAGACGATGCTGGCTTATGATTGCTTGGAGAATGACAGGGATAGAGGGAAACAAAAGAACCATGGAAGGTCGAGAAAGGGGTTATTCTGGGTATGATTCAATGGGAACTTAGACAGCACTGCAAGCTGAAATGGCCTGAGAATGATCTGAACTGGATCGGTTTTCAAAGGATTGAAGAGTTTTGCATTTTATTTGCTGTAACTGTTCCTCTTCATGAATGGCACAAGATCAGAATTCTAACACTTTCAGAGCGCTATGTCACTAACGGTTCAAGCCCTGTAATTTTAATTATGAGTTTTTTTTAAGAAAATCATCCCTTAATTTGTGTATGTACATGCCAATGCATGCATGTGTGTGTGCACTGAAATTAAACCAACCCAATCCAAGAATATGGATCTTATGACTACAATCCTCAGGAAACCATAGAGAGTTATCAAGGTCTTCAAAAATCTTTGATGTCCCTAAATAACTGGAAACATGCCAGCAGTCTTTATCCCTATTAAAATATTTCATGGATTAGATGCCTAACACAGTCTATACCTATTTTTATTAGGTGTTCAAGACTAACTAGGAATTGGGAATGTAGATTCGGTAGTTAGAAAGAAAGGCTAATTAAGCTTTAGCTATGCCATTGATACAGCTTATAACTTAGTGATACATTATAAGCCAATGATATTTCAACTCTTAAAAAACCTTGCAGACATGACTTCTATGTAACCAATCCTGTATAATTTCTATCACAAGAAGCAGGTATATATATATATATATATATATATATATATATATATATATATATATATATATATATATATATATATAAGAAAACCCTTATCTTTGAATGGGATTTCCATCAAACACCTTGAACGCGTGGCACTACGCCGTGCATTTTTTTCTTTCAAAAAAATGACTTTTATTGGCGGCTTTATACCGTCGCTAAAAATCATTTTTCTGCCCCCGACATTTAGCGGTGGTCCCGCTAAATGTCTGGAGCTGCAAAAAAACGACGTTACTTCAAAGGTGCTTTTCAATATTTTTTTTTTATCAGAACAGGTTTTTAAAGACTAGAATTTGTTTACCAGGGAAAGCAAAATTCCAATGTCAAACAAACTCGATTCTCATATTAGAAAAAGGGCTCTTTCTCTTTCTTTAAAAACACACTTTCCTTAGGTGCCGTTTATTATGATAAAGGGGAGAATCCCCTTTCGTGTGAAAAGGGCACACGGTTGAAAAAACTACCACTTGCACCATTTTTTATGTGATAGCTTCTCCACCCTAGGGATGCCAACGGTTCGGATCTGGAACAGTAAATACATGGGGATTCAGACTGAATGAGATGTGGAACAAAAAAAAAATGTCAAAACCTCCATTCTGGATCCGACCCATTTGCATCCCAACTCCACCCCTCTTGGTGAGAGGGTAGCGCTATTTCACACGAAGAGCTGGTTTGCAACTGTCTCAAAGTACCCACCTCAGAAAGTGTGTGTCATTCCTTCAAAAGCTAGTCTCAGGTACCCATCCCTGACCAACTTTCTCAGGTTTGTGAGAATTAAAGGCACGTTGCAACGCTATGTTAGTTTTTGATTTTTTTTTTTATATTCCTATGATTATAAATTACATTCACACGACTTTCTCACTTATTCCTTATGGAACTTCTTACATACACTTATTTCTTAAAGAACTTTTTCCATGTTGTGTTATGCTTACTAAGGTCACACTACGTGGTCATCACAGGGGTATATCTTTGGCTCCGAATCACCAAATATATAAAAAAAAGGATTGCATTCTTATATTACATAGGCAAGTTGGGGTGGTCCCAGTGAGATTCGAACACGAGAATCTGCAGTTAACAAACTGCAGTTCTGGCTATCCAAACAATCATAGTCTGTGCAATAGATTAGTTGATGTTGCTTTAAGTAGAAGTAGAGAAATAGATTGGGAAGGTAGTAGTCACAAGCATACTTGCAGGCTTTTCCTGTTAGAAAACTGGCGTACCAAGGGAGGGTGGGGGGCGCTCTGATTGCAATGATGATTAATGGTTGTCATAGGTAGATGCTTCAAAGGCTCATACGAACATACGATACGTTTGGTCTGGCAGCTAAGAGTGTTGTCAAACCAAGCAAACTATAAGACCAAATATATATAAATTGGTTCCGCTCATCCTCAAAGTCATCCCTATCTTCACAACGCTCCTCGAGATTTTATCGTGGTTTTTGCACTCAGCAGAACATGGTTTATCGTGGGGTGGAGGGGTGCTGCCCTCTCTCTATCCCTCCACCGTGCTTTTTTTCTTTACCTATTTGAGCAACTCGTGTCTGCCATTTTGGGCCGATAATTGACCAGAAAATGGCCGGTGTGGTGCCACCCGACCAGGATGGTATCATGCCGGCCATTTTATAACTGGTTGTTGTCTGAAAAAATGTTTTCCCATTTTTTTTACAAAAACAACCACCTATAGCCATTTTTCAGCCATCTGATGGCTGGAAAATCGCTACAGCAGACACCAGGGCTAGTGCCGGCTGGTGCTAGCCCGGCCATTTTTTGATCGGTAGATGGTAAGAAAATGGCCAGCATCATTTTCTTTTCTTTTCTTTTTTTATTTAAGGTACGTGGCCATTTTCTGGCCATCTACCAGCTGGAAAATGGACAGGCTAGCACCAGCCGGCACTAGCCCTGCTGTCTGCTGTAGCGATTTTCCAGCCATCAGATGGCTGAAAAATGGCCATTGTTTGGATGGCTAAGCTCAGCATAATATGAATTCCATAATAAGTCATACTGCGAGGGTCGAACGTGTTGATCGCGGCTTCGTGCACTGACCAGGTTAGGCAATTGATTTAAGGTTTGGAAGGAAGAGGTCTGCCTAGTTGCCAGTTATGTAATTTGCTTTCAATTCTGTTTTCATTCAACAGGGTTAAGGTTCTGTGATTGCTTCCCGCACCCACTTTTTTGTCCTGGCAACCTTTAGAATGTAAACGGCCATCATAATCCAAGCCAAGTTCCAGCCCAACAACTGCACCCCGGGTGATTAGGTCCAATCGAAACCTTATACTCTTATGGACTCAGCTAGATAGCCCCAAACCTGGTTCAAATTTCAGGTTGGGCTGGAACCAAACCTGAGTTGTACCCCAATGATGAGATGGGAATGGTAAATGAGCTGAAGGAACTGAAGAGAGACTACGTGTTCAAGCTCGGATCATTTTTTGCATCAAGCCAAGCTAGGCGTGAGAGCTCATGATGAAGAGACTGAGCTAAACAAGCTGAGCACAAGCCAGATTGTTTACAAACAAATATAGTCTTTTAGAATTGAAAATAATAGTATTTAGACCTAACCAAGCTCAAATTGGCTCATTTACTAAATGAACAATTGTTCCAAAGTTGTAAGCAGTAAGTTTTGAACACATAACTTATTGCTATAAATATATATGTAAAACATGTTTATTATTCATTAACAAACCTGTACAAGCTTCACCAAACCAAACCTGTAAAAGATATCAATTGGGCTCGAATCGAGCCAAGCCAAGACAAGCTTAACTCGAGCCGAGCTCACGTGCATCCCAACTTTGGATGATGATTGAACAATCCCAAATGTCCTACACATCCATTCCCAACCTGAGGGTCCATCATCAATAGCATAAATACCATTGGAATTCGCCAGCACTTCAACCTATCAGCTGAATCTGTCCTCCAACAATCTTTCTTGCCAGCTGGTCAAGCCTAATGGCTAGCATTTTCGGAGGTCCCATTACAGACTGAGGGATACGACGTGTTGGATGTATAAACCATGGTCACAACTCACAAGTCAATACATGATTATATAACTTGTCGTCTGCCACCTATATCACATATTGGTTATGTATAGCTTATATATCATTTACTTAAAATATATAGTAAATTTGATGCATTAAATCAATTTCATTAGTAGCAATCATCGGTTAATCTTGTGGATAAACCTGCAAACAAACTATCTGTATTATGTATTTCTTGTCTTCAGCTAAATTTGCATGGGTTTATGTATACATAATACAGATAGTTTGTTTGCAGGTTTATCCACAAGATTAACCGATGATTGCTACTAATGAAATTGATTTAATGCATCAAATTTACTATATATTTTAAGTAAATGATATATAAGCTATACATAACCAATATGTGATATAGGTGGCAGACGACAAGTTATATATATAATCATGTATTGACTTGTGAGTTGTGACCATGGTTTATACATCCAACACGTCGTATCCCTCAGTCTGTAATGGGACCTCCGAAAATGCTAGCCATTAGGCTTGACCAGCTGGCAAGAAAGATTGTTGGAGGACAGATTCAGCTGATAGGTTGAAGTGCTGGCGAATTCCAATGGTATTTATGCTATTGATGATGGACCCTCAGGTTGGGAATGGATGTGTAGGACATTTGGGATTGTTCAATCATCATCCAAAGTTGGGATGCACGTGAGCTCGGCTCGAGTTAAGCTTGTCTTGGCTTGGCTCGATTCGAGCCCAATTGATATCTTTTACAGGTTTGGTTTGGTGAAGCTTGTACAGGTTTGTTAATGAATAATAAACATGTTTTACATATATATTTATAGCAATAAGTTATGTGTTCAAAACTTACTGCTTACAACTTTGGAACAATTGTTCATTTAGTAAATGAGCCAATTTGAGCTTGGTTAGGTCTAAATACTATTATTTTCAATTCTAAAAGACTATATTTGTTTGTAAACAATCTGGCTTGTGCTCAGCTTGTTTAGCTCAGTCTCTTCATCATGAGCTCTCACGCCTAGCTTGGCTTGATGCAAAAAATGATCCGAGCTTGAACACGTAGTCTCTCTTCAGTTCCTTCAGCTCATTTACCATTCCCATCTCATCATTGGGGTACAACTCAGGTTTGGTTCCAGCCCAACCTGAAATTTGAACCAGGTTTGGGGCTATCTAGCTGAGTCCATAAGAGTATAAGGTTTCGATTGGACCTAATCACCCGGGGTGCAGTTGTTGGGCTGGAACTTGGCTTGGATTATGATGGCCGTTTACATTCTAAAGGTTGCCAGGACAAAAAAGTGGGTGCGGGAAGCAATCACAGAACCTTAACCCTGTTGAATGAAAACAGAATTGAAAGCAAATTACATAACTGGCAACTAGGCAGACCTCTTCCTTCCAAACCTTAAATCAATTGCCTAACCTGGTCAGTGCACGAAGCCGCGATCAACACGTTCGACCCTCGCAGTATGACTTATTATGGAATTCATATTATGCTGAGCTTAGCCATCCAAACAATGGCCATTTTTCAGCCATCTGATGGCTGGAAAATCGCTACAGCAGACAGCAGGGCTAGTGCCGGCTGGTGCTAGCCTGTCCATTTTCCAGCTGGTAGATGGCCAGAAAATGGCCACGTACCTTAAATAAAAAAAGAAAAGAAAAGAAAATGATGCTGGCCATTTTCTTACCATCTACCGATCAAAAAATGGCCGGGCTAGCATCAGCCGGCACTAGCCCTGGTGTCTGCTGTAGCGATTTTCCAGCCATCAGATGGCTGAAAAATGGCTATAGGTGGTTGTTTTTGTAAAAAAAATGGGAAAACATTTTTTCAGACAACAACCAGTTATAAAATGGCCGGCATGATACCATCCTGGTCGGGTGGCACCACACCGGCCATTTTCTGGTCAATTATCGGCCCAAAATGGCAGACACATGAGTCTCTCAAATAAGTAAAAAAAAAAGGACGGTGGAGGGATGGGGAGAGGGAAGCACCCCTCCGCCCTACGATAAACCTTGTTCTGCTGAGTGCAAAAACCACGATAAACCATATTCTGCTGAGTGCAAATACCGACGGAGGCTCCTCTTTGAAAGATTTTCAATATGAATTCTTGGAGAAATGGACAGACCCGGGGGTCTTGGGCGTGCACTGTTACTCTGTAAATCTCCACAAGCTTATTCTTTAGATCACAACCTCTAAGCCTCTGTGAGATATTATTCACTCCGTAATTGATCACTGCACTTTGGTGTATCACCACTGTCAGTCTATCAACTCTCTCAAGTGTATTCTTCACTTCTACTGGCCTCATACGGCCTCTAACGGTGAAGTGCCCCTTCAACCATGAGGGTCACAACCCTTTAGACAGACATGAACAATGTATTTTTCTGTAACTTGCTTATCTTGTATATTAAGTGAATATTAGTGTGATTATGTTATGGATCAACTGTTGGGAGGACACAACGGTTGGTGTGGCCCCTCCGAACTATTGTCTTATGGCCACTTATAAAATCCCTATATCTCTCACTGGGCCATAAGGGACAACCTGTATTATCAATTTAGTTCATAACATAAACTATGTGTTGGCATACAACTTTGAGTACATTATTTATATAGTTATATGTATAATTACAAATTCAACCCTTAGACATACACCATAACAAAGCCGTGCATTAGCGACGACCACATTCTGTCGCTATTCCGTCGCTAACAGGCTTAGCGACGGATTAGCGACGATTAGGCGACGGTATGCTTACGTCGCGAATTTTTCGACGTTAACTAGCGATGGAATAAATTCGTCGTCAGGTCTGTCGCTAATTGCGACAGAATAACGAGCGATATATTTCGTCGCCAATCCGCCGGTACTAAACGGCGACCACGGCTTGGCAACAGATTTACGTCCGTCGCTAGATTTATATGCATAGCGACGGATGGTTCTGTCGATAATCCGTCGCAAACACGAAAAAAAAATAAAAAAAAATTATTTGGAAATTAAATATCGAGAACGGTACAATTTATATTTCCTGTACAATTTATATTTCCTGTAAATAAAAAACAAACCACACAAAAAATTCCATATAAAAGGAATCTACAACAATTAATCGTTTCACCTTAAAATTAACAAGTTCAATTAACTACAATTCAATAATTACATTTAAGAAACAAAAAAAATAGAACTTCAACACAGTTCTCTAATCATCGCCAAGATTTTGTGCGTCTTCTTCTTCATTGCCTTTATCTGTCCCTTCAGCTACGCTACGCTGATTATCGATAGCAGCCTACACAAGAAAGGAACAATCAATATTGATAAACAAAATATAATGAAATAAATTACACACTATATGTGATTCTATCATGTGCTCATATGTGTTCTAAGACAATAAAAAAACTTTATATGTGATTCTATCATGCTCATATATGCTCTAAGGCAGACAAAAAACTATATATGTGATTCGATCATGCTCATATGTGTGCTAAGTGTGAACACCTTAAAATTTTCAAAGTTTTGTAAAAATGCCCCTTTTGCCCCTAACCCTGTTTTCTGAGAAAATCAAGTCATTTCTTCAGATTTTCTGAATTAAAAACCCATATTGAGAATACTCAAAATCAACTCCGGATCCGAATCCAATATTTTAAATCCATATTTTCTCAAAATCCGGATCCAAACCCATTTTCTGAAGAAATTTTCTCAAAATAGTTTTTAATTCTCAGGAAATTCCTCTTTTTATAAATATTTTTGCAAAAAAAATAAAAAAATTAGTTTAATCTTTGGTTTCTCGTAAAACTTTAGGATTTTATTCTAAAAATACAAAAAAATAGAAAGATAACACCAAAAACCAAAAAAAAGTGGAAAAATTTTGAGAAAAAAATGAATTAGTTTAAACTTTAAAAGTCAAAATTTTTGCTAAAAAGCCCTAAGGGCCTCTTTTTGTAAAAACTCAAAAATTAGAGGGGGTCTTATGCGAAATACTCTTTTAGGGTTTTGAAAACCCTTCGTGAATGAGAAAAGGGGAAAGAGAGCCGCCTCCCTCACTCGGGTATCTCCCCTCTCTCTCCACCGAAACCCTAAAAAGCCCTCTTCATCGCCCTTCTCTTTCTCTCTCCTCCATGGTCGACCGCTCGGACCCCCCTCTTCATCACCCTTCATCCTCAACTACCTACCCTTCCTGAACCTTCCCTTTCTTTTCTCTTTAAAAGGAGCCTGCAGGAAGCTCCATTCCTTCACCGCGTTTCACCCCAGCACCTCTCCACCTTCTTCTCCTTCACGATCGTCTTCACCCCTCTTCTTCCAACTACCTCAACCGAAGGAGTTCAATCGGCTTCAGTCATCCTGAGTTGAAGTTACAGCAATAAAGGTGTGATCTGACCCCTATTGGCCTCTTCTCTCCGTTCAAACTTAGGAGCTTTGCAACAACCGGCAGGATCTACTGGGAAGAGCCTACCCCATCAGAGCGACAGTAAGTGTTTTTTTTATTTTCTCTAAGTTATTTTCGATTTTCCTGGTTTTTCTTATTGACGCGCCATGGGAAGTGTTCGAGTTGCCTATAACAACCTCGACACATCCCTGCGCAAAAGTGATGGGATGGCATTAGCCCAACATTATTTTAGATTTTACATTTTCTTTCATTTTGCTGATACGCCTTGCATTTGTTTTCGATTATATACGTCGTCTCCTACCATTCGTAATATCTCCATTGCAATCCCACATATCATTCCCTGAGTTTTCATACTTTACATTCCAGCGGGCTATTTATTTTGCCCTCCGTCATTCGTGCAACCCGTTTTTGTGTTATTATTCTATGTTTAAGGGATAATTTCTACGATGACATCTGATCTGATCTAGTATCAAATCAGATTCATCTACAGAAATCCCCAATCTATTTCATATTTTCCCTGAGATTGTGATTGTCTCACCTTCCCAAAAGTCCTTTTAGTTGTCCAGATCAAAATACTCTGTATCTTCTGTTATCTACCTGTCTCTCTCTCTATCCTTTAGAAATTTTCGAAGAACCCAACACTGGTTTAATCATTCCCCTTACCAGTTCAATTTTTTTTTTTTACTTTTATAAGGCCACTATAAGTCATAATCGGGCTCTCAGATTACTTGTTATTCTGCAAAAGGACTGGTAAAAGAAATTAAGATGGCTGGTGAAATTGTGAGCAAAATTCATGGGGGATAAACTGAGCGACGGGTGTCCAGGGGGTAAAGGTTCACTGTGTAAGATCAGGTTTGCCCTTCCTACAATCGAGAAACTGGGAAGATAGCGCTTGCATAGATCCTTCAGGATCAAGAAATTGTTTAGCAGCCATTTGAATCAAGCTACGGGAATCATCACCTCGGTTCTTCTTCAAGTATTGGTCCTAATAGCAACCATCGTCAGAATGATGATGAGAGAAGAATTTTATCCAAGGGAGATAATTTGAATGCAGGAAAGACTGAATCACAGTTTACAAACGATGAAACGCTGGCTGATGCTTTGCAAGTGAGGGAGAATCAAACAGACGAACCCTCTATCAACGGAGTCGCTAGATCTGAAATCGGAGGAAATGCTTCAGCAGGCAATTGAGATGCTCTTTCTGAACTAATGACTTCCATTGAAAATGCTTACATTGGCCATATGGGCAGATCTGATTGTTAATGAATAATGTTGGTAGCCTAATACATAAGTGTCAAGTAGACCTATGAGTGGCATCGTTCAATTCAATACCTCTTCCATTTCATTATTATCACTTGACTGACGTTCCTCTCTTCTTTGCTTTTCTTTAGCAGGTTGGATCCTATATCGCTGTAATGCAAACAATAAACTGCTCTGCTCTAATCGTTTGGGTCCTGAATGTAGTAGCATAATATAGGTTTTAGGCTTGTTGAGAATGTATTTTGATGGAGTTAGCGTTACCTGGCATCAACAGTTCTCTACATTGTTTGGTGTTTGCCCCTTTTATTGCTTATTTCATCGCCTCCATCCTGCTCCATATGCATTTGGGTCATGGCTTACTAACTTCGTGAGTTATGTTTTATACTTAATAGGTCTGGGACCAGTTTCCTAATAGTCCCTCATTGGAGGAGAGATATACCTGAATGGATGGTTATTAAGGTATGAAAGTGATGGTAAAATTCTCAAGGTTTGCTGGCATGTGATGTTTTTATCAGTATGGTGGGTATTTGGTTGCTGCAAAATACTGTTCTGTCCATTCTTGCTGTGGGCTCAAAATTTTCTTGCTATATTTTAGATAATCGTGGTGCCAAGCTGATATTCGAAATGTCTGCAGCGATATCTGAGCTTGCTGAAGGGTTTTAACATTGGGTTGTGATCCTCTGCATAGTCATACTGTACAACACCAACTACCTGGGTAGGGATCCATCGGGCAACAGAGACAACAGAAGGACCAAGAAAATAAGCTAAAAGCCTGAAAGCTATTCATTTGCAAGATTATAAAGAAAGATCTCTAGACGTGGAACTGATGTGTTTCAAATATTTCTGAGCTGTGACAGGCCATACCGCAGCGTCAAAATATCCTCTAAAGTGTATCCTTTGAAGAAGATCATCCAGTTTACATGTTGAAGTGCCACCTATGCCCTCACAGCTGACAAATTTATTCTGCATGGGTACGTTGCCAAATTCACATACATTAGAGAATCATTTGTGAATGGTTAGAAGGCTCGAGCCAAGTTCAAGGTACCGAAAGTTTACTTCTGCAAAATTTCTCTTTGGTAAATAAACTGGTTGTATTTTCTTATTTTGGTGTATGCATCTACCTAGGCATATCATAGAGGTATACACATATTTTTCTTTTAGTTTGTGTCGTTGCCTATGCGGCAATAACCTCCTGCTAAGCTCCGGTATCAGCCCCTACAACAATATTCACCCCCGGTCTACCTCTTTACAGCAGCACCCATCATTCACCATTTTATTATCTAATTCATTTCCTTGCCCTCCTCTGTATGTATAACAACTCATAGTATAGACACTATTCCCTTCAAACAGCCCACCTTTCATAAGTATCCAATCTGTCAATTTATTACCTATTTTCACAAGCGCCCTGTCAAATACACTCCCACAACATAGTAGCCTAAGTAATGCCCTGTCAAGGTGTGCCATTTTGTTTCCTTGTTCCAGCTTAACTCAGATGAGCCGACCTGCTACAGCCCTGGTTTGTGGGGTTTTCATTGCCAGATAATGGTGAAATGTGATGTGCAAGTCAATTTAGCAGTTTAAAGGGGAACAATCAATAGAATCAAAGTTAGAAATGGGTAGGCTCAATGACATTCTGCTAGAAAGGAATGAAAGTCCTGTTTATCTTGAATGACCCCAGTTGCCAAAGGTTTATGCCTATGTTCATTATTACATTCATCTTAAATATTCAGCATTACAATAGCTCACGGTTTTAGCAGGCTTGAGTTGGCCAAATGATAAATGCCATGCATCAAAGTAGACATAAAGATCATATCATGGGCAACGTATCAACCAAAAAGAGGTAGAAGCCTATTTAAATGAGCTCTTGTTTAGATATTCTTCCTATATAAAGAGCCATCCTCTACCTATGAACTTTCATACATCTTTACATTCACCATTTCACCTGTATACATATGTATATATATATTCATACATATATACAAATCTATATACGTATATAGATATACATATACATGCATATATATATATATATATATATATCATTCCCTCTGTCCTTTTCATCATTCATATGAACATCTTGTAAGATATCCATATAGTATATGTCATTTTTCCTCCATTCTCATGCTAATCCAGTTGTCTTGCAGGAAATACGTAGATAAATTCATCATTTGGGGCTGTAAATTTGATTTCATGTGTTGTAATAGCTAGATCTAAATGAGAATTTACCTTTCCTGTTTTAGGTAGAATGGATGAGCATTGTAAATATCATTGAATTATTTGTTGTTCATACATTTTTTTCCTTTATTTCTCAAATTCTCACAATGGTGAAACACGAATGGCACGTGCACCATTTCATAAAAGGTAAGTTAATTCTAAGTTGATGATTTACACCAACGGCCATAGTCGGGGTGTAAACAAGACTTAGTATTTTTATCTTTTATGAAATAATACTGGATCCACACTGGATCCTCTTTCAAAAATCATCATATTCTTCAAATATTTCACCTTTTATCAGAGTTTAACTTAGAATTAATTCAATATATATACCAATGGCCATAGTCAGGGTATATTGAGAGTTAATTCCATTTTAAACTCTATAAAAGCACAAAATATGTTTCATTCTTCACCTGAGTTTAAATATAGATTATTATATGATACATTCAATGACCATAGTCAAGGATGTATTATATCTTCAATCTTATTTCAATTCATGTAAAGAATGAAATACAATTTTCAAAATCTAATTTCAAAATTTAAATTCATTCATCATTTAGGGTAGAACTGCATCATATTTTCAAAACTTCCTTTTTAAAATTCCAAGTGTTTCTTCTTCTTCATCAGATCTTATTCAAATCCAATTCTATCTCACTTCAAGATTCAAGAATTCAAATTCAAAGACCAATTTGACTTTGAAATTTCAAAATCATTTCATATTCAAAACTTCAAATTTTCAACTCAAATCAAAATCCAAATTCAAAGTTCAATTTAACTTTGAAGTTATCTTTTGATTTCAAAATCAAGTTCATCCCCTTATCTTCAATCAAGGTTTAGATTTGAATCTCAAGTTTAAAATTTGGGTTTCTAAAACCCAGATCCATCTTTAAAAGTCCTATTTGGACTTCTCAAAACCCAAATCCAAAGTCCAATCCTAGTCTCAAACTTGGATCCAGATTTCCAAGTATAAACTCCACTCCATTTTTGACCTCCAATTACAGATCTAAAATCCATTTAGGATCCAGATCCTTATTCTACCTTTGGATCTCAGATTCAGATCCAAAATTCCAAATTCTTAGGATCCAGATCCTCATTTTACCTTGGATCTCAGATTCAGATCCAAAATTCCATTTTAGGATCCAGAACCCAATTCCATTTTTTGGATCTTCAATTACAGATCCAAAATCCATTTAGGATCCAGATCCTCATTTCACTTTGGATCTTAGACTTCAGATCCAAAAATTCCATTTAAGATCCAAGATCCAAACCTTTTCCTTGGATCTCAGCTTCAGATCCAATTCCATTTAGGATCCAGAGTCCAACCCTATCTTGGATCTCAGATTTCAGATCCAAATACCATCTTGGATTCCAAATCCTGAGTCCAATTCCATTCAAAATTCCAAATCCAAATCCCACTTTAAATTTCAAAACCAATTCCATTTCATTCCAGATTTCAAATCAAGTTCTCATCTTAAATTCAAAACCCAAACTTTGTTCAGAATCCGGATCTTGAATTCGGATTTCATCTTGAAAATTCCAACTTTTGCAAATCCCATTTCTCAATTCCTTTAGATTTCCCACATTTTCCTTCTAAATTCAAAAACTTCAAAATTGGAATTCAATTCCATTCCAAATATTCATCCAAGTTCAAACTCTTAAATTTAAAAGTCTATTTGTGACTTTGAAAATTTCCTTCTCTTTTTGTCTCAAAACTTCAAAATTAATTTCCAAACCCAGATTTATTTTTCCAAAGCTCTTGATTATTCTAAAAACTTAGAACTTTAAATCTTAAGTTCTAAGTTAGAAATCATTTCTTCACTTTATCAGATTTGTCTCAGAAACACTTGGGAATTCTTCAAAACATTTTTAAAAAGAGCATACATCTTTGCATTTGCACAAGCATGATTCTTTGTGCATCTAGACTTAGGATAAATACTTAGATAATTTCTTAGCAAAGCAAAAGGCATAAAGTTCGACCCTTGGTTCGATTACCCCTGGTAAAGGCGCCAGGAACGATCGAACCTCGTACCGACGAGCGGATCCCGTCTCCCAGTTTTCTCGCAAATATTTCAAAAACGGAGGTGAGTTATTTCAAAATTCTTCAAAATTAAGGTCAAGTGAGACCCGCAAAATAATTCCTCTTCTCTCTTCTTTTCTTTATTCTTCTCTTTTCTCTTTCCATCTTCTATTTTTCTCCCTTCAAAAAGGAGGAAAATAGAGGTTAGAAAAGGAAAAGAGAAGAAAGAGAGAGGAACCAATGAGAGAGGAAAATTTTTGCGATGATCACAGGAGTGGCGACCGTGATGGGACTTGTCTCCGTCCGGTCGAATTTAATGCCTTTTTCTTTTTGCTTTGATATCATCTAAGTCTTTATTCTAAACATATGTCAGCTTCATTTCCAGACAAACCTTAGGAGCCTAGACTCTGTCCTAAAGCTGACATCATTGCATATAGGATTTAAGTATGGTTTGGTAGGACCATATTGAGGAGATTATTCCATGCTCACATTAGACTTAGGTTTGAAATACAACCCTCCTCAATTTTAGGGATTGAATGCCAAAACAATGTATGCAAATGCATGCTTCTCTTCATTTTAAATCTATCTCCTTAGGACTTGCATTAGAGCCATCTGATTTCTTGCATGTTGAGCATATTTTGAAAACCTCACTTACCTATATTATCCCGGTCTTCACGTTGCTGGGCTGTCTCACTGAACCATAGTTCGGGAGAGAGCCTCACAACTGGACCACTTATTTGGGTTCGCGTCCCCCTACCACGTACCTAAGGGCCATAGTCCGAGGTATATCGGTAGGTGCTCAAGGATGTTGGGAAGCCATTACTTTAGAACCGGAGGAATATTTCTATGCCACGTACTTCGAGCTTTGGCTTGAGTATATCGGCATATCTTGATTGAAATCAGATGATCTGAACCCTAGAGTTAGGATTAAGGTCCTACAAGCCATTTCAAAATATTGCATTTAGAGTCGGCCTCTAGGGAGTGTTGTTTGTGTATCCTTGTTTGTATATCTATGATTGTATGATATTCCCTATATCTTTCAAAACCCTGGGTGTATATTATTCAAAATTTCCTCTTTATTTTAAAACCCAGGTGTATTTTCCTTTTTCTTCTCTTAATTTCTTCTAATTCTTTTTTGATCCTGCCTGCAATTTTTGAAATCCTTTTCTATATTCTATTTCTTACCCGCATTTACAATAAAACATTTTTGTCAGGAGATGTCCTTTTCAAAATTAATCTTTTGTTCATATTTTACTTGTCTATCCTTTTTCAGAAAAACAATGCGGTTGTCGCAAATTTTGGTGACAACCCGATCCCTCATAATGGGATATTTTCATTATCAAATTGTGATTTCCTCCTTTATTAAAATTTCCTTCCTAGATCTTTTCTAAAAAAAACCCTCCATTTGTTTATCAGTGAAAAACGTCAACGTTTCATTATGGTTCAAACAAGGGCGAGAGGAAGGGCAGCTCAGCAGCACAATGACAGCGAAGTGGAAGAGATAAATTCTTCCAGATTGTCCCGAAAACATAATTCAGAGGAAGATGATGTTGACCCGGCAATGTATAAGATCTTTCAAAAAATGATGGCAAAGATGATGTCTGAGAAAGTAGGGGCCAGTTCAAAGAAAACATCTTCTAAAAGCAAGACCAAGAGAAAGCCAGTAAAGAAGCATGTCAGGATCAACAAGAAGAGGGTCCAACAGAACAGCACCTCAGAGGGTTCAGAGTCAGGAGGAGAGGATTCCAAAGAAGAGCAGTTTGTATTCGTCCTGAAACATCTGCGACAACCCAAGAAAGTGGCAGAAGAACCTGAATCAGTCAACAAGCCTAAAGATGGAACCCCGACATAAGATTCAGTTCAAGCATTAACTAAAATGATCAAAGATCTGCAGACTCGAGATAAGGGAAAGAGAGTATATACCACAGACAAGACTTCTACCTTGGTTTAGATGGGGACAACAGCTTGGAAGATCTCCCCCGAAAGTTTATTAAGTTCGACGGGTCCGGCAACCCAAAGGCCCATCTCGCAATGTTCTTTGCCGAATGTGCCAGGTTCAGTGAAGACAATCGGGCCCTCTTCTTATGCTTTCCTCGCAGTTTGGAGGGCGTAGCAGCTAAGTGGTATGCAGAGCACATCAACTCTGTCGAGCTGCGTGATTTTGATAAAGTTGTCAACCTGTTTGTAGAGAGATTCATGTTCAATACTGAGGCTCCGCCAACCCTCAATCACTTATGCAGTTTGAGGCAGGATGACAACGAAAAGGCCATAGATTTCATCCGTAGGTGGAGAGATACTTGCAATAAGATGAGAACCCCCATCTCAGAGGAACATGCCCTTCAACTCATCCTCAATAACTTCTCTCAACCCTTGAAAAGCCTCATCTTCCCATACCCTTCCAAGTCATTTATTGAGTTGACTGAGCGAGCTGAATGGCTAGAGATGAGAATAAATAACGGAGTCTATGATGGCACCACTCTGGCAAAGGGCAATCAAGATGCAAAGAAGAAAACCCATTTCACTCTTTCCGCTGGTCCCTCATCCGACAACAAGGGTAACAAGGAGGATCATGTTAGCAATTCAGAAGGATTCAGGGGTAAAAAATGAAGGTCTTCCAACAACAATAAGCCTTCCCAACCTAATTCTCAGCAGCGGGAAAAGAATCAGGAAAAACCAAAGCGCAAGGATTGGGGTCCTGACCGCGAATTCACCCCTTTGGAGCAGACACTGGATGAGGTTCTGGAATATATGCTCACAAAGAATATGATTCGTCTGCCAAAAGCTGGCGATCCTTCAGTAGTCTTGGGCAGCTTCAAAGAACAGTTCTGCAAATATCATCGAGCAATGGGGCACGACACAGAGCACTGCTTCGTTCTGAAAAATATCGTTCAGGACTGCATCGATAAACACCTTCTGATAGAGGAGAAAACTGAAGAGCAGCCCGCCGCCCTGACTTAGCCTTTTTCAGATCGTTCAAAAGGCCGATGACACTAGAGTCTTTTCTGTTATCCTCCATTTTCTTTCCTGTAAGGGCAAGTCAGCCCGAGTCTTTTTACGACCTTTCGTTCAAGAATGCTTGTAAATATTTCAGTCTTTACTATCAATTTTGCTTATAAGTACAATGACAATTTCCTTCCTGTCTTTGAGGTTCAATTCTTATTTCTTTTTGCTATATTGGGGCATTAAAATTTCTTTTTCAAAAATTCGGGACAATCCTGACATCATTCATGAGAGAAATGATATTACCTATGAGGGTCTTTCAAAAATCATGAAAATTTTAGTTCAAATATTTTATTACAACCTTTTTCAAAGATCAACCCTTGTGTTAATCATATTTTTGTACAAATTGATTTCAAATCATTGCATTTCAAAGATCAACCCTTGCGTTGATCATATTTTCTGAAAATTGATTTTGAATTATTGCATTTAAAAGATCAACCCTTGTGTTGATCATATTTTTCCAAAAAAAAAAAAAATTTGACTTTGAATCATTACATTAAAAAATCAACCCTTGTGTTGATCTCATTTTCCAAAATTTGATTTCATTTCATTCAAAGATCAACCCTTGTGTTGATCTCATTTTTCAAAAATTGATTTCATTACATTCAAAGATCAAACCCTTGTGTTGATCTCATTTTCCAAAATTTGATTTCATTATATTCAAACATCAACCCTTGTGTTGATCATATTTTCTAAAAGTTGATTTCAAATCATTTGCATTCAAAGATCAATCCTAGGTGTTTATTATGTTTTCTAAAAATTGATTTCAAATCATTGCATTCAAAGATCAACCATTGTGTTGATTATATTTTCTAAAAAATTGAAATTGATTTCATTTGCATTCAAACATCAACCCTCGTGTTGATCATATTTTCTATAAGTTGATTTTTCAAATCATTGCTTCAAAAAAATTAACCCTCATGATGATTTCTCATGAATGATCCCCTTTCAAAGATTAGCTCTCGCAGATAATCTTTCTTTCCAAAATGATTTTCTCATATTCTTCTCTCATTTTGAAGATCCCACATGCAGGCAGGATCAAATCTTTCTCAACTTTTTCAAATTTTCATTTATCAAATCTTCTTTTTAGTCTTATCAGTTTTATCCATCTTTATCAAAATTTTATTTTATTCATTTTTTCTTCTTGTCAAAATTCTTATTTCAAAATCCTACCCTTTCAGGTTAAGGGATAAACCTGATGCCTCCTTTTAATGAGGTATTATTTTTTATTCTTCTCCTCCCCTTCCAGGTTAAGGGATAAACCTGAAACCTCATTCTACGAGGTCTTCATTTCTTCAAAACAAGGGATAGTCTTGAATGTCTTTCCTCTTCTTTTAGAGCTTCATTAATCTCTGCCAAATCTTTTTCTTTATCAAAATTTTCAAGCTTCGTTGATTCCTTTATCATACCTTTTATCAATTCTTGCTAAAATTTTATTTCTGCCCCATTCAGGATAAGGGTTTAATCCTGAAAACCAGGCCACATACAACTTAACTATGATGGTCTATTTCAATCCACAAGTTGAATCCTTTCTTTAGGTTGAATTCCTATAGAATCAAAAGCCCGTATGTTGAACCCCTGTCAAACCAATATGACTCGTAGGTTACATCCCTCCTCAAACCAAAATTCTTTCTTAAACCGTCGATCTTTAGGCTGAACCCCTACTGATCAGTGAGCTTTAGGTTGAAGTCCTACCGCTTCGCAGTCCTTAGGTTGAAATCCTTCAGGACCTTTTTTTTCTGTCTTTAGGTTGAACTCCTACTGATCCGCGATCTTTAGGTTGAACACCTACTGCTTCGCAGTCCTTAGGTTGAAATCCTTTAGGACCATTCCATCCCTTAATCTTTAGGTTGAACCCCTATTGATCAGCGAGCTTTAGGTCGAACACCTACCGCTTCGCAGTCCTTAGGTTGAAATCCTTCAGGACCTTTTCTTTCTGTCTTTAGGCTGAACTCCTACTGATTCGCGATCTTCAGGTCGAACTCCTACTAATTCGCAGTTCTCATTTTAAGTTCCCTTCAGATCATTCATAAGTCAGTCTATAGGTTGAATTCCTACTAATCCATATTCTTTTTACGGTTCTTAGGCTGAATTCCTATCGAACCACATTCATCTTTCAAGAAGTAAACCTGTAGGATGAATTCCTACCAATCTATATTCTTTTGCAGTTCTTAGGTTGCACTCCTACTAAACCAGAATTCAGTTTTCCAAATCTTAATCTATAGGTTGAATTCCTACTAACCCATGTTCTTTTTTCAGTTCTTAGGCTGAATTCCTATCGAACCACATTCATTCTTCAAAAAGCAAATCTGTAGTTTGAATTCCTACTAACATGTATTCTTTTGCAGTTCTTAGGTTGAATTCCTATTGAATAAAATTCATTTTTTAGGCTGAATTCCTACTGATCTATATTCTTTTGTTGAAATCCTATTAAACCAAAATTCATTTTTTAAAAATCCAATTTGTAGATTGAATTCCTACTAATCCATATTTCTTTTGTTGTTCTTAGGCTGAAATCCTATTAAACCATATTCATTCTTTCGAAAATACAGTCTATAGATAAATTCTTATTAGTCATAAATTCTTTTACAAAATTCTTAGGTTGAAATTCCTATTAAATTAAAATTCATGTTTTTTTCAAAATTTCAATCTGTAGGATGAATCCCTACGGATTCAATATTCTTTACAACTCTTAGGTTGAGTCCCTGTTGAGCCAATGTTGTGTGATAAAGCCAGTAATTTCATGTTATTTCCTCCAAAATTTCAGCTAAAGGATGTATCAAAATCTATATTGAGTGATTATTTCACGAGAAATTCATGAAAAATTTGCCAATTTGCTAAAAGCATTAGTTGATTCTAAAAATCTGGCTACACAAAAAGAATTTCTTCATATTACCTCTAATATTCTTTCCAAAAAGGTGAAGCTTCTTTGCGAAAAAGAGGTAAGATTCAAAATCTTTTCCTGTTGATCGACCAAAAGGATATGAGAAATGTCCTCGATATGATCAATGAAAGAAATCTTCAATGACGTTGAAAAGCCAGAAGCGAATTGATATTGATCTTGGCTATGACGCATGTTTTAAAATGACTTTCTGGCAATCAGGCAGTGGAAATATCTTGAGCTATAAAAAGAATTCACTCAACCCATCCATTCTCATTTTCGTTTAAAAGTTGCAATCAAATATCCACAAAAGGGATCTCTCAATTGTCGTCAAGATGAAGACGAATTAAGCGAGTAGACCCCCGGGGCCAAAGAAGATTTGAAACATCTCCAAGATGATGGAGTTTGCGACAGATCCTTCCAGAGAAAGTTCAGATCACCGTCAAGATGAAGGCGAGTGTGATGAACCTACCGACAAACCCTAAAAGATATTTGATTCCAGCTATCATCTAAAAGACCTTTTGAGCCAATATCATATACAATCCCTGAGAGAAAGAAGGATCGGAGCATCTCCAAGATGAAGGAGTTTGTGACGTACCTTTCCCTGAAAGAGAGAAGAAAAGTCAGGACATCCCAATGAAGGATGATGTGAAAGACCGAGAAAACCGAGAAAGCCCAATGACTCAAAAAGAGTGCAAAAAGATCATCGTGGGAAAACACCCAGATATCAAACTGCCAAAGTTGCCAAAGGTCATCTTTTCTCATGCAAAATTCTTTTATCAATATCTCTTCATCTCCTGCTTTTATGAAATTAATAATATTTCTTCTTTTCTCATATCAAGGAAATGGATAACTTCCTTGAAGGAAATCATCAGCGATAAAATTTTGAATTCGACTCTTAGAACTGAAGAGTTAACCTCATTGGAGGAAATACTCTAGGTAAAAGAGGGAATCTCTTTGCATAGACATGCACATTTTCAAGCATTTGAATCAACTATAATTTTATCTTATTGGCAAAAAATTTTAGCTATTCCAAGAATGAAATGAACATTCAATATTCATTCTGATGCAACCTAGCGTTGTTTATATCTTCCAGAAGAGTTGCCTCATTCGGTTGAAGTATCTCTTCCAGTCCCATCACGATTTCCTCATTTGTATTATTTGATCACATCATCTTCGAGGATTTCGTCTCCCCAAAACCATTCAGGACAAGGTTCTAAGCCTGAGAAGCCATATTTTCAAAATAATTCTTCCACACCCAGTTCAGATCTGCTGACTGGGGCATTTTCAAAATTTGGAGTGTTGTCTTTGCCACTAAGCTCGGCTCTCAACCGGCTTAGTAGCAAAGAGGGGCATCTGTGAACACCCCAATTTTTTCAAAGTTTTGTAAAAATGCCCCTTTTGCCCCTAACCCTGTTTTCTGAGAAAATCAAGTCATTTCTTCAGATTTTCTGAATTAAAAACCCATATTGAGAATACTCAAAATCAACTCCGGATCCGAATCCAATATTTTAAATCCATATTTCCTAAAAATCCGGATCCAAACCCATTTTCTGAAGAAATTTTCTCAAAATAGTTTTTAATTCTCAGGAAATTCCTCTTTTTATAAATATTTTTGCAAAAAAAATAAAAAAATTAGTTTAATCTTTGGTTTCTCGTAAAACTTTAGGATTTTATTCTAAAAATACAAAAAAATAGAAAGATAACACCAAAAACCAAAAAAAAGTGGAAAAATTTTGAGAAAAAAATGAATTAGTTTAAACTTTAAAAGTCAAAATTTTTGCTAAAAAGCCCTAAGAGCCTCTTTTTGTAAAAACTCAAAAATTAGAGGGGGTCTTATGCGAAATACTCTTTTAGGGTTTTGAAAACCCTTCGTGAATGAGAAAAGGGGAAAGAGAGCCGCCTCCCTCACTCGGGTATCTCCCCTCTCTCTCCACCGAAACCCTAAAAAGCTCTCTTCATCGCCCTTCTCTTTCTCTCTCCTCCATGGTCGATCTCTCGGACCCCCCTCTTCATCACCCTTGATCCTCAACTACCTACCCTTCCCGAACCTACCCTTTCTTTTCTCTTTAAAAGGAGCCTGCAGAAAGCTCCATTCCTTCACCGCGTTTCACCCCAGCACCTCTCCACCTTCTTCTCCTTCACGATCGTCTTCACCCGTCTTCTTCCAACTACCTCAACCGAAGGAGTTCAATCGGCTTCAGTCTTCCTGAGTTGAAGTTACAGCAATAAAGGTGTGATCCGACCCCTATTGGCCTCTTCTCTCCGTTCAAACTTAGGAGCTCTGCAACAACCGGCAGGATCTATTGAGAAGAGCCTACCCCATCAGAGCGACGGTAAGTGTTTTTTTTTTATTTTCTCTAAGTTATTTTCGATTTTCCTGGTTTTTCTTATTGACGCGCCATGGGAAGTGTTCGAGTTGCCTATAACAACCTCGACACATCCCTGCGCAAAAGTGATGGGATGGCATTAGCCCAACATTATTTTAGATTTTACATTTTCTTTCATTTTGCTGATACGCCTTGCATTTGTTTTCGATTATATATGTCGTCTCCTACCATTCGTAATATCTCCATTGCAATCCCACATATCATTCCCTGAGTTTTCATACTTTACATTCCAGCGGGCTATTTATTTTGCCCTCCGTCATTCGTGCAACCCGTTTTTGTGTTATTATTCTATGTTTAAGGGATAATTTCTACGATGACATCTGATCTGATCTAGTATCAAATCAGATTCATCTACAGAAATCCCCAATCTATTTCATATTTTCCCTGAGATTGTGATTGTCTCACCTTCCCAAAAGTCCTTTTAGTTGTCCAGATCAAAATACTCTGTATCTTCTGTTATCTACCTGTCTCTCTCTCTATCCATTAGAAATTTTCTAAGAACCCGACACTGGTTTAATCATTCCCCTTACCAGTTCAATTTTTTTTTTACGTTTATAAGGCCACTATAAGTCATAATCGGGCTCTCAGATTACTTGTTATTCTGCAAAAGGACTGGTAAAAGAAATTAAGATGGCTGATGAAATTGTGAGCAAAATTCATGGGGGATAAACTGAGCGACGGGTGTCCAGGGGGTAAAGGTTCACTGTGTAAGATCGGGTTTGCCCTTCCAACAATCGAGGAACTGGGAAGATAGCGCTTGCATAGATCCTTCAAGATCAAGAAATTGTTTAGCAGCCATTTGAATCAAGCTACGGGAATCATCACCTCGGTTCTTCTTCAAGTATTGGTCCTAATAGCAACCATCGTCAGAATGATGATGAGAGAAGAATTTTATCCAAGGGAGATAATTTGAATGCAGGAAAGACTGAATCATAGTTTACAAACGATGAAGCGCTGGCTGGTGCTTTGCAAGTGAGGGAGAATCAAACAGACGAACCCTCTATCAACGGAGTCGCTAGATCTGAAATCAGAGGAAATGCTTCAGCAGGCAATTGAGATGCTCTTTCTGAACTAATGACTTCCATTCAAAATGCTTACATTGGCCATATGGGCAGATCTGATTGTTAATGAATAATGTTGGTAGCCTAATACATAAGTGTCAAGTAGACCTATGAGTGGCATCATTCAATTAAATACCTCTTCCATTTCATTATTATCACTTGACTGACGTTCCTCTCTTCTTTGCTTTTTTTTAGCAGGTTGGATCCTATATCGCTGTAATGCAAACAATAAACTGCTCTGCTCTAATCGTTTGGGTCCTGAATGTAGTAGCATAATATAGGTTTTAGGCTTGTTGAGAATGTATTTTGATGGAGTTAGCGTTACCTGGCATCAACAGTTCTCTACATTGTTTGGTGTTTGCCCCTTTTATTGCTTATTTCATCGCCTCCATCCTGCTTCATATGCATTTGGGTCATGGCTTACTAACTTCGTGAGTTATGTTTTATACTGTAATAGGTCTGGGACCAGTTTCCTAATAGTCCCTCATTGGAGGAGAGATATATCTGAATGGATGGTTATTAAGGTATGAAAGTGATGGTAAAATTCTCAAGGTTTGCTGGCATGTGATGTTTTTATTAGTATGGTGGGTATTTGGTTGCTGCAAAATACTGTTCTGTCCATTCTTGCTGTGGGCTCAAAATTTTCTTGCTATATTTTAGATAATCGTGGTGCCAAGCTGATATTCGAAATGTCTGCAGCGATATCTGAGCTTGCTGAAGGGTTTTAACATTGGGTTGTGATCCTCTGCATAGTTATACTGTACAACACCAACTACCTGGGTAGGGATCCATCGTGCAACAGAGACAACAGAAGGACCAAGAAAATAAGCTAAAAGCCTGAAAGCTATTCATTTGCAAGATTATGAAGAAAGATCTCTAGACGTGGGGCTGATGTGTTTCAAATATTTCTGAGCTGTGACAGGCCATACCGCAGCGTCAAAATATCCTCTAAAGTGTATCCTTTGAAGAAGATCATCCAGTTTACATGTTGAAGTGCCACCTATGCCCTCACAGCTGAAAAATTTATTCTGCATGGGTACGTTGCCAAATTCACATACATTAGAGAATCATTTGTGAATGGTTAGAAGGCTCGAGCCAAGTTCAAGGTACCGAAAGTTTACTTCTGCAAAATTTCTCTTTGGTAAATAAACTGGTTGTATTTTCTTATTTTGGTGTATGCATCTACCTAGGCATATCATAGAGGTATACACATATTTTTCTTTTAGTTTGTGTCATTGCCTATGCGGCAATAACCTCTTGCTAAGCTCCGATATCGGCCCCTACAACAATATTCACCCCCGGTCTACCTCTTTAGAGCAGCACCCATCATTCACCATTTTATTATCTAATTCATTTCCTTGCCCTCCTCTGTATGTATAACAACTCATAGTATAGACACTATTCCCTTCAAACAACCCACCTTTCATAAGTATCCAATCTGTCAATTTATTACCTATTTTCACAAGCGCCCTGTCAAATACACTCCCACAACATAGTAGCCTAAGTAATGCCCTGTCAAGGTGTGCCATTTTGTTTCCTTGTTCCAGCTTAACTCAGATGAGCCGACCTGCTACAGCCTTGGTTTGTGGGGTTTTCATTGCCAGATAATGGTGAAATGTGATGTGCAAGTCAATTTAGCAGTTTAAAGGGGAACAATCAATAGAATCAAAGTTAGAAATGGGTAGGCCCAATGACATTCTGCTAGAAAGGAATGAAAGTCATGGTTATCTTGAATGACCCCAGTTGCCAAATGTTTATGCCTATGTTCATTATTACATTCATCTTAAATATTCAGCATTACAATAGCTCACGGTTTTAGCAGGCTTGAGTTGGCCAAATGATAAATGCCATGCATCAAAGTAGACATAAAGATCATATCATGGGCAACTGTTTAGTTAACATCCCCTAATTTTGTATTGAAGTTACAGTATCAACCAAGAAAGAGGTAGAAGCCTATTTAAATGAGCTCTTGTTTAGATATTCTTCCTATATAAAGAGCCATCCTCTACCTATGAACTTTCATACATCTTTACATTCACCATTTCACCTGTATACATATGTATATATATATTCATACATATATACAAATCTATATACGTATATAGATATACATATATATATATATATATATATATATATATATATATATATATATATATATATATATATAAGCATATATATCATTCCCTCTGTCCTTTTCATCATTCATATGAACATCTTGTAAGATATCCATATAGTATATGTCATTTTTCCTCCATTCTCATGCTAATCCAGTTGTCTCGCAGGAAATACGTAGATAAATTCATCATTTGGGGCTGTAAATTTGATTTCATGTGTTGTAATAGCTAGATCTAAATGAGAATTTACCTTTCCTGTTTTAGGTAGAATGGATGAGCATTGTAAATATCATTGATCTATTTGTTGTTCATACATTTTTTTCCTTTATTTCTCAAATTCTCACAATGGTGAAACACGAATGACACGTGCACCATTTCATAAAAGGTAAGTTAATTCTAAGTTGATGATTTACACCAACGACCATAGTCGGGGTGTAAACAAGACTTAGTATTTTTATCTTTTATGAAATAATACTGGATCCACACTGGATCCTCTTTCAAAAATCATCATATTCTTCAAATATTTCACCTTTTATCAGAGTTTAACTTAGAATTAATTCAATATATATACCAATGGCCATAGTCAGGGTATATTGAGAGTTAATTCCATTTTAAACTCTATAAAAGCACAAAATATGTTTCATTCTTCACCTGAGTTTAAATATAGATTATTATATGATACATTCAATGACCATAGTCAAGGATGTATTATATCTTCAATCTTATTTCAATTCATGTAAAGAATGAAATACAATTTTCAAAATCTAATTTCAAAATTTAAATTCATTCATCATTTAGGGTAGAACTGCATCATATTTTCAAAACTTTCTTTTTAAAATTCCAAGTGTTTCTTGTTCTTCATCAGATCTTATTCAAATCCAATTCTATCTCACTTCAAGATTCAAGAATTCAAATTCAAAGACCAATTTGACTTTGAAATTTCAAAATCATTTCATATTCAAAACTTCAAATTTCCAACTCAAATCAAAATCCAAATTCAAAGTTCAATTTAACTTTGAAGTTATCTTTTGATTTCAAAATCAAGTTCATCCCCTTATCTTCAATCAAGGTTTAGATTTGAATCTCAAGTTTAAAATTTGGGTTTCTAAAACCCAGATCCATCTTTAAAAGTCCTATTTGGACTTCTCAAAACCCAAATCCAAAGTCCAATCCTAGCCTCAAACTTGGATCCAGATTTCCAAGTATAAACTCCACTCCATTTTTGACCTCCAATTACAGATCTAAAATCCATTTAGGATCCAGATCCTTATTCTACCTTTGGATCTCAGATTCAGATCCAAAATTCCAAATTCTTAGGATCCAGATCTTCATTTTACCTTGGATCTCAGATTCAGATCCAAAATTCCATTTTAGGATCCAGAACCCAATTTCATTTTTTGGATCTTCAATTACAGATCCAAAATCCATTTAGGATCCAGATCCTCATTTCACTTTGGATCTCAGACTTCAGATCCAAAAATTCCATTTAAGATCCAAGATCCAAACCTTTTCCTTGGATCTCAGATTTCAGATCCAAATACCATCTTGGATTCCAAATCCTGAGTCCAATTCCATTCAAAATTCCAAATCCAAATCCCACTTTAAATTTCAAAACCAATTCCATTTCATTCCATATTTCAAATCAAGTTCTCATCTTAAATTCAAAACCCAAACTCTGTTCAGAATCCGGATTTCATCTTGAAAATTCCAACTTTTGCAAATCCCATTTCTCAATTCCTTTAGATTTCCCATATTTTCCTTCTAAATTCAAAAACTTCAAAATTGGAATTCAATTCCATTCCAAATATTCATCCAAGTTCAAACTCTTAAATTTAAAAGTCTATTTATGACTTTGAAAATTTCCTTCTCTTTTTATCTCAAAACTTCAAAATTAATTTCAAAATCCACATTTATTTTCCCAAAGCTCTTGATTATTCTAAAAACTTAGAACTTTAAATCTTAAGTTCTAAGTTAGAAATCATTTCTTCACTTTATCAGATTTGTCTCAGAAATACTTGGGAATTCTTCAAAACATTTTTAAAAAGAGCATACATCTTTGCATTTGCACAAGCATGATTCTTTGTGCATCTAGACTTAGGATAAATACTTAGATAATTTCTTAGCAAAGCAAAAGGCATAAAGTTCGACCCTTGGTTCGATTACCCCTGGTAAAGGCGCCAGGAACGATCGAACCTCGTACCGACGAGCGGATCCCGTCTCCCAGTTTTCTCGCAAATATTTCAAAAACGGAGGTGAGTTATTTCAAAATTCTTCAAAATTAAGGTCAAGTGAGACCCGCAAAATAATTCCTCTTCTCTCTTCTTTTCTTTATTCTTCTCTTTTCTCTTTCCATCTTCTATTTTTCTCCCTTCAAAAAGGAGGAAAATAGAGGTTAGAAAAGGAAAAGAGAAGAAAGAGAGAGGAACCAATGAGAGAGGAAATTTTTTGTGATGATCACACTAAGACAGTCAAAAAATTGAATATGTGATTATAGCATGCTCACATGTGTTCTAAGGCAGACAGAAAAACTCTATATGTGATTCTATCATGCTCATATGTGCTCTAAGGCAGGCAAAGCAAAAAACTTTATATGTGAATATATCATGAATGATATATGTTCTAAGGCAATTAAAAAAATCTATATGTGATTTTGGCATGCTCATATGTGTTCTCAGACAGTCAAAAAACTGAATATGTGATTATAGCATGCCCATATGTGTTCTGAGGCAGTCAAAAAAGTGAATATGTGATTATAGCATGCTCATATGTGTTCTAAGGCAGTCAAAAAAACTTTATATATGATTTTATCATGCTCATATGTGATCTAAGGCAGGTAAAAAACTTTATATGTGATTATAACATTCACATATGTGCTCTAAGGCAGGCAAAAAACTCTATGTGTGATTCTATTATGCCCATATGTGTTCTAAGATAGTCAAAAAAACTTTATATATGATTCTATCATGCTCATATGTGCTCTAAGGCAGGCAAAAAACTTTATATGTGATTATAGCATGCTCATATGTGCTCTAAGGCAGGCAAAAAACTCTATATGTGATTCTATCATGCTCACATGTACTCTAAGGCAGGCAAAAAGTAATATATGTGATTCAGTTATGCTCATATGTATTCTAAGGCAGACAGACAAAAAACTGAATATGTGATTATACCTAAGAAGGACCTGCAATCGAAGATCTCCTGTTCAGCACAAGATTGTTGATCTCATCTCGAAGAAAGGGGACGACGGTGTCATGGAAGTAGTCATTTATTGTATCCTTAATGATCTGGCGTACATTATCACCAGAAAAAATATGTTGCTGCTTGAAGCTTATGTCGGCGGAAGAAGTCTGTGAGCCGTAACTTGAAGAAGCAATAACTGGTGAAGTATTCAGATTACTCCCAAACCCGAACACGCGACCTTTTTTGGGTTCACCTGCTGCAGTCACCCATGTTGCAGGATCAAATGATGGATGCTGAGTAGCGTCATCGCCATATCGCTCTACCATCTGTTGCTCATATGCCTCCTACAAAATAATGTTTAAAGTATGCATTAATAATTAATGATAACATTATGATAACTTGCATATTGCAATGATTATTAATAGAATAAATACATACCGTTGTCGTTCTCGCCTTCTCTGATACAAAGACTCTCATGGTCTTCCGTTTATGTGTTTCAACAAACATATCCTTATATGGTACAATGCCTCCTTTTTCTGCTTCCTGCAAAGTTAAAGGACAAAAGATTTAGTTCACAAGTTTGCAACAATACTTATAAAATTAATATTATATATTGATGGGTTACCATTTTCTTCAGGTGGCTCCCAAATGTCTTAGATCCACCTGTGTGTAGATGGGCTTCGAGCATTTTCTTTCAATTTTGTGCAGCCTTCGCAGAGCGATTTCGAAATGCATCTCCCGCCCACTCATCGCACATTTCATCCCAATAATCTCTCCTGATAGTAATAGGGCCATGGCCCTTCCACTGTAGTGGATCATCTATTACGTCAGATGTTTTTTTGCTGCAGTCTTCATATTGTGCAGCATGTCTGCAAATCGATTGACAGCCACCTTCTGCCACACCTTCCTTGCATCATTTTCTTCCACCGTAGTTGCGAAGCGATTCGAAGCCTACAAATATTTTCAGAAAGTTAGTAAACATTACTTAAATAAATTAAATATGAAACACATTAACTATGAGAAACAACTGTATACCATGAATGATGACCACAATCTGTCTAACACCTCTTTTGGGTACTCTTTCCATTGAGCCACCGGTCCTGGTAGATGTTGAAGAAGTTAATTCCTAATCTCCCGTACTACTTCTTGTGGCTCAAACCTCATGATACACATGAATTGGTACACAGTAAATATCAATATAAAATATTTATAAGATATGCAATAATTGAAAACGAAATACTTACGGTCGATTATCGATATACACTATTCGAATGAGTCTTCTTGTGCCAGACTAAGAAGACCCTGCTTCCTGTGTTGGCTCATGACTTGTGTGATCAACTGGTGTAGGTGGGTCGTGTATAGGCGAAACATCATCTGTAAAAAAATACATTAAACTTTCTCAGAATACGCATTTGAACTAATCAAGCATCCAATTAGTTAAATGATATACCTATCATAGGAGCCCGTGAAGATGAAGGTTGGGCCTGGCTACTACTAGATGAGCGACCACTGTAACCTCCACGAACCATATTCTAACAAATAACATATGTCATACAATACATTCAAATAATTCACATCAAGTATTACAATACATTCAAGTCATTCGCATCAAGTATTATAATAATTCAAATCATTCGTATCAAGTATTGCAATACATTCAAATGATTCACATCAAGTATTACAATACATTCAAATCATTCATATCAAGTACTGCAATGCATTCAAGTCATTCACATCAAGCATTGCAATGCATTCAAATCATTCGCATCAAGTATTACAATGCATTCAAATAATTCAAATCATTCACATCAAGTATTGCAATAATTCAAATCATTTGTTGCATAAATTACAATACATTCAAATAATTTAAATCATTCACATCAAGTATTGCAATGCATTCGAACCATTCGTATCAAGTATTACAATACATTCAAATCATTCAAATCATTCACATCAAGTATTACAATACATTCAAATAATTCGTATCAAGTATTACAATACATTCAAATAAAATTTTTAATCATTCACATCAAGTATTGCAATACAACTCATTCATTCGCATCAAGTATTACAATACATTCAAATCATTCAAATCATTCACATCAAGTATTGCAATGCATTTAAATAGAGGTTTGTATTACAAAATTTTGCTCACTAGCTTGAAAATTCTTTCTCGTCACTTGTTTGACTTTCTTCTTCTTCTTCTTCTTCTTTTTCTTCTTCTTCTTCTTCATTGTTTGCCCATCCACTTGGTACATCATTTGGATCACATTCCTCTATGAATGTTTCATCGGCTAATGGAGATATGACATGCATATCATGCGCAACATCGTGACCATAAGCGAAGTTATAGACATCATCTGATTGATAGTAATCGTTGTCTTCAGCTAACTCATTTTTCTGTAACTGATCATACTCAGAGTATAGTTTGGACTTCACCTTGCAAACTGCCCACCAATCATTTCTATCTGACTTTTTTATACTCGGATATGAAGTATAATAAACTTGTTGAGCTTGCGAGGCTAATATGAATGGTTCATATATTCTAAACCTGGATTTATGATTCACCTCCACAATGCCTGAAGCTTTGTCGAGTCTTGTTGCAGTTGGATCAAACCAATGTCACTTGAATAAAGTTAGCCTGTTATTTATGCCTAAGTAAGTCAACTCCATTATTTCCTCTATAACACCGAAGTAATCATGTTCATTTTTACCGTAGCTGCTACCCTTGACACACACGCCACTATTCATCATTGATTTGTTTATATCGTAATCTTTTGTATGGAATCGATAACCATTTACGATGTACCCATTGTAGCATTGCACAACTTTGGTCGGACAATTTTCTAAATCACATATTCCTTGATCTTTAACATCACCATGGCGGACCTACGCACAGACATAAACAATGATTGTGATCACGATCAATTAAGTAACTTAGTGTTGTTTATAAGTACAAAATTTATGTTAGCTTTTTTACCAACTGTTTCAACCACTCCACAAACTTAGTTTCACGTTCTTTTTGTACTTCTGCATCAGTGAGATGTGAAACTTCTCTTTGCAACTCCAGATCAAATCGTCTGCAAACCACAAATACTTATATTATCGAGCCATGTATCCACATATAAAACATAAAAGGATTTATAATTGTGTTGCGTCTACATATACTTACTCGATGTATGGGTCGATCACTGAGCAATTAAAAAGAATATAGATGTGTGATGCGTCTTGCTCTCGATCTGTCAAGAGCCTTGATCGACAACTACCAAATGCATGCCCAAGTGGTTGAAATATCGACAGCTTGTCAGCTACAGTTACTTATTCTCCATCATCGTTACGGGGCGGGCATGTATAACGTGTTGGAATATGAGGTTCAAAGTACATAAATGAGAAATTTGAAATCTCTTCTAAAGTGTACGCCTCACAAATAGAGCCTTCTACTCTTGCTTTATTACGAACCTTTTTTTTGAGGTCAAACATGCATCTAGCAAAAATATACATTTTAAATTTTGAATATCTGTCATTAAAGAGACAAATATAAAAAACATATATCTTTCAAATGGGTACATCCATCGATATTGCACAGGGTCACCAACCCTTAGTTCATATGGCAGATGTATGATCAAATGTTCCATAACATCGAAAAATGTTGGCGAAAATATCTTTTCTAGCAGACAAACTGTGGTGATGACAAAGTCCTCGAGATTCTTTACATCTGATACTACGACCTCCGATGCGCACAATGTTCTGAAAAATCCGGTCAACTCAGACAGTACCCCCCATATAGGTTTGTCTAACATATCATGGAATGCTAGGGGTATCAATCGTTGCATAAAGATATGACAATCATGGCTCTTCAACCCATATAACTGTTCATCGTCAATCTTCACAGCCCGAGCAATGTTAGAGACATATACATCTGGAAATCTCAATTGTCTCAACCATTGACATACATGTTTTATTTGATCAGGTCCGAGCATGTACTTTGCCTTTGGTTTCAGTACTTTGTCATTATACTCTTTGAGTTCCAATTCTGGTCTTTTACATATTAATTTTAAATCCATACGGGTCTTCGGATTATCCTTCGTTTTTCCTTTAACATTCATTACTGTATTAAACACATTATCAAACACATTTTTCTCTACATGCATCACATCCAAATTATGTGGTATCAATAGGGTCGGCCAATACGGTAGTTCCCAAAAAATAGATTTCTTCATCCAATTGTGATTCTTCTCAAATCCATGAAAGGGTGTAGGACTGCGGGCATATGTTAATACATCTGAAAAGTATCGCAATCTTCTTAGAATCTCTATGCCAGACAATCTTGAGGATGGACTTTCCGTTTCAGTTGTACCTGCTTTAAACACATTCTTTTGTCATCAGAATGGATGGTCGCTGGGTAGAAATCGACGATGGCACTCAAACCAACATGGCTTCCTTCCATGCCTCAATCTAAAAGCTTTAGAATCCTCCATGCAGTACGGACATGCCAACCTCCCATGTGTGCTCTAACCAGATAGCATACCATATGCAGGGAAGTCACTGATTGACCATAGAACAATGGCCTTCATGTTGAAATTTTGTTTTTGGTGGGCATCATACGTGGTAACACCGTCATCCCACAGTACTTTTAGTTCATTAATCAATGACCTTAAATATACATCAAGATTTTGGCCAGGTGAGGTCAGACTAGGGATCAACAAAGACAAGAAAAGATTTAGACGTTTCATACACAAGCTTGGTGGAAGGTTGTATGGAGTTACAAATACTGGCCAGCATGAGTATGGAGTTGATCTACCCCCAAATGGATTAAATCCATCTGTACATAGACTGAGTCTAACATTTCGCACTTCCATTGCGAAGTTCTGATGAGTACGATCAAAGTGTTTCCAAGCTTCAGCGTCAATAGGATGTGTGATCTTGTTTTCATCGTGTCGAACTTTATTTGCATGCCATCTCATGTGTTTAGCTGTCCTTGAAGACATATACAATCACTGTCATCTATGATTGATAGGAAAGTAGCGGAGCGACTTGTATGAAACTTCCTTTGATCTTGTGCTACCATTGCCTCTTGTCTTTGGCTTGAACCGAGGATGCCCACATGACGGGCATGATATGTTGTTTTCCTTCTCCTTGAAATACAACATGCAGTGATTTGGACAATCATCAATCTTTTTGTAACTCATACCTAGAGCGTTGACCATAACTTTCGCATGATATAAATTTTGTGGCAATTTATCATCTTTAGGCAACATACTCTCCACAATCATGCACAAACAGTCAAAACATGATTGACTCAAATTATACTCGGACTTCAAATTCATTAGTTGAAGAACTGCAGACAAGATAGTGTGACTCTCGCAATCGTTCCAAAGCGTCTCATCAGCATCTCTAAGTAAATCATAAAATCTACTAGTTGCATTGTTTGGTGATTCTTCATCTACGACAGTTATTACATCACTAGAACTCATAGCAGAACCCAGTTCTGTTCCTACAACATCAAATATCAAATCCATATATGGATTATCGTGCACAATATTCACCCGTGCATCAAAATTGTTTCTAAATTCTTCTCCATGAAACATTCAGTTTTGATAATCACTCACAAAACCCTTTCTGTATAGGTGATGTCTAACGCTATGAGGTTCTACAAATCGATTATTCTTACAAATCTTGCAGAGACACTTAATCTGACCTGTGGGATCCACTGTACTGACACTTGCCGTTGCAAATTCTATAAAACTGTCAACATCATCCATATATTCATGCGATAACTCATTGTTCACTATCCTATGGTACATTCATTCACGATTTGCAGTCATTTTCTTATGATGTTACGAATAATAGCCTAATGAATTAAAAGAGAACAATCAGAATGCTACGATGAAGAAAATATCAAATTTATCATGCAATATATGATGTCATGCAATAACAAGAATTTTGATGCATGCATTGATAACTTAATATTTTCATGTGCAAACTATTAATGACACAATACAATCATTTGAAACATGCATTCATTATACAATTTCACATGAAAGTCATAATCAAATTGAAAGTAACTACATGCAAGCATGGATACCATTACATCAAACATTGCAATACATCGTAATCATTCATATCAAACAAATGACAAACATGTACCTTTAACAAACACACTTCAATATCCCACTAACTACTACCATGCATAGCATGAACTCCGTACTTCAAAAATAAGAACACTTCCATATTCATACATTAAAATCATGCTTAGCATGATCTCCGAACTCCAACAAAGCAGTCCTAGATATCAACAACTAAGTGAGTGTGTGAACAATAAAGTGTTACATCTAATAAATTAAATAACATGTGATACGCTTGCATGACTTACTTACCACGGGTATTTACCCGATTTGCATTGTTTTTGTCACTTACTTACCACAGGTGGCTGAGCACGAGCTGGTTCCGTTAAAAAATCTGCACAAAAAATACATTTTTAAAATAAAGTCACCACGAAAAAAAAAGGCTGTTCTGACAAGGGGTCGACTCTTCTGCTGTTCGGACAGGGGGTCGACCCCCTTACGGAACATAGGGGTTAACACCCTTACGGAACATAGGGGGTTAACTGACCCCCTGTTCGGGCAGGGGGTCGACCCCCAACCTTTCCGCCAGTGAGTCGACCCCCTGCCGGAACAGCAGAGGGTCGCCCCCCTGCCTGATCAGGTAGAGGGTCGACCCCCTGCCTGTTCCGGCAGGGGGATAAACCCATGCCGGGGTCGACCCTCTGCTGCGATCGATCCCCTACCGGAACAGGCAGGGGGTAACCCCCTACCGGAAAGGCAGGGGTTAAACCCCCTGCCGGAACAGCAGGGGGTTAATCCCTTGCGTTTT
Organism: Nuphar pumila; assembly: GCF_984573655.1. Classification (NCBI taxonomy): domain Eukaryota; kingdom Viridiplantae; phylum Streptophyta; class Magnoliopsida; order Nymphaeales; family Nymphaeaceae; genus Nuphar; species Nuphar pumila. Next base: position 131,742,525 of record NC_143253.1, read on the forward strand.
CCGGCAGGGGGTTAACCGCCTGCGTTTTTTGGCAGGGGGTTGCCCCCCTGCCTGAAAACGCAGGGTGGGGGGGGGGTGCCTTCCTTTACCTGTCTCCGGGGATTGGGACCTGCGGACGGTGGGACCGGCGAACGGTGGGACTGGCGAACGGTGGGACCGGCGAACGGCGGGAGCAGCGAAAAAAGAAAAGGAAAAGCAGTCTGGGATTAGGGTTATTCAAAAATTAGCGACGGATTAATTCCGGCGCTAAGCCAACATAAATCAAATTTATGGAACGAGCGACGAACTATATTCTGTCGCCATGTTCGTCGCTAAGTAACGACAGACTAGATTTGGTCGCTAACTTCGTCGCCAAATGGTGCGACCGTAATGACAAAACATTACGTCGCAAAATCCGTCGCTAAGTAGCGACGGACTGGGCGACGTTCTATATTCCGTCGCTATTTTTATAAACTTCATTAATTATAGCGACGGATGTTTGTCGCTCGTTAATCCATCGCTAACTAGCGACGAAAAGATTCTGTCGCTAACAACGTATTTTCTTGTAGTGATACCCGAGTCTCATCTTATTCACATGTTTAATAAAAACTTCTTCAGAAATTGCCTTGGTTAATGGATCTGCAACCATGTTACCCGAAGAAACATAATCAACTATTATTTCATTTTTGAACATACTGGTATGTGACTTCTATATGCTTACTTTTAGAGCTATCAGTCCTCTATGAATCAATTATATAAGAGCTTTGTTATCACAATATAATTGACTTAGATCTCTTTAAATATTTAAATTCAAATAATTTAGGAAGCGGTTTATCCAAACACCAAAGATAATTGCCATGTTACGGGCTATATATTCAACTTCGTAGGTTTTTTGTGCTACACACCTTTGCTTTTTGCATGACTATACAACTACCCTGCTTCCTAACATAAAAACATAATCAGAAGTGAATTTTGCTTCATCTCCATTACTAGCAAAATATGTATCTGTATAACCCACAAGCTTTAGCCTAATAGCTTGATAGCATAACTTAAGTTTCTTAGTTCTCTTTTAAGTACTGAAAGATTCTTTTTCCTGCTTCTCAATGTATCTGTATATTCAACTTCGTAGGTATCTGCTTATTAGACTCACAACAAAACTTAAATCGGGTCTAGTACATAGAATAACATATATCAGGCGTTCAATTGCCTGAACATAAAGAACATTTAGCTTTTTTTGCATCTTTTAGATAATTATTTTTGCTTAGTTCTAAGCTTTTAATTACATGAGTACATTTTTCTTTGATACTTTTCATTCTAAATCTTTTTAAAATATGATAAAAAAATTCTTGATTTAAACATAGCAACCTCAATTTTTTATTTCTTTGTATTTTAATTTCAAGAATATATGAGGTTTCACCCATATCTTTCATTTCAAATTAAGAACATAACCAAGATGTAGTCTGAATTATTATGTTTATATCATTCTTTGTAATTAGTATATCATTAACATAGAGGAACAATATAGTAAACTTACTCTCACTTTTCTTAGCATATAAGTCATGGTCCATACTATTTGTCTCATAACCCAACTTAGTTATGGTTTTATAGAATGTCAAGTACTACTGCCTAAGTGACTGCTTAAGCCTATACAAGAATTTATTCAACTTATATACTTGATATTTAATTTCAAAGCCTTTTGGTTGTCGCATAAATATAATTTCTTTTAATTCACTATTCAAGAAGGTTGTTTTCACGTCCATTTGATATAGGTCAAGATCAAAATGAGTCACTAGTGCCTAAATAATACAAATAGAGACCAATTTTGTCATAAGAAAATAAATTTCTTCATAATCTATATCTTAACGCTGAGAATAGCCTTTTGCAGTTAATCTTTCTTTGAACTTATCAATAGTTTCTTTCTTTTCTAGAATTCATTTACTATCAATTGCCTTACAATCCTCAGGCAAAGTAATCAGTTCTAAAACTCCATTCCTTTTTATATTATCCAACTCATCTTTCATTGCTTTTATCTAATTTTCAGATTCAAACTTAGGTTATCAAGAGTTTCATCCAAATTCATGAAATAGTATGATTCTTCTCTTAAAAAAAGATAGTAATCACATACGAGGGATGGGTTCGCAACATTTTCTGCCCAGTTTTAGGTGAAGACTTTTGGTCATTCACAATTGGTTCAATATGCTCAAACTCTTATTTAGATATACTAGAATCATTTATGATGTCATGAGGGACACCATCATCCTCATTTTCAAAGTCACCTTCTTTACTTTTCAAGAATTCTACTCTAGATTTCTATAAATCCTTTTTCAAAATTATATAATCTATAACCCTTTGAAAATATGAATAACTTTGGAGATGAGCGAAACCAATTTCCCCCATCACTACCCTTTGCGTTTATGCACAAATTTTTACTTGTATGTTCAACCATGAGCTAATTCCAAATTAATGTATTAGAACATAAAAATCAGTTCACTCTTATCTGAAAATGACAAGTGTGGATGATTGTGAAGAAGAATGGTCACCATCAAGCAAAAATCTTCATTGGAAAGCCAGTTTTATGACTGGAAAAGCCTGCAAGTATGCTTGTGATTACGACCTTTCAATCTATTTCTCAACTTCTAATCATAGCAACATCCACTAATCTATTACCCAGACCATGATTGTATTGATAGTCAGAGCTGCAGTTTGTTAACTACAGATTCTCATGTTCGAATCTCACTAGGAACACCCCAACTTGCCTATGTAATATAAGAATGCAATCCATCTTTCTTTTTTTATTTGGTGATTCGGAGCCAGAGATATACCACGTACTGTGACCTTAGTAAGCATGACACAACATGGAAAAAGTTCTTTGAGGAACAAGTGTACGTAAGAAGTTACTTAAAGAATAAGTGAGAAAGTCGTGTGACTGTGATTTACAATCATAGGATTATAAAAAAAAAAGTCAAAAACTAGCATAGCGTTGCAACGTGCCTTTAATGCTCACAAACCTGAGAAAGTTGGTCAGGGGTGGGTACCTTAGACTAGCTTTTTCAGGAACGACACTTTCTGAGGTGGGTACTTTCAGACAGTTGCAAACAAGCCCTTTGTCTGAAATAGCCTCTGTGACCAAGAAGGGTAGAGTTGGGATGCAAATAGGGGTGGCAATTGGGTTGGGTTGGCGGGTCAGCATACCTCAACCCGAACCCGACCCATTTATTAAACGGGTCGGCTGTGGCAAACATGAACCCGACCTGTTTATTAAACAGGTAACCCGACACGACCCGCCAACCTGCTTAATAAACTGGTTGGGTCGGGTAAACGGGTTGGCAGGTTAGCGGGTCAAGTTGGCGGGTCGGGTTTGCGGGTTGGCGGGTTGACCCGTTCGCCTAACACGTTTATTAAACGGGTCAGCCGGGTTGGCGGGTTGCCATACCCCTAACATGAACCCGACCCGTTTAATAAACGGGTTAGGCAGGTCAACCCGTTTATTAAACGTGTTCGTTTTTGCCCAACCTGAACCCGCCTAAGAGGCGAGTTGGCAGGTCGTGTCAGGTTTTGCCACCCCTAGATGCAAATGGGTCTGATCCAGGATGGAGGTTTTGCCAATTTTTCTGTTCCACATCTGATTCAGTCTGAATCTCCATGTATTCATTGTTCCAGATCCGAACCGTTTGCATCCCTAGGGTGGAGAAGCTATCACATAAAAAATGGTGCAAGTAGTAGTTTTTTTAACTGTGTGCCCTTTTCACACGAAAGGGGATTCTCCTCTTTATCATAATAAACGACACCTAAGGAAAGTGTGTTTAAAGAAAGAGAATTTGCCCTTTTTCTAATATGAGAATCGAGTTTGTTTGACATTGGAATTTTGCTTTCCGTGGTAAACAAATTGTAGTCTTCAAAAACCTGTTCTGATAAAAAACAAATATTGAAAAGCACCTTTGAAGTAAACAAAAGTTTCATTTCTTTCAAGTTGCATATGGAAGGCTAGGATTAGCCGACATTAGGAAGAGAATGTGGACTAATCGTTGCCATTGTTTGGATGGCTAAGCTCAACATAATATGAATTCCATCATAAGTCATACCGCGAGGGTCGAACGTGTTGATCGCAGCTTCGCGCGCTGACCAGGTTAGGCAACTGGTTAAAGGGTTGGAAGGAAGAGGTCTGCCTAGTTGCCAGTTATGTAATTTGCTTGCAATTCTGTTTTCATTCAACAGGGTTAAGGTTCAATTTATTCCTAAGAGTGTGAATAAGTAAGCTAGATCGTTGGCTAGACTAGCGGTTGTTACACCAGGCAGAGCTTGGCTCGACATGGCTCGGGACTGGTCCCCCCTTGTAAATTTGTAATATTGTGCATGTTGTCTGATTAATAAATCTGGTAAGGATCTGCCTAACCCGACTTTCTTTAAAACAAAAAAAATCCATCATAAGTCATGTTACGAGTTCTGTGATTGCTTCCCTCACCCACTTTTTTGCCTTGGTAACTTTCAGAATATAAATGGCCATCAAAATCCAAGCCAAGTTCCAGACCAACAACTACGCCCCGGGTGATTGGGTCCAATCGAAACCTACTCTAGTGGGCTTGGCTAGATAGCCCCAAACCTGGTTCAAACTCAGCATCTAGAGATGGAGAGATCACCAAGATGCTAGCCAGCCAAGGAGTCAAGATCACCATCTTCACCCTCTCTCTCTCTCCCTTCTTTTTCTGCTTCTGTGCACATCCAGCAGATGATCCTACATTGGTCCATCAAGCACCGACTGACATGCACACTGACTGTAGCATGGTTCAACTTGATGAGTTGTGGAGCCTGATTCAGAGTTTTTGTCCTTAGAGGAAAGGGGTCCGGGGGCTCCCCCCGGTGCGGGTCCCGCTATGCGGTCAGCGGTCCAGGGGGGTCCACTGCCCCCCAGAACAAATTTTTGTTGGCCTTATATAATTTTTTTTCTTTCCCTCTTGTAACTATCGAAAAAGAGCAATAAAGTGTTTTGTTTGATCGTGGTGCTCATATGTTTCCTTCAGTTGTTTCTTGCTCGAGGTTTTTGTAATAGCCTTTCCCATGATTTTTTTATTTTTTTTTCGCTATGTGATTTTCGTAAATCACTACTCAATTTAGTGATTTGTCATTTTTTTCGCTACGCGATTTTCATAAATCGCTACTCGATTTAGCGATTTGCCATTTTTTTTGCTACGTGATTTTCGAAAATCGCTACTCGATATAGCGATTTACGAAAATCACATAGCGATTTGCCATATTTTTTGCTACGTGATTTTCGAAAATCGCTACTCGATATAGCGATTTACGAAAATCACATAGCGATTTACCATTTTTTTTGTTACGCGATTTTCATAAATCGCTACTCGATTTTGCGATTTGCCATTTTTTTGGCGTGATGCGATTTTCGTAAATCACGATGCCGAACACCGCCCCCTTGAGCATGAACTTCGCTATGATCAGGCTGTAGTCGACAACCATCCTGATGGCAGTCTTGAGGTTCATGATGGGGAAGCCAGAGGCTGTACTCCATTGTAGGTGTACTGGAGGAAGATTCCGTTATAGGTGTCCCTCGAAGGCGGAGGAGGATCCGCCGCAGTCGGTTGCTCGCTGGACGAGAGCAGCATTTGAGCCACTGCTAGCAGAAAGAGGATGACGATCACCATCTGATCGCCGACTCTTTGCCTCCCTTAATTTCTTCTCTAGAGAGAGAGAGAGAGAGAGAGAGGGTTTTACAGTGTTTTACGAAGAAGAAAGAAGAAGAAGATAACGATGAAAAGTTCAAACAGAAAAGAAAGAGAACGCGCTTCAGGTTCGTTTCGATGTTTAGACTTTGAAGAGTCAACCTCATCCTCAACTTTCTGGATGAAGGACATTTTTGTCCTTTTTTGAACTGTTGTTTCCCTTTTTTTGAATGGAGGACATTTTTGTCATTTTCTTGAATCGTCGTTTCATGGCAAGAATAGCAAGAAAGGGTACTTAAATCTTTGCAACTGCACCAGACTTTGATGCTAAGTGATGCTGACATACACGAGAATACGAGCCCCATGTGCTTACATACGTGGCGCTCATTCGGACCCCCGAACACGAGATATGGGATTCAGTGCATCATCAGGGGAGAACATACACTACCCTCTCCAACTTGATTGATCCCTCAAGGATTCCTTATGGGACACAACTATCTTCTCGTTAAATGAGTTGGACTTGGATAAGCTAGACAATCTTATCCCAAAACCTTCCTGGCGAGATCTAGATTGTTTTCTAACAGACCCCCTCAAGTTGAGTAGGGTGGCAGCCACTTTGAACTTCCTGAATAACGTTTTATGCCGTTGAGAATTCAAGGCTTAGATCAACACATCTGCTACATGATCCTTCGCAGATATACATATGACCACCAACTTCTTCTGAGCAATCTTGTCTTTCACAAATTGTAGATCAACCTCAATGCATTTGCTTCTACTATGAAGAACTAGATGAGCTGCCAAATGAGATGCACCAAGATTATCGCACCATAATATAAGTGTCTCGGTAGAGACACCTTTAACTCTTGTAAAAGATACTGAACCCATGTGATTGCATATGTGCCATTGGCCAAGGCTCTATATTCAGACTCAGTGTTTAACTGAGACACAATGTCTTGTTTTCAAAAGCTTCATGAAACGAGATTAGAACCAAGAAATACTGCATATCATCCAGTTGATCTGCAATCATTTAGACAACCTGTCCAATCAACATATGAGTAAGCAGATAGATTTTGATTTTAAAATGTTTAGATTTCAAACCCATAATGAAGCATTCCTTTTAAATACCAGAGCATACATTCCATTGTTGTCCAATGAGTCTTGGTGAGATCCAGCATAAACTGACAAACTCGATTTACAAGAAATGCAATGTCAAATCTAGTCATAGTGACATATTGGAGAACTCTCACAATGCTTCTATATAAAATAGGATCTTTGAACTTTGGACCAAAAAGAGTTGAAAGAGCTGGACTCAATGCCATAGGCATGGACACAAGTTTGGCTCCTTGAAGAGACTATTTTTAACAATTCAAAAATATTTTTTTTCTAAGACAAGATCATGTTGAACTTATTTCAATAAACTTCTATGTCAAGGAGGTAATGTAGTGGTTCCAAATCTTTCAAAGCAATTTTGTTGACAAGTTTTAAAATCAAATCTTCAACAAATTTGTTTTATTTCTCAATAATTATGATATCATCCACATAGATTAAAATATACACAATAAAATTTTTGTCCTTGAATATAAATAGAGATGTATGTCTTTTCTCCAGAGAAACTGAATTGCTAGAGATAAGAATTCAAGCAAAAAACATCAAGCTCTGAAAGCATGTTTCAACCCATAAAGATACCTTAAGTTTCTACACATAATTTGAAAGATTCGGATTTTGAAATCTTGGAGGTTGCTCCATATAAACCTCTTTGTCTTAATACCCACTCAAAAATGCATTCTTAACATTCAATTGTTTTATATTCCAATACAAAACTAGCCTAATAGTTGTAAGCTTGACTACAAGGCCGAAGGTTTCAAAATTGAGTGAAGGTTGTTTCTCTAACCCATGTCGAAAGTCAACATGTAGTTTCCTCCATTCGCAAAAACATTGTGTGTAGGTTCAACATCCCCAAGAACATTACAACCCACTTCAAGAACCCAAAAGTGGATAAGACTTAAAAAAGTTAAGAATAAGCCAACATTTCTTTGCTTCCTATTAACCCCAAGGTAATGGCCACGCAAAAGCAACTAATAAAACCATTATCAAGATCATAAAGAGAACTATTATTAGGGGTTGTGATTAGCATAAAAATTGCATGATGTGCTATGGGCTTATAGGACAACCATGTCATGAAGGTTCTAAAAAAACAAAAAAAGAGAGCAAAAATATTTGATAATATAGGATTAATCCAATCACCATAGAGTAGCAACTTTTCCACAAAAGGCATAAGTTCTATTGCAGCTTTGGAAGACTTGGCACACACCCTGAATTCATATTGATCTTCCCCCTTTGAAAAAAAATCAATGCATACAATGTTAGTGTCAGGACGACAAATCGAGTTTGGCATCTACATCTTTCGAGAGCCAGACTCCAAACATGTTTTCTCTCCTTTTGGGTCATGGACGACAAATGAAAATTTCCATCCCAATTGATATCCCCTCCTTTCAAGGTCATGGACAACAAACAAAGTTTGTCATCCCATCATGATTTTCCCATTTTTTTGGTTATGAGTGGCAAATAAAGTTTGTCGTCTAACCATGATTTTCCCCCTCTCAAGACATGGACAATAGACGTGGTTTTCTGTCCCAACTGAATTTCTACTTTTGGTATATGGATGACAAAAGCAGATTGCCATCCCAATGAATTTTTCCCATATTGGGGACATGGATGACAAACTGTCTTTTTCATCCCTCCATGACTCCTCCTTTTTAGGGTTCTGGATGACAAACATTGTTTGTCATTCGCCTTATTTTACCTCTTCTGTGGGTGTCATCCGACAGCTCATACAACGGACGGTGATAAAAGGGGCGAGGTAAAGCAGGAAGAGAATGATTACTTTTCTTATTAATCTTATTGTCTCACACTTCAATTGTATTTTATATAGGTTACAAGATACATCTTATGTACAGTTACACGAAAAAGAAAATCATTATTATTATCGGTAGATAATGAATAACACAATCTGTTAACCACTACCACGTATGTAGGTAGATGGTTATCAAATGACATGTGATAATGTTGAGAATTCACGATAACTCATTATCAAGTCATTTAGAATACCTAACGGATTGCGATAACTCCTTGTCGAGAATAACTAATACGCCCCCTAAAGTTGGAGCATGTGGATCGAGCATGCCCAACTTGGACTTCAAAAGAGATAATTGTGCACAGCCTAAAGATTTGGTGAAAATGCTGGTGCACTATGAGTGGGTAGGAACAAACTGAGTGTTGATTAGCCCACTTTGAATTTTCTCCCGAATAAGGTAAGAATCAACTTTGATGTGTTTGGTGCGTTCATGGTAAACAGGGTTACAAGCAATATGCAGAACAACTTGATTGTCACAAAATAGAGTCATGGGTTGAGGGTGAGAAATCCCAAAGTCGGTCAATAAAGATTTGAACCAAATAAGCTCACAAGTGGCTAATGTCGTGGAACGATACTAGGCCTCTACAGAGGAGCAAGATACAGTGGACTGTTTCTTAGATTTTTAGCAAATCAGACTCGGGTTGAGCAATTATGCAATATCCAGCCTGCGAGTGATAGGGCAAGAAGCCCAATCAGAATATGAATAGTCGAGAACACTTAACTGACTAGATGTATTCATTAAAATCCTTTGGCCTGAAGTGCCTTTAAGATAGCGCAAGATGCAGAGAGCTGCGTCCATGTGAGGAGTGTGTGGTTGGTTTGAGAATTGACTTAAAAGGTGAAAAACATATGAGATGTCGGAGCGCGTGATGGTGAGGTAAATTAATTGACCAATTAACCGCCAGAAAAGGCTCAGATCTTCCAAAAGGGAACCATCTGTAGTATTGAACTTATAGTGTTGCTTCATTGGAAAGGAACATGGCTTCGAACCTAGATATCCCATGTCTTCCAAGATATCTAATATGTACTTGCATTGAGAAAGAAAACTTCCTTGTTTGGAGCGAGCCATTTCAATGCCCAGAAAGTATTTAAGAACACCGATGAAAATTATATTTGAAGGCACAGATCTGATCAAGATTATCACCTCTTATGATGATGTCATCTACGTACACCAAGATGAACAAAAAAATAAGCAGTCCCGGTCGTACAGAATAAAGAGTAGTTAACCTTGGATTGAACGAAACCAAATTCCTTTAAATAAGAGGAAAGATTTGTAAACCAATTCTGCGAGTATTGTTTACGATCGTAAATGGACTTATGTAGACAACAAACTAGATGCACCCCATGATGAGAGAATCCAGGAAGAAGCTACATGTACACCTCCTCATCGAAATCACCATAAAGAAATGTGTTGTTGACATCAATTTGAAAAAGTTGCCGACGACGAATAGAAGCAATGACAGAAAGGCAGTGAACAATGACTATCTTGGCAACTAGAGTAAATGTCTGATTGTAATCGAGACCTTCGATTTGAGTGTATCCTTTCACTACAAGAAAAATGTTAATTAGCGACGGAAATTTGCGACGGATTTTTTCTGTCGCGAATTAGCGACGGATTAGCTAGAGAAAACTTTCTTCATGAATCCGTCGCTAAGTAGCGACGGATTAGCGATGAAAGTTTTCTCTAGCTAATCTGTCGCTAATTAGCGATGGATTAACGACAATAATTGTTTCGTCGCTAATTCTCAATACAAGAAAAACATTTTAGCGAGGGATTTAGCGAGGGAATTTTTCTGTCGCTAATTAGCGACAGATTAGCGATGGAAAAATTCCCTCGCTAATTTTCTATTTAAATCGAGCGCGAAATTTTCCCTCTCTCCCCATTCAAAATTTAAATCGATCGCACTCTATTTAAACTGACTTCTTCGGAGGACGGTGACGTCGAAGAGCGCGTTGGAGAGTGGAGGACGGCGATGCCGGAGGACGGTCGGCGCCGGTTCACGGAGGACGACGACGCCGGTTCACGGAGGACGGTAACGCTGGTTCACAGAGGATGACAGCGACGCCGGTTCACGGAAGATGACAGTGTCGGTTCATGGAGGACGACGACGCCGGAGAGCACCGGTTCACGGAGGACGACGACGCCGGAGGACGGTCGACGATCACTGGAGGACGTCGGCGCCAGTTCACGGAGGACGACGACGCCGGTTCACAGAGGACGACGACGCTGGTTTACGGAAGATGATGGTGACGCTAGTTCACGGAAGATGACGGCGCCGGTTCATGGAGGACGGCGCTAGAGAGCATCGGTTCACAGAGGACGGTTCACGGAGGACGACGACGCCGATTCATGGAAGACGACGATGTCGATTCACGGAGGACGGCGATGCCGGAGAGCATCGGTTCATGGAGGATGATACAAGTCCGGCGATGAGGCAAAACGATCATTCTGTGCAATGCCTGTCGGGTGCGGTATAAGTCCGGCTTATTGCTGCCGGAATACCGCCCAATAGGGATCATTTTTTTTATTTTTTTTAAAATTTAGCGATGGATTAGCGACTGATAATGTTCGTCACTAATCCGTCGCAAATTAGCGACGAAATTAACGATAGATAAGTTTTTCCGCTAATTAGTGAGCAAAAATTCGTGATGGCTTCTATACATCGCTAATCCGTCGCTAAACAATTTAGCGACGACTTAGCGACGGATTAACGATGGATATAAGCCGTCGCTAATCCACAATTTTCTTGTAGTGTTTAGCAACCAAGCAGGCTTTATAGCGTTCAATAGAACCATCAGACCAAAATTTGACTTTATAGACCCAATTGCAATCGATAAGATGTTTACCTTCAGGTAATGTCGTTATCATCCAAGTGTGGTTTGCCTCAAGTGCTCGGATTTCAGCAGCACCAATGCTGGTATTTCATAGCTTGAGAAAAAGTCTTTGGCTCAAAAGCTTGAGTGATGGCTGGTTGCACTTTTGGAAGTGATATTTTTAAAAATTATTTTTCAATGAAATACATGGGAAAATCGTCAACCAAAGATATAAAAACCGACTTTCCACCGAAGTGGCGAGTACGGGTCGAATCCACAGGGAACGGGATATTTCTGAATTAATTCCAAAATAAAACTTTATTAATAAAAACAAAGTTTACAACTATGTCAATGTTTACAAGTTACATTAAATAACATTCTAAACTAGGAAAATAAAATAAAATCGGAGGCTAAGTCTTCTGCAGGTCTCCAGGGGCATTTCTGTCTTTTCACATCAAGTGCAGTTGCACATTATAATTGAATTACACCTGTGAACCTGTTCTAACTCAACAACCTACACAAGAAGAACACAAAATCAGTAATTAAATCAAGAATTAATCTAAATTACATCTACAACTAATTCTATACTATTTCTAAATTAAACTACAGTTAATTTAAATATCTAAAACTAAAATTATACTAACTAAGTAAACTAATTAAACTAAATAACTCTAATTACTCTAAATACTGTTAATATACTAACTACACTGCTAGAAAACAGTAAAACTACACGAAATCAGACAAATAGTTAAAAGATTGTTTTGTCCCTAAAGAAGGCAAAAATGGATTCTGACAGCTTTTTGCAAAATGACTGTTTGAGGGGTCAAAAGAAATCCAAAATTAGTCAAATCATTTCTATTCTGTAAAAGACAAATCCAAGAAGCTGACACATTTTACAGAAGTGAAAAATACGTTCTGGATCTCCAGAACGAAGCATTTCAAAATCAGGATAATTTGGGAAATCGCTGGACCCGAAATTTCAAAATCAGAAAAAGCTGTTTTCATAATACGCTTAAAAACCAGACCAAATCAACTCGGATCGAGCTGAAATTTGGTCTGCAGACAGTTAACACACCAATATAAAGAATAGAAAAATAATTTTCAGGAAACTCTTGAAAAATCTACATGAAATAACTAGTGCACGATCAGGTAAAAATTAGGGTTTTGGTTCAGTGCACTATTCATCCCTTTGAATCCATAATTGACATTAAAACCTTAAAAGACATGGAAAAACAGTCTGAAATAAACCTATGCTGATGCTAAACTATAACAAAGACAATAATTAAGCTAATTACAATAAAAACTAAGAAATTACACAAACCACTACTATTAAGTCTAATCTACACTACTTGTTAAATCTAAGTTAACATAAACTAACTAACTCACTAATTCTAAGTATACACTATCTAACTGCATTACACATCTAGATAAATTAAGTATACTCTAACTAATGTAATTAACTAATGAACTATTTAGTCTAGTGTTAATTCTAATCTACTAAAAACACATACGATCTAATGTTAAGCTAACTAGGGTTAGATAACTACCTAAAATTAACTATGGTTAGTACTAATTAGGGTTAATAACTAATTAAAGTTAACTAAATCTAAGGTTAATTAACTATAGAGGGTTAGTATAACTAGGACTATGGTACGGTTAGGATAACTATGGGTTGGTTAATGAGGGTCGGTTAGATTAATTACCTAACTATGACTAGGGTCGGTTAGGGTAACTAACTAGGGTTGGGTAAGGGTTAACTAGGGGTAAACAATTAATTATGGTTAGATACCTAAAGTTAGTCTAACTAGGGTTAGGTTTAACTAATTAGGGTTAGTAGGGTTTAACTAAGGGTCGATTGGGTTAATTAACTAACTATGGTTAGTTAGGGTGGTGGTTATGGATATGGAATTGAAATGGGTCCACGTCACCATAATTGGGTTAGATACTATACTAATAACTAACTAGAGTTAGAATTAACTACTTAAGATAGGGTCGACTAGGGTTTGACTAAAGTTCAAATGCCTACTAGGTTTGACTACTAACTTAGGTTAGCTAAGGGCGGTTAGGCACTAACTAGAGTTATCTATAGGTCGGATGGGCTAAGGTGGTTAAGGGGTCGGTTAAGACTAACTAGGGGTTTGACTAAGGTAGGGCCGACTAGGGTTAAATAAGTTAACTAAATACCTAGGGTTAATCTAACTAACGAGGGTTAGTTGACTAAGGGTAGGCTAACTAATTTTGGTCTCCTATGGGTTGACAAAGGTCGGTTAGGGTTAGGTAGGGTTAACTAAGGTCAAATGAGGTTAACTAGGGTTTGGATAAGATAAGGTAGTTAAGGGGTAGGTTTGGGGTAAGTGACTAGGGTTACTAGGGGCGACTAGGGTTTACTAAGGGTTGATTAGGGTTAGTATACCTACCTACGGTTAGTACTCACTCAACTAGAGTTAGGAGTCTAACTATGGTTAATAGGTGGCGGTTTAGGATAGAGAACTTGAATACACGCCAACCTAGAATAGAATAATTACATTACTAACTCATTATCATTTCCTAAAACATTAGTATAAGTCTAAATTAACTCCTATATTCACTATACACTAAAATTAGCACCTACCTAAATAAATATACACGGTTTTCACAAACCTAATTTAATTCAATAAACACTACCCTAATTAGCATACACGAATTTCTAAAATCTATACTATTACTAACTTACTAAATTAATTAACATTAATCCTATGCTACGTTAAACTAGGAAAGAATAAATAGGGCTAATAAAATAGAAATCCACGAATTTGGTATGAATCCTCTCCTCTCCTTATTGCTTTAATTGCAATTATGGAAATCTTTCAATTTCAAAAACCGTCCAGCCCTTTTGAAATCCGTTTTTCCTTGGTTCACTCAAACATTAATTCCCTTTTTGAAAACCTTTCCAAAATCACATTCCACGATTTTGACTGGTCTTAAAAGAAGAGATAGCATTTAATTTTTTTGTCAAAATCGTGTAAACCATTTTGGAAACTCTTTTTAAAATCCAAGCATTAAATACTCTTTTTGAAAATCCTTCCCAAAGCATCCCACACGATTTTTGGGGTTGGCTTTAAATAAAAATCTTTAATATGGCATTACTTACCCCAAAGCTCGTGTAAATGCTTTTGGAAGAACCTTTGGAATTCCAAAGGGTTTCCAAAAATCGTGTAATCCTCTTTAAAAGGCCCTTTGGAATTCCAAAGGGTTGCCAAAAATCGTGTAATCCTCTTTAAAAGGCCCTTTGGAATTCCAAAGGGTTGCCTCATTGGAACAATAAATCATTTATAACTGGGCTAGGGAATAGAGATTTCCTTAAATGCAATTCACGATTTTAGAGGGATTGGTCTTCTACCAAAAACGGATTCCCAACTATAAATACTCAAATGCCCTTCTAGCTAACATCTCACATTAAATAAATACCTAAATTATTTTAACATAAGTCTAACTAAACTAACATATAAACAACTAACTCAAGGACAAGAAGGAAAAATGAATTATGGATATCTATCGCATTAAACACTACACTCACAATTAAATTACTAAAGTAAGGCTAAATCAACTAAACGAAAATTACAAGTTATATCTATTCTCAAGAACCTACATCTAGAAATCATATCAAACAAATCTAAAATTAACTTAACCAATGACTACCTATAGCAAATTGAAACGAAAATGAATTGAACAAAACTTAGGTGGAATCTACTCCAACATAACAACTAAAACACATAAAACCAAAAATTCTATTCACGATTGAAAATTATACTACAATGTTACACATTAAAACTAGAATTGAAAATGATAAAGCACAAGAAATAATCTGACTACCATAGCATACATTTAACCAATAACACATAAAACGAATAAACATGAATCTATTATGAACGACTACTAAAGCTAAAACAGAAAACTATAACAAAACTAAAATTGAAATACCGACTTTTAAACATCTAATTATCTACGAGACTGATCTAGATATGAACTTGATTGAACTAATACAGCAACCAAAAGAATCACAGAATTACTTAACAACTGGCTGGACGCTCTACCTAAAACCAAAAAAAAAACACAACACTCGATATTTAGTTTGATCAAAATCTAAAAACGTTAAACAACAAAAGACATATACACAGCTCCTAAAGTGCTAAACTAATTCAAAACAAGATAAAGGGAACTGGGATATACTAGAAAACATAGGCATACAGAAATATATTTTGATTACATGCACACACCCAAAACATGCCTAAAAACTCCCAACGTTGGATTGAAAAACATATAAGTAAATGACTCAAACACCTAAACATCCTACGTGCTGGCTTTTGCACGAACAAAAGCTATACTAAGGCTGACAAAAATACAGAAAAACACCCACATATTACACACGCACATGATAGGTTTTAACTAGAAGCAATGGGTGAGAAGACCTACCTTTTGGCCGATCCGAAGAATGGGGGGATGAAGAAGAGCGGACTTTGCTTGGCTTCGCACCGTTCGGGACCTCGTTGATGTTGGAAATACGTCATGGTACCATGTTCTACAGCTGCAACACGTTGGAAATCCACCGAAGATGAAGTGTGAACCGATTCTCGATCGGGGGGCGTAGAAGACCGGATGGAGGTAGAGCCGGCCCTTCTCGTTGGAGTGTTTCGCACTTCCACCCGAGAAAAGTGTTTCCCACCTCTGCTGCACCTGCAAAATACAGCAACAAAGTGATTAGCCAACAATGGAGATTAAAGAGCTGAGAAGGTTTGAAAGGGAGACAAGATAGAAGGCTTGGATTTCAAGCTTTTCTTCATGTCTTCAATGGAGATGGAAGGAGGTGGAAGATGAGAAGGGGGCTGGAGCTAGAATCGTGCCCCTAGGGCACGAAAACCAAGGCAAAGACAGGGCTGGAATGGGCGCCCCCCTCCTTTTAGGCGATTTGGCTTCTTTTGGCTCTTTTACAAAAACAGGTTAAAATAAAAATATTTACTGGGTGCCTCTTTCTGCAGGGGGTTTTTAGAAAATGTTTTTACAAAACTTAAGTGGGCTGGAGTTGGGTTAAATCCATGTAATTTGGTCCAGATCCAAAGTCCAAATGGGCTTCTGGATCCAAATCTCTCAAATTGGATATAATATTTGACCCGTTACACTGTAAATGTCATAATTCCTTCAAATTAACTCTGATTTTGATGAAATTCGAACCAAGGCTCCCTAACATCATTATGCACCTAAGTGTATGCTTTAAACCTATAGATGATGCATTTATGCAGTGAAAACATGTTAAGAAAACGTGATATTTATGCATCATCAATGGCGGCTAAGAAGGTTCGATGAGAAGAAAAAAAAATGCTAATATTCAAGATAATGGTAGAGATGATGATGAGAATTCAGAGCCACATCACATGAATCATCTGATTGGAGTACGAGGGTTGAAGAGTAAGACTTGAAATCCTTGAGGTAAGAAGGTGGTTGGCGAGGACGATCAGATCGATGAAGGAGAGGCATGTCGAGGGTGTTGTGGGTGTCGAGCGGAATGAGTGGCTCATGTGAAACAAAGGGCAATGTGGGAGCAATTGGGAGGGTGGACAAAGGCTATACGTCGTGAGGTTGTGGATATGATTCATGGGGTTCAAAAATGGGTATGGGGATGGCATTATTGGCATCTAGAGTAGGGGGCATCTTAATCTTGAAAAGAAAAAATATTTTCATAAAATTTAACATCTCTACTGACAAAAATCTTTTGAGATTCAAGATTATAAATTAACTTTATAACCAACATAACCATTTGGATATCCTACAAAGATGCATTGTTTGGCAACTTAACCATATGGATATCTTTGTTGTATACTGTTGGGACGACAATCCACTTTGTCGTCCATCTCTGAGACGATAATAACTCTTTGTTGTTCATCCTCTGGATGGCCAAAGTGCTTTATGCTGTTTGTATGCACTGACATTTGTCATGCTTATCCTTGTTCTCAATTCCAAAAATGGTTTGACCTTATTCATCGAAACCCAAATGATCTCAATAACCCAATTATTTTTCAAACTGGTCTGACCTCGTTCAGCAAGATCTAAACAGTTTCAGCAACCTAGACATTTTCAAAACTGGTCTGATCTCGTTCAATGAGACCCAAATGGTCTCAACAACCCAATTGTTTTTAAAACTGGCCCGATATCGTTTAGCGAGACTCAAACAGTCTCGGTAACCTAGCCATTTCTAAAATTAGTTTGACCTTGTTCGGTGAGACCCAAATAATCTTGACAACCTAATTATTTTTAAAGTTGGCTCAACCTTGTTTGGCAAGACCAAAACGGTCTTGGCAACCCAGATACTATTTTCAAAACCGGCCCGACCTCGTTTGGCAAGGCCCAAACGGTCTCGACAACCTAGCTACTATTTTCAAAATCGGCTCGACCTCATTCAGAGAGACCCAAAAGGTTTTGGCAACCCAATTTTCATTTTCAAAACTGGCTCGACCTCGTTCGGTAAGACCCAAACAGTATCAACAACTCAGTTATTTATAAAACTGGTTTGACCTTGACAACTCAATTACTTTTACATCGGCTCGACGTTATCAAACCCTATTCAATTTTTTGGTCAGATTCGATTAATGACAAATAAAGGCATACGTAGACACCCAATTTGTTCATGACGAACAAATGCTAACATCTTGTGAACAAGTTTTCAAGTGAAGATCTAAAAAGGCCAAATAAAAATATTCTACTGTATTTTGATGTTTTGTATTTGGTAGTCTCTTAGTCATAAATCCCGGATTTGTTACTATGTATTGACAAATGCAGTAGATTTTGACGGAATGTTATCATTCGAACTAAGCTGACAGGCATTATATCTTGCAGAATAGCTTGATACACAAGAAGAGCATTTCCCTGATGGACCATCCACCTGTGATCAGCCAGGACGTTCAGCCTCCTGGCACACAAATATGTTAATGATCTTATGTTCATCGTGCATAACTAGCAGTATGAGTAGTATAGTCATCAATATCGGTATCAATAGGTTCCTGGTAAAGCAACTTTTAAGGAGAACTAAAGTTTAACAGATTTTGTTTGGGGGAAATATAGGAAAAATCATGGTAATGAACAGTGCTTTGGTTTTTCAATAATAAAAAATGAAGCATGAAAAAAACTTGTGTAGACTAAGACTCAAAGTTATTTTTATTTATTATGGAATGTGTGTGTGCGTGCATGTGTGCACGCATCTGTGTGTATAAAAGATTTGTTCAAGAAACTTGATGAAATGCAGGTTCTTGGATCTGCATTTTTAGCAGTGATGGCTGCTGGGCCTGCCATGATGGAACAGATAACGCATCTTACTGCATTCCGCGGATTTGCTGGGACATCCATTCTCATACTTGTTGGGTGTGCAACAGATACAGCTAGGAAAGATCAAGATGAAATAATTTCACAGAAATACAAGAACATTGAGTTTATGATATCAACATGCCTATGAAGTCCCCACATCTATATTGCTGCTTGTGCCCCCAGATTGAAATGGCTATGCAGGCAAGAGGCCATCTGTTGCTGTTTATAATTCAATATCAGGAAACAGATGGATGTACAGTTAAGTGGACCATGTTAACACCAATTATCAATTCATTTATTTAGCTATTCTTTGTACCTTAATCACAAACTTGACCTCAACGAATTACCAGCCTTTACTGGAGCAATTGGTTCAACCGTAAATGTCAAAATTAAATAACATAAATGTGGAAGTTTATTATTAGAACTCCGTACTAAATCATGTTATTGGTGGTTCAGGCAAAGGCCCAATTTGCTAGTGGCCATAAGCAAGGAAATGGCCCAGGACATAGAATGAGCACTATGTGACTTCCAAGCTATGCCACATGGTTACAGCTATGGATGTGGGGTATGTTAGAAAAGTTTTAAAATATAAAATCTTAGTGATTTTGTTTTCTACCAAAAGTGCCTCGAAAAAGTTTAGTCTCGTATCTAAGAGAGAAAAGTTTTTCAAGAGGTTTAAATAGAGAGTTTGTTATATATTCTTTACTTTGATAAGCCTTGTCTTTAGGTGGTTTGCGGACGTTGCTGCACGATGGACACATTGTTCGTGCTTGAGGCGCAATGTGGTGTTTTGATGGCGCACTTTGCAACGGTGCGAGGTACATATGAGGCATAAATGTCCGTTTTGACTTTTCAGTTTTGAAATATCTAGTCGTTTGAAAGGTTTTAATAGCATTTATATTGAGTTTATGGCGCTTTGTGGCTGTTAGATGGTTTTGAAGGCCTTTAATTGACAGTCAAAGGTGGGTGACCGTTCAATGACCTTTTCATCATATTTTCAAACCGTCAGGATTATGGTCTTTAATCTCATTTATCTCAAAACATTTTGGCCTAGCTCGTCTATAAATCTTTTTTTTTTCATCTTTTGGATTATCATAATTTCCGACTCTCCAGTTTTCTCCTTTCTTTCTTCCTGGTTTGGCTTGTAGAGTACATGTGTGGGAGAGGTCATCTGTTCTTGCGAAGCATTGACTCTCTTGAGGTTTAAGCCTAGTTGTATCCTGAAAACTCAGTCGTAACAAAACCTTTTTTTGCATCTTTAAAATTCTCAGAGTAGGGCGATTGAAGTTCTAAAGATAGCGATCTTAAGAACGTGCCTCTAGGCTTGAGATCTATTTTCTGAAATCCTTTTTATCACACGGTTAGATTAACAATCCATGGCTTATTTTATGAAGTTTCCAATATTAATTAGTATATCACACCATATTCTGAAAATGGAGAATTCTTGTCCCACTTCTCACTAGCTTGAATTACCAGATTGGTCCTTTCCTAATATATTAGTGTTTATGCCTAAATTGGGAACGTCTAAATGACATGTTTTAAATTTGAAAAAATACTGGCTACCCACATAGGTTGCAAACCTTTTAGTTCAAACTCATAAGGTGAGGTGTTGACCGAACTTGACCTCATGGATGTGTTTAGCATGATTAAAATAGCAAGAATCGACTCTTTATTGTAATTTTTGGACATAAAAATACAAACTTTTGAGGGCTGAAAATTCAGTAGATCGTGTTGTTGAATTTTCATCCTTCAGAAAATCCTGCATATATGTTTAGAAGATATGATTTAAGAGCTGGTTTCTATTAAATCATACATTTTAATCACATTTGGAGGGTCAGATGTGCAAAAACCAATAAAACAGTGTTTTCACTTGTAGGTTCCAAACTTACAAGTGGCTAATATTTTCTCATGTAGAGCCTATGAGTCGAACTAATTGAATCGAAAGTTCTCTTCTCACTGGACACCAAATGGGGTTGTTAACTCCCATCCGAGGAAGCCACTTTCCCTTGAAAGGGATGCCCAAGACGGAAAATGCTTCCCCGTGGGAGAATGTGTGACCCCATTTTGATATAAGAAATACCTGTTTGCATTTATTATTTGGGCCTGACCATATATATATATATTTCCCATGAAGATGTTTGCTTCGCCCTAGTCAGAAAGAAGAGGCTCTCTTTCCTATGAAAGAGATGAACTTGAATGACCTTTGACTGGTTTGCACGACTCGTTTACCCGACCTAGTTAAACTTTAAAAAAAGCTTGGCACATCACTAGTAAATGAACTAATATGGACCTGTTTGGGAGCCGACATGACGAGAGTGGAGAAGAAAACTGGGAGATGAGACTGGAGCAGTCATTTATATCTTTAGAAAGATATAATTAAAAATAACCATGTCCCCCCCCCCCCTTGTCCACTTGCTAAAACCAATCTTTTTTTTCATAAGGCAAGCTGGGTTTAGGCAGACCCTACCAAATTCTTATTTATGTGAATAAATCAAGATACAAAGTCTTCTATACCATCTCAGGATGTTAAAACGAATCTTATCATTCAAATAAGGTTTCCAAACGCGTGGTGGTATTAATTAAGACAAAGTGTGCACGCTATCAAAGGAGCGTATTGACAGTGTCAAACAGCCATTTGTCCACAATCATGAGTTCTGTGGGATGAAGCCATGTACGGTAGAGTGACCCTTAAACACCTGTCTTCATGCAATGATCATGTTTATAGACCCCATCTATTTTTTCTTTGGTCAGCCAATACACAACATAGAGAGAGGTCATGGATGCAGTGTTGTGAAAAGGGTCGAGGCTTCACCAAAATCTGAGGTTAAGGTATAAAGCGTAAGCGTCAAAGTTTTTTTTTTAATTTAAAAAAATTATAAAAAATATTTAAAATTATAAATAAAAAAAATTTTATTAAGGAAGCAACAACCAACAAAAAATAAAAAATCTCAAATAAATACTAAAAAAACATGAGATTAACATTAATGCATGCAACAACTTGATTTATGTAAGTATCTAAAAAATAAAACATGATCATTCATTAAATAAAAAATTAACATTAACAACAAAATGCATATTAGTATTAACAATATCATGTCATAATTAGAAAATGTATTTTAGCATTAACAACCAAATATTAATATATATATATATATAGGGTTGTGATTGCATGACTTGATTTTGCCACTAAAAGGGTTTAACGTCACATTCTAGAAGAAATTATTGCTCCTACGAAATTGAATACATTAAACAAGTTGACATGGTGATATTAATTTTTTGTGAAACGAAGCAACTAATCTCAATGATTTCATTAACGTGGTTGTTTTGAGTGTCTATTAGACTGCAAATTGGTGAACCTGCTACTAAGGGTGTCAATGGATTGGGTATGACCCGATCCTAATACATATTGGATCTTATAGGGCTACGGTTTGGTTGCAAAGAAGGAATTCTGATTAATTATTCAGGTTGGACCCATGAGGTCCGATTATTATATGGGTTGGGTATGGTTTATAAAATTTTATACTAAAACCAGGTTTGACCGGAGAGTTTCGGTTAAGATTCTCAAATTTTCAATGTAAAATAATTAAAAATATTATTTTGTCAGGTATGAACTGGGTCTAGTTTATGTAATTTTTATCGGATCTGGGTATAGTTTTTCTTATAAAGATCTAGTTAAACTCAAATCTTGATCTGATACCTACATTACTTAGTCGGATTCAGGTTTGGACCCACTCATTTTAACATAGGTCCAACTGATGAGTTGTGGAACTTGATTCAGAGTTTTTGCCCTTGCAATAAGAGGGTCTGGGGGCTCCCCCGACACGGGTCTAGAAGTTTTTGCCCAAATAAAATTTTTTTGGGGGCTTATGTTTGAGACCCAGTGTCTTATGGATAAGACCCGATTTGTTTAGGTTTAGGGTTGTCACCCTTCCCTAGTATAAATTCTTTCTTTTTTTTCTCTCTTGTATCTGTCGAGAAAGAGCAATAATATTTTTCTCTCTAGGCGACCGTGCTTTTTTACTTTCTCTCAAATTTGAGGGGAGGTTTTTTCACATAAATCAGTGTGTTCTTGTTGTATTTTCTTTCCTTAGGTTGTTTTTTGCTCGCGATTTTCATAACACCAATCCATTGACACCTCTACCTGGTACACTACAACAAAGCAGTAGATTAGCGACGACCACATTCCGTCGCTAATCCGTCGCTAACATGGTTAGCGACGGATTAGCGACAACGAGGCGACAATATGCTTACGTCGCGAATATTTCGACGCTAACTGGCGACGGAATTATTTCGTCGCCAGGTCCGTCTCTAATTGCGACGGAATAACGAGCGCTATATTTCGTCACCAATCCGTCGGTACTAAACGACGATCACGGCTTGGCGACGGATTTACTTCCGCCGCTATGCCGTCGCTAGATTAATATGAATAGCGACGGATGGTTCCGTCGCTAATCCGTCGCAAACACAAAAAAAAATTTAAAAAAAAATTATTTGAAAATTAATTACCGAGAACTATACAATTTCTATTTCTTGTACAATTTATATTTCCTGTAAATAAAAAACAAACCACACAAAAAAATTCATATAACAAGAATCTACAACAATTAATCGTTCCACCTTAAAATTAAGAAGTTTAATTATTTACAATTCAACAATTACAATTAGGAAAAATAAAAAAAATAGAACTTCTTCAACACAGTCCTCTAATCATCGCCAAGATTTTGTGCGTCTTCTTGTTCATTGTCTTTATCTGTCCCTTCAGCTCCACTACCCTAATTATCGCTAGCAGCCTACACAAGAAAAGAACAGTCAGTATTGATAAACAAAATATAATGAAATAAATTACACACTATATGTGATTCTATCATGTGCTCATGTGTGATCTAAGGCAATAAAAAAACTCTATATGTGATTCTATCATGCTCATATGTGTGCTAAGGCAGTCAAAAAATTGAATATGTGATTATAGCATGTTCATATGTGTTCTAAGGCATCTAAAAAAACTGTATATGTGATTCTACCATGCTCAGTTGTGCTTTAAGGCAGGCAAAAAACTATATATGTGATTCGATCATGCTCGTATGTGTGCTAAGGCAGTAAAAAAATTGAATATGTGAATATAGCATGCTCATATGTGCTCTAAGGCAGGCAAAGCCAAAAATTTTATATGTGATTCTATCATAAATGATATATAACATGTTCATATGTGTTCTAAGGCAGTAAAAAAACTCTATATGTTATTATAGCATGCTCATATGTGTTCTTAGGCAGTCAAAAAACTGAATATGTGATTATAGCATGCTCATATGTGTTCTAATGCAGTCAAAAAAACTTTATATGTGATTCTATCATGCTCATATGTGCTCTAAGGCAGACAAAAAGTTTTATATATATATATATATATATATATATATATATATATATATATATATATATATATATATATATATATATGATTCTATCATGCTCATATGTGTGCTAAGGCAGTCAAAAAATTGAATATGTGATTATAGCATGTTCATATGTGTTCTAAGGCATCTAAAAAAACTCTATATGTGATTCTACCATGCTCAGATGTGCTTTAAGGCAGGCAAAAAACTATATATGTGATTCGATCATGCTCGTATGTGTGCTAAGGCAGTCAAAAAATTGAATATGTGAATATAGCATGCTCATATGTGCTCTAAGGCAGGCAAAGCAACTTTATATGTGATTATACCTGAGAGGGACCTGGAATCGAAGATCCCCTATCCTGAACAGCGGCCTTGATCTCATTTCGGAGAAAGGGGGCGACGGTGTATTGAAAGTAGTTATTCAGTGATTTATTAATGATCTGGCGTACATCATCACCGGAAAGAATAGTCGGCTGCTTGGAGCTTATGTCGGCGCAAGAAGTCGGTGAGCCGTAACTGGAAGAACTACTAACTGGTGAAGTGTTCATATTACTCCCAAACCCGAACACGCGACCTTTTTTGGGTTCACCTGCTGCAGTCACCCATGCTGTAGGATCAAATGATGGATGCTGAGTAGCGTCATCGCCATATCGCTCTACCATCTGTTGCTCATATGCCTCCTACAAAATAATGTTGAAAGTATTCATTAATAATTAATGATAACATTATGATAACTTGCATATATATTGCAATGATTATTAATAGAATTAATACATACCGTTGTCGTTCTCGCCTTCTCTGATACGAAGATTCTCGTGGTCTTCCGTTTATGTGTTTCTACAAACACATCCTTATATGGTACACTGCCTCATTTTTCTGCTTCCTGCGAAGTTAAATGACAAAAGATTTAGTACACAAGTTTGCAACAATACTTATAAAATTAATATTATATATTGATGAGTTACCATTTTCTTTAGGTGGCTCCCAAATGTCTTAGATCCACCTGTGTGTAGATGGGCTTCGGGCATCTTCGATCGATTTTGTGCAGCCTTCGCAGAGCGATTTCTAAATGCATCTCCCGCCCACTTATCGCACATTTCATCCCAGTAATATCTCCTGATAGTAATAGGACCATGACCCTTCCACAGTAATGGATCATCTACTACGCCAGATGCTTTTTTTGCTGCAGTCTTCATAGTGTACAGCATGTCTGCAAATCGATTGGCAGCCACCTTCTGGCACACCTTCCTTGCATCATTTTCTTCCACCGTAGTTGCGAAGCGATTCGAAGCCTACAAATATTTTCAGAAAGTTAGTAGACATTGCTTAAATAAATTAAATATGAAACACATTAACTATGAGGAACAACTGTATACCATGAATGAGGACCACAATCTATCTAACACCTCCTTTGGGTACTCTTTCCATTAAGCAACTGGTCCTGGTAGATGTTGAAGAAGTGAATTCCTAATCTCCCGTACTACTTCTTGTGGCTCAAACCTCGTGCTGCACATGAATTGTTACACAGTAAATATCAATATAAAATATTTAAAAGATATACAATAATTGAAAACAAAATACTTACGGTCGATTATCGATATACACTATTCGAATGAGTCTTCTTGTGCCAGCCTGAGAAGACCCTGTTTCCTGTGTTGGCTGTTGACTTGTGTGATCAACTGGTGTAGGTGGGTCGTGTACAGGCGCAACATCATCTGTAAAAAAATACATTAGCAATTCTCAGAATGTGCATTTGAACTAATCAAGCATCTAATTAGTTATATGATATACCTATCACAGGAGCCCGTGAAGATGAAGGCTGAGCCTGGCTACTACTGGATGAGCGACTACTATAACCTCCACGAACCATATTCTAACAAATAACATATGTCATACAATACATTCAAATAATTCACATCAAGTATTACAATGCATTCAAGTCATTCACATCAAGCATTGCAATGCATTCAAATAATTCAAATCATTCACATCAAGTATTGCACTAATTCAAATCATTCGTTAATTGCATAAATTATAATACATTCAGATAATTGAAATCATTCACATCAAGTATTACAATGCATTCGAATCATTTGTATCAAGTATTACAATACATTCAAATAAAATTTTTAATCATTCACACCAAGTATTGCAATACAACTCACATCAAGTATTGCAATGCATTTAAATAGAGGTTTGTAGTATAAGATTTTGCTCACTAGCTTGAGAATTCTTCCTCGTCACTAGTTTAACTTTCTTCTTCTTCTTCTTCTTCTTCTTCTTCTTCTTCTTCTTCTTCTTCATTGTTTGCCCATCCACTTGGTACATCATTTGGATCACATTCCTCTATGAATGTTTCATCGGCCAATGGAGATATGACATGCATATCATGCGCAACATCGTGACCATAAGCGAAGTCATAGACATCATCTGATTGATAGTAATCACTGTCTTCAGCTAACTCATCTTCCTGTAACTGATCATACTCGGGGTATAGTTTGGATTTCACCTTGCAAACTGCCCACCATTCATTTCTATCTGACTTTTTTATACTCGGATATGAAGTATAATAAACTTGTTGAGCTTGCGAGGCTAATATGAATGGTTCATATGTTCCAAACCTGAATTTATGATTCACCTCCACAATGCCTGAAGCTTTGTCGAGTCTTGTTGCAGTTGGATCAAACCAATGACACTTGAATATCGTAACCCTGTTATTCATGCCTAAGTAAGTCAACTCCATTATTTCCTCTATAACACCGTAGTAATCATGTTCATTTTCACCGTAGCTGCTACCCTTGACACACACGCCACTATTTATCGTTGATTTGTTTATACCGTAGTCTTTTGTATGGAATCGATAACCATTTACGATATACCCGTTGTAGCATTGCACAACTTTGGTCGGACCATTTTCTAAATCACATATTCCTTGATCTTTAACATCACCATTGCGAACCTACGCACAAACATAAACAATGATTGTGATCACGATCAATTAAGTAACTTAGTGTTGTTTATAAGTACAAAATTTATGTTAGCTTCTTTACCAACTGTTTCAACCACTCCACAAACTTAGTTTCACGTTCTTTTTGTACTTCTGCATCAGTGAGATGTGAAACTTCATTTTGCAACTCCAGATCAAATCGTCTGCAAACCACAAATACTTATATTACCGAGCCATGTATCCACATATAGAACATAAAAAGATTTATAATTGAGTTGCATATACATATACTTACTCGATGTATGGGTCGATCGCTGAGCAATTAAAAAGAATATAGATGTGTGCTGCATCTTGCTCTCGATCTGTCAATAGCCTTGATCGGCAACTACCAAATGCATGCCCAAGTGGTTGAAATATCGACAGCTTGTCAGCTACAGTTACTTGTTCTCCATCATCGTTACGGGGCGGGCATGTGTAACGTGTTGGAATATGTCGTATCAATAGGGTCGGCCAATACGGTAGTTCCCAAAAAATAGATTTTTTCGTCCAATTGTGATCCTTCCCAAATCCACGGAAGGGTGTAGGACTGCGGGCATCTGTTAATACATCTGAAAAGTATCGCAATCTTCTTAGGATCTCTATGTCAGACAATCTTGAGGATGGACCTTCCGTTTCAGTTGTGCCTGCTTTAAATGCATTCTTTTTACATCGGAACAGATGATCGCTGGGTAGAAATCGACGATGGCAATCAAACCAGCAAGGCTTCCTTCCATGCCTCAATCTAAAAGCTTTGGAATGCTCCATGCAGTACGGACAAGCCAACCTCCCATGTGTGCTCAAACCAGATAACATACCATATGCAGGGAAGTCACTGATTGTCCATAGAACAGCGGCCTTCATGTTGAAATTTTGTTTTTTGTGGGCATCATACGTGGTAACACCGTCATCCCACAGTACTTTTAATTCATCAATCAATGGCCTTAGATATACATCAAGATTTTGGCCAGGTGAGGTCGGACCAGGGATCAACAGAGACAAGAAAAGATTTGGACGTTTCATACACAAGCTTGGTGGAAGGTTGTATGGAGTTACAAATACTGGCCAGCATGAGTATGGAGTTGATCTACCCCCAAATGGATTAAATCCATCTGTACATAGACCGAGTCTAACATTTCGCACTTCCATTGCGAAGTTCTGATGAGTACGATCAAAGTGCTTCCAAGCTTCAGCGTCAACAGGATGCGTGATCTTGTTTTCATCGTGTCGAACTTTATTTGCATGCCATCTCATGTGTTTAGCTGTCCTTGAAGACATATACAATCGCTGCAATCTAGGAGTGATAGGAAAGTAGCGGAGCGACTTGTATGAAACTTCCTTTGATCTCGTGCTACCATTGCCTCTTGTCTTTGGCTTGAACCGAGGATGCCCACATGACGGGCATGATATGTCGTTTTCCTACTCCTTGAAATACAACATGTAGTGATTTGGACAAGCATCAATCTTTTTGTAACCCATACCTAGAGCGTTGACCATAACTTTCGCACGATAGAAATTTTGTGGCAATTTCTCATCTTTAGGCAACATACTCTTCACAATCATGCACAAACGGTCAAAACATGATTGACTCAAATTATACTCAGACTTCAAATTCATTAGTTGAAGAACTGCAGACAAGATAGTGTGACTCTCACAACCGTTCCAAAGTGGCTCATCAGCATCTCTAAGTAAATCATAAAATCTACTAGCTGCATCGTTTGGTGATTCTTCATCTACGGCAGTTCTTACATCACTAGAACTCATAGCAGAACCCAGTTCTGTTCCTGCAGCATCAAATATCAAATTCGTATATGGATTATCGTGCACCACATTCACCCGTGCATCAAAATCGTTTCTAAATTCTTCTCCATGAAACGTCCAGTTCTGATAATCACTCACAAAACCCTTCCTGTATAGGTGATGTCTAACGCCATGAGGTTCTACAAATCGATTATTCTTACAAATCTTGCAGGGACACCTAATCCGACCTGTGGGATCTACCGTACTGACACTTGCCGTTGCAAATTCAATAAAACTATCGACACCATCCATATATTCATGCGATAACTCATTGTCCACTATCCTACGGTACATTCATTCACGGTTTGCAGTCATTCTGTCGTATGATGTTACGAATAGTATCCTAACCAGTTAAAAGAGAACCATCAGAATGCTATGATGAAAAAAATATCAAATTTATCATGCAATATATGATGTCATACAATCACAAGAATTATGATGCATGCATTGATAACTTAATATTTTCATGTGCAAACTATTCATGACACGATACATTCATTTCAAGCATGCTTTCAGTATACAATTTCACATGGAAGACATAATCAAATTGAAAGTAACTACATGTAAGCATGGATACAATCACATCAAACATTGCAATACATCGAAATAATTCATATCAAACAAATGTCAAACATGTACCTGCAGCAAACACACTTCAATATCCCACTAACTACTACCATGCATAGCATGGACTCCGTACTCAAAAAATAAGAACACTTTCATATTCATACATTAAAATCATGCTCAGCATGATCTCCGAACTCCAACAAAGCAGTTCTAGATATCAACAACTGAGTGTGTGAACAATAAAGTGTTACATTCAATAAATTAAATAACATGTGATGCGCTTGCATCACTTACTCACCACGGGTATTTACCCGATTTGCATTGTTTTTGTCACTTTCTTACCACGGGTGGTGGGGCACAAGCGAGTTCCGTTGAGAAATCTGCAAAAAACACTGTGTTAAAATGAATATTGAAGCTAATTAGGGAAACACAAACACTTATGCAATGCAAAAAACAACTAAACTGTTGATGATATATCTAATGATGAAATGCGATGAAATAAAGTGAAAAAGAAGCATTGAACATCATGGAAAAAATGAATTAAGAAGAAGCAATTCACATATGGAGGGATTGTGATTTCTACCCTGACATAGCAATTGATACCTTATTGCATAGGATTGGTTAATTACATAAATAAACCCAAATATGATCTGATCCAAACCCACAATCAATTATATCTCAGTTCGATATTGATGGCTTTACTAAAACCATGATTATTCTATTTGTCATTTGCCTAAACATAGATAAATACTAGGATTAAAAGATTCTTTATAAACTAGTAATTCTAAAAAATATTCACAAAATATTCACAAAATAATCAAACAAATGTTTTGTTTTTCTAATCTAGTTTACGCATGCAACAAGAGTTTCTAAACTTGCTATTATTTTTGAAAAATAAAACTCATGCAATTCGTAGCAAAATGGCACTCCAGGGGGTAATAGGCAAATCAGAGACCCTTCTGCAATTTCTAGAAAGCAAAAAATGATTCTATGAAATAAATATCAAAATACAAGTTAGGAACTCTGTTTATACAATTTTTTAAGTTAATTAAAAAAGACTTAACCACCTTTTTTTGAAATTTCAGAAAGGTGCATAACCTGTAGGTCTCTGACAGAAAATAACAAGAATTAAGGGGACATGCTGGTATTAACAATAACTCAACCCTTCTCCCACAAACCCTAAACCCTCTTCCCTACTGCCCCTCTCTTTCCTCCTGTCAATCGCCCCACTCCGACGATCGATCTACACTGTCGGTGATCTGGCCTATGATCCTGCTATGGGGATGTTGTTCACCTGTGTTGCTTAAGGAGGACGATGGTGCCCTCTTTCTGGGTGTCCACTTTTTTTATTCAAATAGAGTCAATATGGATTGTTTAGGGGGCTCGATTCTGGTAGTACCGGGGACTGTACACACCCTCGACTCATCGACAGTCACAATGCATCTGCTGACAGTCTCTCCTCTCTCTTTTCTCTTTTGGGTTTATGGGGTTTTACTAGGTGGTTTTGGATTTTTGGTAAAGTCACAATCAAGGGGTTTGACCGCCTTTGACCGGTCGGAGGCGGCGATGGCTTGACGCCGGTCCCTCCACCTTTGATTATCCTATCTCTGATAACCCCTTTGAGACAATAGATTTGCTGCACCAAAAAACTGGTGATTTTTGCATAAATTTCACTCAAAATTCAAAGACATAAATATGAAAAAAAGAGTATATGCATAAATTTCATTTGAAACCTACATCAACCAAACCCCGAATTTCTCCCAATTTTCGTAATCATATGAACTTCAAAAATAATGACCTGGAGGCTGCAGATGAGGAATCAGAGGAAGAAGAAGAAGAAGAAGAAGAAGAAGATGCAAGTGATTACCTGCGCGTCGCCGGGCGGTGGCGGGAGGCTACCGGGGAGCGGCAGCTGGACAGCGGTGGACGGCTGGCGAGCGGCGGCTGGCGAGCGGTGGACGGGGAGCGGTGGCTGGCGAGCGGCGGCGGCCGGGCGGTGGCGAGAGCCGACGGGCGGCGGGAGGGAGAGGGCGGCGGGCGGGAGCAAGACAGCGAAACAGGAAAAAGAGAAAGAGGGATGGCATTAGGGATTTACGCGACATTTAGCGACGGAAAAATTCCGTCGCTAAGCCGTCGTAAATCAAAATACCAAAATACCAAAAAAGCGACGGAATATATTCTGTCGCTACGCCGTCGCTAATTAGCGACGGATTAGCGACGACAGAGTTCCCTCTCTAAATCCATCGCTAAAATGGTGTTCTTGTAATAAAAATTAGCGACAAAAAATTGCAGTCGCTAATCCGTCGCTAAGTAGCGACAGATTAGCGATAAAAGTTGTTTCCTCACTAATCTGTCGCGAATTAGCGACAGATTCTATCTCTAGCTAATCTGTCGCTAATTAGCGACGGAAAAAATCCGTCGCAAATTTCCTTCGCTAATTAACAATTTTCTTGTAGTGGTACTACCTATGCATTTATCATGCCCTTTTTTTATATTTACACAGAGAAACCATTCATAGGATTAGAGACCTAGCTGTGTTGGCTTTGTCGAACGTACTTACGCTCAACGGGCTTGAACAGGGTAGTAAATGTCCTTTTTTTACTAGCAGCTTAGTTAAAACTGCATAAAAAAACTTAATTTTTGGTCAAATAAGGGCTTTGACCCTCATTTAACTAAAAAATTTAAGGCATGTATGCCTCCGCTTGAGGTGCGTCTCGCCTCGAGGCGTCGCTTCAAAGCGTATGAGGTGCATGCCTCAGGGGTTGTTGCGCTTTGTATATGCGCCTCAAGGCGTAACACCATAACAAAGCAGTGGATTAGCGACGACCACATTCCGTCGTTAATCCCTTGCTAACAGGCTTAGCAACGGATTAGCGACGATGAGGCGACGGTATGCTTACGTTGCAAATTTTTCGACGCTAACTGGCGACGGAATAAATTCGTCGCTAGGTCTGTCGCTAATTGCGACAGAATAACGAGCGATGTATTCTGTCACCAATCTGCCAGTACTAAACGGCGACATCCGTCGCTAAGCCATCGCTAGATTTATATGCATAGCGACGGATGTTTTTGTC
This sequence comes from Nuphar pumila, assembly GCF_984573655.1. Taxonomy (NCBI): domain Eukaryota; kingdom Viridiplantae; phylum Streptophyta; class Magnoliopsida; order Nymphaeales; family Nymphaeaceae; genus Nuphar; species Nuphar pumila. The sequence continues at coordinate 131,775,056 of NC_143253.1, forward strand.
GCTAATCTGTCGCAAACACGAAAAAAAATAAAAAAATTTATTTGAAAATTAAATACCGAGAACGGTACAATTTATATTTCCTGTACAATTTATATTTTCTGTAAATAAAAAACAAACTACACTAAAAAAATCCATATAAAAGAAATCTACAATAATTAATTGTTCCACCTTAAAATTAACAAGTCTAATTATTTACAATTCAACAATTACAATTAGGAAACAAAAAAAAATAGAACTTCTTCAACACAGTTCTCTAATCATCGCCAAGATTTTGTGCGTCTTCTTGTTCATTGCCTTTATCTGTCCCTTCAGCTCCGCTACGTTGATTATTGCTAGCAGCTTACAAAAGAAAAGAACAGTCAGTATTGATAAACAAAATATAATGAAATAAATTACACACTATATGTGATTCTATCATGTGCTCATATGTGTTCTAAGGCAATAAAAAAACTTTATATGTGATTCTATCATGCTCATATGTGCTCTAAGGCAGGCAAAAAACTTTATATGTGATTATAGCATACTCATATGTGCTCTAAGACAGTCAAAAAACTCTATATGTGATTCTATCATGCTCATATGTGCTCTAAGGCAGGTAAAAAGTTATATATGTGATTCTATCATGAATTATATGTGTTTTAAGGCATTAAAAATTTTTTATATGCGATTATATCATGCTCAGATGAGTTCTAAGGCAGCTAGAAAAACTCTATATGTGATTCTATCATGCTCAGATGTACTTTAAGGCAGGCAAAAAACTATATATGTGATTCGATCATGCTCGTGAGCTAAGGCAGTCAAAAAAATGAATATGTGATTATAGCATGCTCATATGTGTTCTAAGGCAGACAAAAAAACTGTATATGGGATTCTATCATGCTCATATGTGCTCTAAGGCAGGCAAAGCAAAAAACTTTATATGTGATTCTATCATGAATGATATATGTTCTAAGGCAGTAAAAAAACTTTATATGTGATTTTGGCATGCTCATATGTGTTTTAAGGTAGTCAAAAAACTGAATATGTGATTATAACATGCTCATATGGGTTCTCAGGCAGTCAAAAAAATGAATATGTGATTATAGCATGCTCATATGTGTTCTAAAGCAGTCAAAAAAACTTTATATGTGATTCTATCATGCTCATATGTGCTCTAAGGCAAGCAAAAAACTTTATATGTGATTATAGCATGCACATATGTGCTCTAAGGCAGGCAAAAAACTCTATATGTGATTCTATCATGCTCATATGTGCTCTAAGGCAGGCAAAAAGTTATATATGTGATTCGATTATGCTCATATATACTCTAAGGCACACAAAAAACTGAATATGTGATTATACCTGAGAGGGACCTGCAATCGAAGATCCTCTGTTCAGCACAAGATTGTTGATCTCATCTCAAAGAAAGGGGGTGACAGTGTCATGGAAGTAGTCATTCATTGTGTCCTTAATGATCTGGCGTACATCATCACCAGAAAGAATAGGCTGCTGCTTGGAGCTTATGTCGGTGAAAGAAGTCTCTGAGCCGTAACTGGAAGAAGCAATAACTGGTGAAGTGTTCAGATTACTCCCAAACCCGAACACGCGACCTTTTTTGGGTTCACCTGCTGCAGTCACCCATGTTGCAGGATCAAATGATGGATGCTGAGTAGCGTCATCGCCATATCGCTCTATCATCTGTTGCTCATATGCCTCCTACAAAATAATGTTTAAAGTATGCATTAATAATTAATGATAACATTATGATAACTTGCATATTGCAATGATTATTAATAGAATAAATACATATCGTTGTCGTTCTCGCCTTCTCTGATATAAAGACTTTCATGGTCTTTCGTTTATGTGTTTCAATAAACACATCCTTATATGGTACAATGCCTCCTTTTTCTGCTTCCTGCAAAGTAAAAGGACAGAAGATTTAGTTCACAAGTTTGCAACAATACTTATAAAAATAATATTATATATTGATGGGTTACTATTTTCTTCAGGTGGCTCCCAAATGTCTTAGATCCACCTGTGTGTAGATGGGCTTTGGGCATTTTCGCTCGATTTTATGTAGCCTTCGCAGAGCGATTTCGAAATGCATCTCCCGCCCACTTATCGCACATTTTATCCCAATAATCTCTCTTGATAGTAATAGGGCCATTGTCCTTCCACTGTAGTGGATCATCTATTACGCCAGATGTTTTTTTTGCTGTAGTCTTCATATTGTGCAGCATGTCTACAAATCGATTGGCAATCACCTTCTGTCACTCCTTCCTTGCATCATTTTCTTCCACCGTAGTTGCGAAACGATTCGAAGCCTACAAATATTTTCAGAAAGTTAGTAGACATGACTTAAAAAAATTAAATATTAAACACATTAACTATGAGGAACAACTGTATACCATGAATGAGGACCACAATCTGTCTAACACCTCCTTTGGGTACTCTTTCCATTAAGCAACCGGTCCTGGTAGATGTTGAAGAAGCGAATTCCTAATCTCTCATACTACTTCTTGTTGCTTAAACCTCGTGCTGCACATGAATTGGTACACAGTAAATATTAATATAAAATATTTATAAGATTTGAAATAATTGAAAACGAAATACTTACTGTCGATTATCGATATACACTGTTCGAATGAGTCTTCTTGTGCCAGACTGAGAAGGCCTTGCTTCCTGTGTTGGATCCTGACTTGTGTGATCAACTGGTGTAGGTGGGTCGTGTACAGGCGAAACATCATCTGTAAAAAATTACGTTAGAAATTCTCAGAATGCGCATTTGAACTAATCAAGCATCCAATTAGTTAAATGATATACCTATCACAGGAGCCCGTGAAGATGAAGGCTGGGCCTGACTACTACTGGATGAACGACCACTGTAACCTACATGAACAATATTCTAACAAATAACATATGCCATACAATACATTCAAATAATTCGCATCAAGTATGGACAAAGAGAGAGATGAGAGACATAGAGAGAGACAAACGAGAGAGAGTACCTGTCGGCAAGAGATGAGAGAGAGTGAGTGATGGCAACAAAATCTATAAGACACGGAACATGAAAGCTAAATGACACAAGTGTACGTAAATAACATATATGCCCTAAAATAACGATGCCTAATTAGACAAATGTATACTAATTATACCCAGAACTAGAGATTAATACCGAAGTCAATAAAGCCCACCTGTCCTAAATCAGTAAATGTAAACAGTTTATGCTAAAACATGCAAGCAATACCTAAATTAAACTATGTAAGAATGTGACAAAGTGGGTATGTTGGCCCTATTACCGAACTCTAGTGGATTATGATATCATTAAAGAAACGATCCTATTGTGAAGACCGTACACTAAATGACCTTGTTCCCAAACAATGAATACTCACAAACGCACACTTAACAAACTACCATCCCAACAAGAAGCACTATCAATCACAAATTAACTATACGTGGGAGTTTTGGAAACAAATTAATTAAGCATATAATCGAGCACAAAATTTTATCCCTGAATGCATGCAACATATATGAATATGAATCTGCAAACACACGACAAAATTCATACCAACAAGACAAGTTTTAGTTCATTGAGTCATTTCATCAAACACGTGGTGTGTGCCTCGAAACAAAATTTTGGCATGAATTTTCTTGCAATTCTCAACACGATAAATCGTGAAAACAACAAGATATATCATATAAAACAAATACTGAACAATTAACATGCAGTTTTTTTATTTAATCCATCAATAATGAAATAAACAATCATAAGCATATCAGTCCCATATGAATAAGAAATATCAAACGTATATAAGACTCCTACAACAGGGTCTTATGAACTGAAACCCCACACACATTGTATCAAAGAGGATTCTGTCAGAAACACCACATTCACGCATTAAGCATGATTCAGTAAAGATTTCTAAGCAACGATATTTCAGTTTTAACCAACAAAATATGACATTTAATTTCAACTGTTAACATTCGAAGATCTCAAACAGATTCTCATTCCCACAGCACACGCACAAGCCTCCTTGTGGAGGCAATCTCCGCTCGTCTTCTCGTGCAACAACGCTCTCCACGGCTACTACTCATGAGGCTGAAAAAATCAGTCGGAGGAACAGTAGGGGGTCGACCCCCCTGCCGGAACAACAGTTTTAAAATTTACCTGGTGGTGGCGGCGGAAGGCTGACGGGGATCGGCAGCCGGCGACAGTGGACGGTGGGGGCCGGAGAGAGGTCGACGGATAGGGCGGCGGGAGGGAGAGGGCGGCGGGCGAGAGCGGGAGCAGCGAAAGAAGAAAAGAAAAAGAGGGCTGAGATTAGGGGTTATGCGACATTTAGCGACGGCTTAGCGACAGATTAATTCCGTTGCTAAGCCACCGTAAATCAAAACACAAACATGGCGACGGAATATATTCTGTAGCTAAATCGCGACAAAATATTACCTTGCAAAATCTGTCGCTAATTAGTGACGAATTTTGCGAGGGGATATATTTCGTTGCTATTTTCGTAAATTTCATTTATTATAGCGACGGATGTGTTTCTCTCGTTAATCCGTCGCTAACTAGTGACAGAATAATTTTGTCGCTAATAACCTATTTTCTTGTAGTGTAAAGCTCCTCGCCTTGAGGCGAGGCATACTTTTTGCTCCTTAAGGCGCATTTTTTAATAACACTCGCCACATGTTATCATCTTTCCATTCATGGCACAAACCCATTCTGCTACTTGACCACAAAAATAATATAAAGAATACTGATATAGAGAAGTTAGAGCTTACCATTGACTCTGACACATGGGTGATCTATGTACTTGATTTTAAATTTTCACGATATATATGTGACCTATATACTTGATTTTATAGATATCAACTCTTGAAGTGTTCCACTATGATACATGGATAGGTTTTTATATGGTTTAAAAAATTAATGGTCCAAAATCTTTAAATATCATTTTTTATAAAAAAAACACATGATTCAAGCATGGATTCTTCATAAATCAATCATGCTCAATATATTTATGGAGTCAAAACTGTGAAAAAGACATTGAAAGGATAGAAAAACCCATTTGTCACTTATCAATTTTGCACCTACCCATTAATTTATATATGCAAATGTCAGCGCACATTTAAGAACCTCATTGATGATCAGTAATTAAAAGTTGTTTGCATGTGCATCAATCTCAAGAGGTTCGCTAGTGTAAAAGATAAAAATATCTTTAAAAAATTAAGTATTTATGAATTTAAACATGAAGCAAATTTTTTAAATTATCAGACATTTTAAAAACATATATTTTTTCATACAATATGATCATTTTCTGTTGAATATAACCAACAATCTACTATGAACAATGACTGTAACTGCAATTTTCTTCACGGACAGTCAGATTTTTCTACACACAATGAATTTTATGGTACCCTAAGGGGGTTGTCGTAGTGGTGTGGGACCTAAGGCTAAATGTCACTCCCTTATCAAAACAGGCCTCGGGTTCAGGATTCTTAGGTATGGCAGGTTGAGTCAGCACGACCAGGTCTTAGAGTGTGGACGTGGTTTATTTGGGTGAAAAAAAAGAAAACTGTGTTGGACAATTAACTCTCAATCGATCCGTGATTCAGTCAATAAAGTTAAATGTCAGGTCAGGTCAGGTCATTTTTGGGAACCAATCAAGCTTCACTTTTGGGAAATGTGAAAGTGGGCGGTTGTGGGGGGAGGGTGGTGTATGTTCTCCCTCGATGATTAACTGAATCTCACGTATGTGTTCCGGGGTCTAAATGAGCACCACATATACAAGCACATGGGGCTCGTATTCCCGTGTATGTTGACATCACTTAGCATTGGAGTCTGGTGTGGTTGCAAAGACTTAAGTACCCTTTCTTTCTATTCACCTCATAAACGAAGGTTTGAGAAAATGATAAAAATGCCCTTTATTCAAAAAAGAAAAAACAAACGGTTCAAAAAAAGGACAAACATGTCCTCCATCCAGAAAATCGAGGATGATGTTGACTCTTCAAAGTCTACACAGCGAAACGAACCTTAATCGTTTCGCCGATGGTGATTCGACGATCCGATGGTGAGCCGACGATCCGATGGTCATCCGGCGAAACGAACCCGAGCCATCAAAAATGTTTGTTTGAACTTTTCATCGTCATCTTCTTCTTTTTCCTTCTTCGTAAAACACTGTAAAACTCTCTCTATCTCTCTAGAGAAGAAATCAAGGGAGGCAAAGAGTTCCCCCTGGAGAAGGTCATGAACATCAACCCTCTCACTCTCTCTCCCTTCTCTTTCTACTTTTGTGCACATCCAGCAGACGATCCTACATTGCTCTATCAAACACCGACTGACCTGCACACTAACTGTAGCATCGTTCAACTTGTTGAGTTGTGAAGCCTGATTTATAGTTTTTGCCCTTACAGGAGGGGGTTTGAGGGCTCCTCCCAGCGTGGGTAGCATCATTCGACTTGATGAGTTGTGGAGCCTGATTTAGAGTTTTTGCCCTTACAAGAGGCGGGTCTAGGGGCTCCCCTTGGCACGGGTCCCGCTGCGCAGTCAGCGAGCGGGGGTTAGGGGGGCGCCCCTGGCGGGGGGCTAGGGGGGCAGTGCCTCCGGGACCAAATTTTTTTTGGGCTTTGTATAATTTTTTTATTTTCTTTCCCTCTTTTAACTATCGAAAAAGAGCAATAAAGCGTTTTGTTTAATTGTGGGGCTCATGTTTCCTTCGGTTGTTTCTTGCCCGATGTTTTCGTAACACCCCTTCCCATGATTTTTTCTATTTTTCTTTTTCTGTTTCTTTCCCACGATTTTTTCAATGACTCCCCTACAATAATTTTTAGTGTTGTCGAATTTCCAACGAGCCCCACAGCGATTTATAGTGGTGTTCGGTCTTTCAACAGCGATTTGTAGTATTGTCGGGCCTTCCTACAACGATTTGTAGTATTTTCGGGTCTCCAACGACCCCAACAACGATTTATAGTATTATCCAGCCTTCCAACAACGATTTGTATTATTGTTGGGCCTTCCTACAACGATTTGTAGTATTTTCGGGTCTCCAACAAGCCCTAGAGTAATTTATAGTGTTATCTGGTCTTCTAACAGCGATTTGTAATGTCTTCCGCAAATCACTATAGTGATTTATAGTGTTTTTGGGTCTCCATCGAGCTCCACAATGATTTATAGTGTTGTTGGATCTCACTATAGCAATTTGTAGTGTCTTTCACAAATCACTATAGCAATTTGTAGTGTTTTTCAGTAAGCGAATCGCTACCCGAATTAGGATCAAATTATCAGGGTCATATCTCCCTAACCGGAAGTCATATTCCAAATTCGTAAAAAGTGGTGTCTTCGATATTGAGTCTAGTTTATTCCTGTAAATTTTCAGCGATTTCTATGGTAATTTCATTCTCCATTTTAACTAAAAACCAGATCCCTATTATTCTGTGTTGTGCAACCCAAAAACACTACAAGTCACTATAGTGATTTGCGAAAGACACTATAAATCGTTGTTAGAAGATCGAATAACACCATAAATCGCTATGGGGCTTGTTGGAGACCCGAAAACACTACAAATCGTTGTAGGAAGGCCCGTCAATACTACAAATTGTTGTTGAAAGACCGGATAACACTATAAATCATTGTTGGGTTCGTTGGAGACCCAAAAACACTATAAATCGTTGTAAGAAGGCCCGACAATACTACAAATTGTTGTTGAAAGACCGGATAACACTATAAATCGCTATGGGGCTTGTTGAAGACCCGAAAACACTACAAATAATTATAGAAAGGCCCGACAATACTACAAATCGTTGTTGGAAGGCCATATAACACTATAAATCGTTGTGGGGCTCGTTGGAGACCCGAAAGCACTACAAATTGTTGTAGGAAGGCCCGACAATTCTATAAATCGTTGTTGAAAGACCGAACAACATTATAAATCATTATGGGGCTCGTTGGAGACCCGACAACACTAACAATCGTTGTAGAGGAGTCATTAAAAAATTGTGGGAAAGAAACAGAAAAAGAAAAATAGAAAAATCGTGGGAAGGGGTGTTACGAAAACCTCGAGCAAGAAACAACTGAAGGAAACATGAGCCCCACGATTAAACAAAACGCTTTATTGCTCTTTTTCGATAGTTAAAAGAGGGAAAGAAAACAAAAAAATTATACAAGGCCCCAAAAAAATTTGGTCTGGGGGGCGTTGCCCCCTCTAGACCCACGCCCACTGACCGTGATGTGGGACTCGCACCGGGGGGAGCCCCCGGACCCCCCTCCTAAGGGCAAAAACTCTAAATCAGGCTTCACAACTCTTCCAGTTGAATTATGCTACCCACGCTGGGAGGAGCCCCCAGACCCCTCTCTTGTAAGGGCAAAAACTATGAATCAGGCTTCATAACTCATCAAGTTAAACGATGCTACCCACGCTGGGAGGAGCCCCCAAACCCCCCTTCTGTAAGGGCAAAAACTCTGAATCAGGCTCCACAACTCATCAAGTTGAATGATGTTATCCGTGCTGGGAGAAGCCCTCAAACCCTCCTCCTGTAATAGCAAAAACTCTGAATCAAGCTCCACAACTCATCAAGTTGAATGATGCTACCCACGCTGGGAGGAGCCCTCAGACCCCTCTTCTGTAAGGGTAAAAACTCTGAATCAGGCTCCACAACTCTTCAAGTTGAATGATGCTACCCACGTTGGGAAGAGCCCCCAAACCCTCCTTCTGTAAGGGTAAAAACTCTGAATCAGGCTCCACAACAGTCAATGTGAAGGTCAGTCGGTGCTTGATGGAGCAATGTAGGAGCTTCTGCTGGATGTGCACAGAAGCAGAAAAAGAAGGGAGAGAGAGTGTGAGAGGGTTGATGTTCATGGCCTCCTCCATGAGAGATTTCTTTCTCGGATAATCCTGCAGTGCAGAGACTGAGTCTTAAATAATCATCTTCGGGGCACTTAAGTCTTTACAACCACTCCTTTTCTAGAATCGTTATTTTTTTTGGCACCAATGGAGGAGAGGGTACTTAAGTCTTTGCAATTGCATCAAACTCCAGCGCTAATTAATGCTGACAAACATGGAGATACGAGACGTACATGCTTAAATACGTGGTGCTTTTTGGGACCCCCGAGCATGAGATGCCCTGTTCGGGAAGTAACATATAACCTGCTTCGGGTTGGGGAGGGTGGTGTATGTTCTCCCCCGATGATTCACTGAATCCCACGTCTGTGTTCGGGGTTCTGAATGAGCACCACGTATGCTAGCACATGGGGCTCGTATTCTCATGTACGCTAATTAATGATGACAAACATGGGGATACGAGACGTACATGCTTAAATATGTGGTGCTTTTTGGGACCCCCGAGCATGAGATGCCCTGTTCGGGGGGTAACATATAACCAGTTTCTGGTTGTGGGGATTGAATGCAATAATCAATATGACATTTAATTGCCATGTGTACATATATAGTTGGGTGATCAGGGTACCCAATTCCACCTCTTTTTTGCGCTGTGGCATATCACCTAATTCCACCTCTTCTTTTAATTGGATTCACGGAAGCTGGGGACAATCCCCAAAGTTAAATTACAAAAGGAAAAACTACATAATGTCCATAGAGGGATCCGACCTTCCTTCTTTTCATTTATCTGTTATTCCATCATAATCTTTTTTCTCACAAATTATTGCATATATGGATATCTTGATTCAGCGTTCGGCATCCTTAGTATCTGGTTTTGTTTCCAACAAAAATTTTCATGAGTTTAATGCCATGGATTCTTGTCTTTTATGGGGAAGAAGCCTCACAAGTTAAACGGTGAATGGTGAGTAGTAATGTTGTCACAATCGGTTTTTGAATTGAATTAATTGTGAAAATAAAACCCAAATCAGTCTGAATTGACTCGAATCAAATCAAATCAAATCGTTTTCAATCAGCCCATTGAAAAAGTCTTAAAAAGAATAAATAATAAAAAAAATATCAAAATGTTATATATGTGAGCCGATGCATACCTGATTCAGTTGAATCTGCCAACTTTATAAGGGGTCTGAATCATGCCTTACATCGAATCGAATGAGGGTTGATTCAATTTGAATCGATTGACTTCTATTTTATTAACATTGGTGGCAGAGGGACTTGTGAATGTCACCAAGTTGACAGGATGTCACAAGTTCTACTTTTTTTGCCTGATAAGATGGAGCTGGGGTTGAACCCCTTCCATTATTGAAAACAATGTGCAAATTAAAGCCATTAAAATTACAAATTAAATCACTTCACTTTTGATGGCATTGGTAGACAGGAGATTTAGAAGAAGAAATTAGGAAAAGAATAGAGAATTGCCTTTTTTTGCCCTGATAAGAGGGAGCTGGGGGTAGGTCCCCCTTCCATTTATTAAAAACTATGTACAAAAGCGATTAAATACCCCACTCACTACGTTTATCACCACAAGAAAATTGATACCCATCCAAGAGAGTAGTATTCGAGCTTGCTACCTCCTCCTCTACGGAAGAGTAATGGTGTCAACGGGTCAGGTTTGGTTCCAACCCAGGAGGAACCAGACTAGGACCTGATTTTCGGGACTGGTATCTGGTCCAGACCCAGGTCTAATCGAGTTCACTATCAGAAAAACCATACCCGCACCCGATAAGAACTACATGAACCAGACCCGATAAAACCATAACTTTTTATCATTTTTACATTGAAAAAATCTGGGTCTTAATCAAAATTCTGGTCGGGTATAAAATTTCACAAACTCCTACGAAATTTCACAAATTCTGGGTCCATGTATTAATCGGACCTTTGGGTCCGAACCTGGGTCTTCTTATTTATCACCATACCTGGACCCTATAGAAACCCTTACGGAAGAGGAGCGTTTTACCCATAAAGGTAAGACTTTTTTTTTTCATTTTTTTAGTTAATAAAAAAAAAAATATATATATATATATATATATATATATATATATATATATATATATATATATATATATATATATATATATATATATATATATGTGAAAGGCAGATGACTTAGAGTGAGTTAAGCTTAAATCGGCTAATTGAGCTTGACAGAGCTCAAATGCCTATGAAGCTCAGCTCGTAATGTGCATAAAGATTGAGCCCTTGATCAAACTCGGCACCTTTATTTTCTCCAACAAGTTTAAGGAGAGCTTAAATGGGCCAAACTTGAACCAGCTCGGCTCTTGTGTAGCATTTTTTTATGGGCAAGCTGGGGTTAGGCAGACCCCTACCTGTTCATTGGGTTTTGAACCTGCAACTTTCCAAAACAAGGTGACGTGCACTCGCTGCTCATCAACAAGGTTTCTTGTTAAAAAATGACAATATTATACCGTAGCTAGCTTAGGGATGCAAATGGTTCGGGTTTCAGATTACAAAATACATTAAGGAGCCATATGGGATCAGATCCAAAACAGCCAAAATTTGCAAAACTCCCATGCATCCTGAATCAAACCATTTTGCAACCCTAAGCTAGCTCACGTTTGAAATACATGATATAGGTGACAACATCCCTCTTGTGTATCTCGGAGCGATGCATCGTGAAACAGATCGTTCCATATCCAGTGTGAGCATTAGAACATTGAGAAAGATGCAACTCCGGTGTACCAGAATATCATGCGCACATGCATGATCTCGATCCAAAGCTAATTATGGGGCTACCTTCGTCTGATGTCTATATTTTACATGGTCTATCCAAGTATATAAAGCTAGCGGAAAGACATCCCTTGCTCGAGTTTTTGGATGCCAAACATCTTGAGGTAATTAAGTCGGAAACCATCTCTTATTGCAAGTCGTATTTCTCTATTATTCTTAACACAGTTGTGTATTTTTAGGTTAAGATGTCTACTTTGTTGGTACATCCATGGTTACATTGACAGAAGCAGTCAACGGGTTCGCCTGAAAGTTGCAAAGATGGTCAACCAGAGCGCCCAGGTTGGTGTAAGATGACCCAGCCTCCCCAATAGCCCTCCTTGCAATGCTGCTGATCTGGGCTGCCCTCGCTCGTGCCCGCCGCCCCTCGTCACCGGCCATGAGCTCCAGCACCCTCGCATGTACCAACTCGCATCCCATCACCACCTTAAGATGCCGCTCTGCAGGTGGCAGGATGCGGATCCCGGCACCCAGATCCTCCACCACCATCTTCTCATTCATGTGCTGTTCAGCCATCATGGCCCAGGCCAACATGGGCACCCCAGCCGCGAGGCTCTCCAAGACAGAGTTCCAGCCACAGTGGGTCAAGAACCCCCCTACCGCCTGGTGGGCTAGTAGCAGCAGCTGGGGGGCCCACTGCCTCAGCACCAGCCCCCTCCCAGCCACACGTTCCTCGAACCCATCCGGGGCCTTCCACGTGCTGGACCTCACCACAAGCACAAAGGCCAACCCGCTGGACTCCAGCCCGAACGCGATCTCCGTCATCTGCCCGTCTGTCACACATGCCTGAGTCCCGAAGGACACGTAGACCACTGACCCTGGCTGGCCCGCATGTGCATCCAGAAAACCGGTGCATCTATTCCACACGTGCGAGTCTGCAGGTCCTCTCCCCTCCTGCACCTCATTGCACAGGGCCATGGGGCCCGCGCACCACACGTGCTTGTAATAGTGGCTTTGCAGGTGCGAGACGTACAGCGGCTCGAGCTCGACGAAGGTGTTGAGTATGGTGCCGTGGCTCCTGAGCTCGGCTTCTCTCAATTTCGCGAACAACGAGATATTCTGTTTGTCCTCTTCCAGAAGCATCAGGAGCCACGAGATTTCGGATCTCGTGAGTAGGACCCTCTCAGGCAACCCGGGAACCTGGAAGGGTTCCGAGTCGGAGGCGACGTTCCGGTCTGGACGGTGCAACTCGACAGAATTGCTCAGGGAAATGGCATAGGCGCTCATCCCGTGAAAAACCAACCTGGGGATGTTGAATTTGGATCCGGAATCCAGGGTCCACGGGAAGAAGAAGTCCGAGATGATGCAGAGGGGAGGGGCCTCTCTCGAGTTGACCATCCTCTCAAGGGATCTCTCAAAAGGTTCTTGGAGTCTGTTGGTGGCGAGTAGGAAGGGGACGAAGAGGTTATGGAGGGGAGCTGGTCCGTGTTCTCGCAGGATGGTGGTAGCTCTTTTGATGCCGGGAAGTCAAGGATCTCGAGCTGAACGTTTGGTGTTTGGGAAAGCGTTTGGAGAATGGGTTTGGAGTTGGAAGGGGTAGTGAAGATGGTGATCTTGACCCCTCGGCGTGATAGCATCTTGGCCAGGTCCAGCAAAGGGAGAGTGTGGCCTTGTGCCATCCACGGAAAGATGATAATGTGTGGCATTGCCATGACTCTCTCTCTCTCTCTCTCTCTCTCTCTCTCTCTCTCTCTCTCTCTCTCTCTCTCGTTCAGGGGATGGAAGAAGGAGGTGGGTCTGAATATAAAAAGAGAGGGTGGTGTATGTTCCACCCGATGATTCACTGAATCCCACGTCTGTGTTCGGGGCTTTGAATGAGCACCACGTATATAAGCACATGGGGCTCGTATTCCCGTGTATGTTGACATAACTTTGCATCGGACTCTGGTGTTGTTGCAAAGACTTAAGTACCCTTTTTTGTTATTCTTCTCATAAAGTGATGGTTTGAAAAAATGACAAAAATACCCTTCATTCAAAAAAGAAAAAACAAACGGTTCAAAAAAAGGACAAACATGTCCTCCATCCAGAAAGTCGAGGGTGATGTTGACTCTTCAAAGTCTTCTTCTTCTTTCTCCGTTCAAAAAAAGGACAAACATGTCCTCCATCCAGAAAGTCGAGGATGATGTTGACTCTTCAAAGTCTTCTTCTTCTTTCTCCGTTCAAAAAAAGGACAAACATGTCCTCCATCCAGAAAGTCGAGGATGATGTTGACTCTTCAAAGTCTTCTTCTTCTTTCTCCGTAAAACACTATAAAACCATCTCTCTCTCTCTAGAGAAGAAATCAAGGGAGGCAAAGAGTTCTCCCTGGAGAAGGTCATGAACATCAACCTTCTCACTCTCTCTCCCTTCTCTCTCTACTTCTGTGCACATCCAATAGACGATCATACATTGCTCCATCAAACACCGACTGACCTGCACATTGACTGTAGCATCGTTCAACTTGAAGAAATGTGGGGTCTGATTCAGAGTTTTTGCCCTTACAGGAAAAGGGCTTGGGGGCTCAACCCAGCGTGGGTAGCATCGTTCAACTTGATTCGTTGTGGAGCCTGATTTAGAGTTTTTACCCTTACAGGAAGGGGGTCCAGGGGCTCCCCCCCTGCGCGGATCCCGGGCTTTTCTACAGCGATTTGTAGTATTTTCAGGTCTCCAACGAGCCCCACAACGATTTATAGTGTTATCCGAATTTTCAACAGCGATTTGTAGTGTCTTCCGCAAATCACTATAGTGATTTAAAGTGTTTTTGGATCTCTCTATAGCGATTTGTAGTGTCTTCCGCAAATCGCTATAGCGATTTATAGTATTTTTGAATCTCACTATAGCAATTTATAGTGTCTTTCGCAAATCGCTATAGCGATTTATAGTGTTTTTGAATCTCACTATAGTGATTTGTAGTGTCTTCCGCAAATTGCCATAGCGATTTATAGTGTTATTCAGTAAGCAAATCGCTGTAAATCGCTTCTCGAATTAGGACCAACTTGTCATGGTCATATCTCTCGAACCGGAGGTCATATTCCAAATCCGTAAAAAATGGTGTCTTTGTTATTGAGTTTAGTTTATTCTTGTAAATTTTAAGCAATTTCTATTGTAATTTTATTCTCCATTTTAACTAAAAAACAGACCCTTATTATTTTGTGTTATTTCAGTTGCACAACACCATTCTCGCTTGACATCCACATCTTGATTATGGCATGCTCCCTGTTGGATTTTTCATTAATTTCTTCCAACCTTGCTTGGAACAAACATATGTCATTCTCACCATGACACCCTGTGCATTTTTTGACCACGACACCCGGGACCCGTGCCGAAGGGGAGCCCCCGGACCCCCCTCTTGTAACGGCAAAAACTCTAAATCAGGCTCCACAACGAATCAAGTTGAACGATGCTATCCACGTTGGGAGGAGCCCCCAAACCCTTCTCCTGTAAGGGCAAAAACTCGGAATCAGGCTCCACAACGAATCAAGTTGAACGATGTTATCCACGTTGGGAGGAGCCCCCAAACCCTCCTTCTATAAGGGTAAAAACTCTGAATCAGACTCCACAATTCATCAAGTTGAATGATGCTACCCACGCTGAGAGGAGCCCTCAGACCCCCCTTCTGTAAGGGTAAAAACTCTGAATCAGACTCCACAACTCTTCAAGTTGAATGATGCTACCCACGCTGGGAGGAGCCCTCACACCCCCCTTTTCTGTAAGGGTAAAAACTTTGAATCAGACTCCACAACTCTTCAAGTTGAATGATGCTACTCACGTTGGGAGGAGCCCCCAGACCCCTCTCATGTAAGGGTAAAAACTCTGAATCAGGATATACAACTCATTTAGTTGAATGATGCTACCCACGCTGAGATGAGCCCACAAACCCTTCTCCTGTAAGGGTAAAAACTCTGAATCAGGCTCCACAACAGTCAATGTGCAGGTCAGTCGGTGCTTGATGGAGCAATGTAAGATCTTCTATTGGATGTGCATAGAAGCAGAAATAGAAGGGAGAAAGAGAGTGAGAGGGTTGATGTTCATGGCCTCCTCCAGGGGAGATTTCTTTCTCAGATAATCCTGTAGTGCAGAGACTGGGTCTTAAATAATCATCTTCGGGGCACTTAAGTCTTTACAACCACTCCTTTTCAAGAATTGTCATTTTTTTTTGCACCAATGGAGGAGAGGGTACTTAAGTCTTTGCAATCGCATCAAACTCCAACACTAGTTAATGCTGACAAACATGGGGATACGAGACGCACATGCTTACATACGTGGTGCTCTTTGTGACCCCCGAACATGAGATGTAGCTAACTGCCCTGTTCGGGGGGGGGGGGACATATAACCTGCTGTGATATAAAAAGGACAGATTGTTGCAAAAGCAACTCTCTCTCTCTCTCTCTCTCTCTCTCTCTCTCTCTCTCTCTCTCTCGAGAGAGAGAGAGAGAGAGAGAGAGAGAGAGAGAAAGAGAAAGAGAAAGAGAAAGAGGTTTTTTATTATTTTATTTTATTTTATTTTATTTTTATTTTTATTTTTAGTGAGGTCGCACTGAGGTGACGGTTCAGAGATAAATTATCATCTGATTAGGTTGTATACAAATATGAGCAAAAATTCATTTATTCAAGTTGATTGTAGCCCTTTACTCATCTTAGTCAGCTTGGTGTATAGGACTTTTTAACTCAAAATTCAATTGATCAATTTATTGTCTGATGATATTTAAAATCACCGCCAATGATGTTTTTTTTTCAGTATTCATCCTACGTTATCGTGATCAAAAGCATGGGAGTTTTTTTTAGCTCCCTCAACAACATTTTAGTACCACCTTTTAGGCTCCCTCAAGGGAAAGAGAGTGAGAGGGTGGTGTATGTTCACCTCTGATGATTCACTGAATCCCACGTCTGTGTTCGGGGGTCCCAAAAAGCACCACGTATATAAGCACATGGGGCTCGTATTCCTGTGTATGTTGACATCACTTAGCATTAGAGTCTGGTTCGATTGCAAAGATTTAAGTACCCTTTCTTGCTATTCTTGTCATAAAACGATGGTTTGAGAAAATAAGAAAAATGTTTTTCATTCAAAAAAGGAAAACAAATGGTTCAAAAAAGGACAAACATGTCCTTTATACAGAAAGTCGAGGATGATGTTGACTCTTCAAACTCTCCACAGTGAAACGAACCTTAGCCGACGATCCGATGGTGAGTCGGTGATCCGATGGTCATCCGGCGAAACGAACCTGAGCCATCAAAAATGTATGTTTGAACTTTTCATCGTCATCATCTTCTTATCCTTCTTCGTAAAACACTATAAAACCCTCTCTCTTTCTCTCTAGAGAAGAAATCATGGGAGGCAAAGAGTTCTCCCTAGAGAAGGCCATGAACATCAACCATCTCACACTCTCTCCCTTCTCTTTTTACTTCTGTGCACATCCAGCAGATGATCCTACATTGCTCCATCAAACACCGGCTGACCTGCACACTGACTATAGCATCGTTCAACTTGATTCGTTGTGGAGCCTGATTCAGAGTTTTTGCCCTTACAGGAGGGGGGTTAATTGTGGGCTCCTCTTAGCGTGGGTAGCATCATTCAACTTGATTCGTTGTGGAGTCTGATTTAGAGTTTTTGCCCTTACAAGAGGGGGGTCCCCCCCCCCGGTGCGGGTCCCGCTACGCGGTCAACGGGTGGGGGTCCAAGGGGGGCGGCCCCTGGCGAAGGGATCGGGGGTCAGCGCCCCTCGGACCAAATTTTGTTGGCCTGAGGCATGCATAGTGAGAGGTAAGCAATACGAGGCATGCATAGTGAGAGGTAAGGTTGTGCAACTCAAATAATACAGAATAATAGAGGTCTGATTTTTAGTTAAAATGGGGAATGAAATGACAATAGAAATCGCTGAAAATTTACAGGAATGAACTAGACTCAATAAAAAAGACACTATTTTTTATGGATTTGGAATATGACCTCCGGTTAGAAATATATGACCCTAACAGATTGGTCCTAATTCGGTTAGCGATTTACAATGATTTGCTTACTGAATAACACTACAAATCACTATAGTGATTTGCGGAAGACACTACAAATCGCTATAGTGAGATCCAACAACACTATAAATCGCTGTGGTGCTCGTTGGAGACCCAAAAACACTATAAATCGCTAAAGTGATTTGCGAAAGACACTATAAATCGTTGTTGAAAAGCTGGATAACACTATAAATCGTTGTGGGGCTCGTTGAAGACCTGAAAATACTAGAAATCGTTGTTGGAAGGCCGGATAACACTATAAATCGTTGTGGGGCTCGTTGGAGACCCGAAAACACTATATATCGTTGTAGGAAGGCCCGACAATACTATAAATTGCTGATAGAAGACCAAACAACACTATAAATCATTGTGGGGCTCGTTGAAGACCCGATAACACTAAAAATCACTGTAGGGGAGTCATTAAAAAAAATGTGAGAAAGAAAAAAAAATAGAAAAATCGTGGGAAGGGGTGTTACGAAAACCTCGAGCAAGAAACAACCGAAAGAAACATGAGCCCCACGATTAAACAAAACGCTTTATTGCGCTTTTTCGATAGTTAAAAGAGGGAAAGAAAATAAAAAAATTATACAAGGCCCCAAAAAATTTTGTTCAGCGCGAGAGGGGAGCCACCGGACCCCCTTTCTGTAAGGGAAAAAACTCTAAATGAGGCTCCACAACGAATCAAGTTGAACGATGCTACCCACGCTGGGAGGAGCCCCCAAACCCCCCTCCTGTAAGGGCAAAAACTCTGAATCAGGCTCCACAATGAATCAAGTTGAACGATGCTACACACGCTTGGAGGAGCCCTCAAACCCCCCTCCTGTAAGGGCAAAAACTCTGAATCAGGCTCCACAACAAATCAAGTTGAACAATGCTATCCACGCTGGGAGGAGCCCTCAGACCCCCCTTCTATAAGGGTAAAAACTTTGAATCAGGCTTCACAACTCTTCCAATTGAATGATGCTACCCACGTTGGGAGGAACCCCAGACCCCTATCTTGTAAGGGTAAAAACTCTGAATCAGGATCCACAACTCATTTAGTTGAATGATGCTACCCACGCTGGGAGGAGCCCCCAAACCCTCATCTTGTAAGGGTAAAAACTCTGAATCAGGCTCCACAACAGTCAATGTGCAGGTCAGTCAGTGCTTGATGGAGCAATGTAGGATCTTTTGCTGGATGTGCACAGAAGCAGAAAGAGAAGGGAGAGAGAGTGAGAGGATTGATGTTCATGGCTTCCTCATGGAGAGATTTCTTTCTCGGATAATCCTGTAGTGCAGAGACTGGGTCTTAAATAATCATCTTTGGGGTACTTAAGTCTTTACAATCACTCTTTTTCTAGAATCATTATTTTTTTTGGCACCAATGGAAGAGAGGGTACTTAAGTCTTTGCAATCGCATCAGACTCCAATGCTAATTAATGCTGACAAACATGAGGATACAACACACATGCTTAAATAAGTGATGCTTTTTGGGACCCCCGAGCATGAGATGCCCTGTTCGGGAGGGAAACATATAATATGCTTCGCTCTCACACTCTCTCGAGAGCTTTTTTATTATTTTATTTTATTTTATTTTCAGTGAGGTTACTGAGGTGACAATTTGGAGATAAATTGCCATCTGATCTGGTTGCATACAAAGAAATTAATTTATTCAAGTTAGTTGTAGCTCTTTACTCATCATAATATAGGACTTTAATTTGAACTCTAAATTCTATTGATCAATTTATTGTCAGACGTAACCAGTAGGGGTATGAGATTATGTGATATTTAAAAATCACCATCAATGATGATTTTTTCAATAATCACCCTACAGTATCGTGGTCAAAAGCATGGGAGTTCTTTTTAGCTCCCCTCAACAGCATTTTCGTACCACCTTTTGGCCTCACTCAAGGTCATTTTCGTATCATCCGAGCATTTTGATTCTGCTAGCAACAGAAACTGTGGTAGATATTGAAAAATCACCAGCGGTAGGGGTTGGGTGTTCCTCCCCTCGTACCCTAACATGGGTGGGAATCCACCAGACTCAACAGATGAGGTGTAGGGAGCCAGCTCCTTTGGGAACCGGTTCTGCCTCACACAAACTCACCCAATTCGAGTGTTATGGGCCTGATTCAAGCAGTCTGAAACCCGGTTCAGAGATGTTCTGAGATCCAAAAACACAACTCTGAGATCTTGGATCCAGTTCAGCCTCAAACTCAGTCAAATCCAACTCTTTTAGGCTCATTTTCTAACCCAAGACCAAATCCCAACCCGGTTTTTACTCCAAAACCATGTACGACCCAAAATATTGACCCGTTTTCTGCCAAAAATCCACGTGGATCCGTCTTGCCCAATCTACTTTCTCACCAAATCATGGACCCACCCTATCTTACAAACAATTCTTACCCATTTGACCCAGGACCCCCCAGCCTACTTAGATCCAATTTGGATCCTGGGGTACTTATAGTTGGATCAATCTGACATTTGGAGTTCTTCTATATCATTCACCAAAGAACAATAGGGTACTAGTGTTCTCCATATTTGGATCATCAATAAAATGAATCTTAGCACTGCCAACTTCTCTGAATCAATGCATAATAAATCCAACTCTACTGGGGGGTTCTTTATTTTCTTGTGTTACCCGTTGTTTTTCCAATGGGAAGCTCCAACTTCCCTATATTGGTATTCTTTGTACTATTTTTGTGGGCATAGTATGTAAGTTTTATTCCTTTTTTTTATTAATGTTTTCTCACAGTAGACAGAGCTTGTGGGTTAAAAATAGATGGCAGAGTTTTTTTTTAACACTTTTTTTTATGTTTTTTAGATACTTAGATGTTGTTTTTTATGATTTAATGATTCTTCTTGTTTAAATATAAAAATAAAAAATTGAGTAATCTAAGTTGACTCAACGAATCATATCGATCCACGAGTTAAACCTCAAACGGTTTTTTTTTTGAGTCACTAGTTGGGCCAATTATGACACAGCTCTCTCTCTCTCTCTCTCTCTCTCTCTCTATATATATATATATATATATATATATATATATATATATATATATCTTTGGTCTTATACTTTGCTTGGTTTGACAGCACTCTTAGCTGCCAGACCAAACGTATCGTATGTTCGTATGAGCCTTTGAAGCATCTACCTATGCCAACATCATTGCAATCATTATGATCTACCCTTGCATGTGATGGAGAAGGTTGGTTAAGGAACTACAATATGGCCACTACTAAAGGACTATAGACTCACACAAGTGAGAATGGTCCTTGGACTAGGGCTCCACAACGAGCCAAGCAAGCTCAAAAGGGTCTTACACAAGGTCAGACTCGTTAAACATAAACGAGCCAAGCATGATCAAACATCCAAACTTGATTGAGCTTTGCTAATAAAAATGACCTAATGAGGTTTTAGGTCTCTAATGGTAACATATTAGGAGGTATGGAAAGCTACAGGGTTAGAACAACTAAATCGGGTAGGTCAAAACTAAGCTCGATATATGAATCAATAGAAGATAATGGTCCAAATCTGAAAGGCCCTGGTTCAGGGCTTTTAGAAAGACCTACGATCGTGTGTTGAGCCCAACTCGTGTGCATCCCAACCTTGGATGATGATTGAACATCCCAAATGTTAATGCGTCTTTTACAGACCGAGGGATACGACGTGTTAGATGCATAAACCATGGTCACAACTCACAAGTCAATGCGTCTTTTAACTTGTCGTTTGCCACCTTTATCACATATAGCTTATATACCTATAGTAAATTTGATGCATTAAATCAATTTCATTAGTTGAAATCATCGGTTAATCTTGAGGATAAAATACAAACAAACAATCTGTATATATAAAACCATGCAACTTAGTTGAAGTCAAAAAAAATTGTAAAAACAAGCCTTTTAGAAGGCAATTTTTGCTTCAGCAAGTGTTTCAAGCAAAACTAAAATAAAAAGTAAAAACCACTGGAATTGCGAAACACAACATGGAAAACTTAGGCCTCGTTTATATATTGGTTATATATAGCTTATATATCATATTGGTTATGTATAGCTTATATATCATTTACTTAAAATATATAGTAAATTTGATGCATTAAATCAATTTCATTAGTAGCAATCATCGGTTAATCTTGTGGATAAACCTGCAAACAAACTATCTGTATTATGTATAGATAAAACCCATGCAAATTTAGTTGAAGACAAGAAATTATAAAAACAAGCCTTTTATAAGGCAATTTTTGCTTCAGCAAGTGTTCAAGCAAAACCTAAAATAAAAAAGTAAAAACCTCTGGAATAACGAAACACACCAAGGAAAACTTAGGCCACGTTTAGATGACGGGGCAAAACCTTGGTTTTTCAGTTTTGAGAAACCTAGGTTTTTCCAGCCAGCAACCAGCTATAAAATGGCCGGCATGATACCATCCTGGTCGGGTGGCACCACGCTAGCCATTTTCTGGCTAATTATCGGCCAGAAATGGCAGACACATGAGTCTCTCAAATAAGTAGAAAAAAAAAGGACGGTGGAGGGATGGGGAGAGGGAAGGACCCCTCCACCCTACGATAAACCTTGTTCTGCTGAGTGCAAAAACCACGATAAACCATATTCTGCTGAGTGCAAAAACCACGATAAACCATATTCTGCTGAGTGCAAATACCAACGGAGGCTCCTCTTTGTAAGATTTTCAATATGAATTCTTGGAGAAATGGACAGACCCGGGGGTCTTGGGCGTGCACTGTTACTCTGTAAATCTCCACAAGCTTATTCTTTAGATCACAACCTCTAAGCCTTTCTGTGAGATTTTATTCACTCTGTAATTGATCACTGTACTTTGGTGTATCACCACTGTCAGTCTATCAACTCTCTCAAGTGTATTCTTGACTTCTACTGGCCTCTAATGGTGAAGTGTCCCTACAACCACGAGGGTCACAACCCTTTAGACAGACATGAACAATGTATTTTTCTGTAACTTGCTTATACTGTATATTAAGTGAATATTAGTGTGAATATGTTATGGATCAACTGTTGTGAGGACACAACCGTTGGTGTGGCCCCTCCCAACTATTGTCTTATGGCCACTAAAATCCCTATATCTCTCACTTGGCCCCAAGGGACAACCTGTATTATCAATTTAGTTCATAACATAAACTATGTGTTGGCATACAACTTTGAGTACATTATTTATATAGTTATATGTATAATTACAAATTCAACCCTTAGATATACCCGAGTCCCATCTTAATGAAAGCTTCTTCAGAAACTGCCTTGGTTAATGGATCTGCAACCATGTAATTGCCATGTTACGGGCAATATATTTGTCTTCCTAGGTATTTTGTGCTACACACCCTGGCT
Source organism: Nuphar pumila (assembly GCF_984573655.1). Lineage (NCBI taxonomy): Eukaryota > Viridiplantae > Streptophyta > Magnoliopsida > Nymphaeales > Nymphaeaceae > Nuphar > Nuphar pumila. The sequence continues at coordinate 131,797,976 of NC_143253.1, forward strand.
TTTTGCATGACTATACAACTACTCTGTCTCCTAACATAAAAACATAATCAGAAGTGAATTTTGCTTCATCTCTGTCACTAGCAAAATATGTATCTGTATAACTCACAAGCTTTAGCCTCTTTAAGTACTTAAAGATTCTTTTTCCAGCTTCTCAATGAAAGAGCTCAATATTGCTTTGGTATCTGCTTATTAGACTCACAACAAAACTTAGATCGAGTCTAGTACATAGCATAACATATTTCAGGCTTCCAATTGCCTGAACATAGAGAACATTTAGCTTTTTTTGTCCATCTTTTAGATAATTATTTTTGCTTAGTTTTATGCTTTTAATTATAGGAGTACATTTTGCTTTGATACTTTTCATTCTAAATATTTTTAGAATATGATAAAAAAAATCTTGATTTAAACATAGCAACCTCAATTTTTTATTTCTTTGTATTTTAATTTCAAGGATATATGAGGTTTCACCCATATCCTTCATTTCAAATTGAGAACATAACCAAGACGTAGTCTCAATTATTATGTTTATATCATTCTCTGCAATTAGTATGTCATCAACATAGAGAAAAAATATAGTAAACCTACTCTCACTTTTCTTAACATATAAGCCATGGTCTATACTATTTGCCTCATAACCCAACTTGGTTATGGTTTTATGAAATGTCAAGTACTACTGTCTAAGTGATTGCTTAAGCCTATACAAGGATTTATTCAACTTATATACATGATATTTAATTTCAAAGCCTTTTGATTGTTGCATAAATATGATTTCTTTTAATTCACTATTCAAGAAGATTGTTTTAACGTTCATTTGATATAGGTCAAGATTGAAATAAGCCACCAGTGACAAAATAACACGAATAAAGGCCTATTTTGCCATAAGAGAATAAGTTTCTTCATAATCTATACCCTAACACTGAGAATAACCTTTTGCAACTAATCTTTCTTTGAACTTACAAATAGTTTCATCACCCTTGAGTTTCTTTTTTAAAATTCATTTACTATCAATTGCCTTACAATCCTCAGGCAAAGGAGTCAGTTCTAAAACTCCATTCCTTTTTATATTATCCAACTCATCTTTCATTACTTCTTTCTAATTTTCATATTCATTAGAAACAATTGCATAATTAAAACTTAGGTTATCAAGAGTTTCATCCAAATTCATGAAATAGTATGATTCTTCTCTTAAAAAAAGATAGTAATCACATATGAGGGATGGGTTCTCAACATTTTCTGCCCAGTTTTAGGTGAAGATTTTTGGTCATTCACAATTAGTTCAATATGCTCAAACTCTTAATTAGGTATACTTGTAACGCCACAAAATCCCAACTTGAAAAATTCATGGATTTTTAGAATAAATTTTTTTTTTTGAAAACATTGGGCAAGCGAAAAACTATAAAGGAAGACAGTTGAAAATTCTGAGCGGGTTACAGGAGAAAACAACCAGTAGAAACAATACATTTCAACAGTTTTACAAAATGATACAGAAAGACGTATAATTTATTTCTTTACAAATTATCTCCAAAACAAGAGACTTCCCAGAGCCAACTACGAAGATCACTAAGTTCTAGAGTATGGGTTCAATTATCCGCCGCACATCGATCGCCATCGCACTACTAATAGTCACCTGTATCCCCATAAAACAGGGTCAGACCTCTTGCGAGGTGGTGAGATAAACCACTCACAACATACCATTTTTAAGGAAAACATGAATTATAATAACAACTAATGACAGGGCTCAGAAACTATGAAAGCGTTACTATGAGTATCATGATGAGACAGTCAGAAACATGCAATCAAGGTAAGACAACTACAAGCATGTAAAACCATAATACACACCAAACATGTAGCACATGTAACTAAGTATTTCTAATATAACGAAACAAGTGCAACTAGCAAGTCAGAGTCAATATGTGATAGTTTTCTATTTATGTTCTTTTTTACTTACTCCTTCAGGTATGCGAAGAAAACTCACATAGGTAACGTATTTCAAACTACACTTTTCAAGGCGAACCGATTTGTGAAATTGGCGACTGAGCAAAAAGATTTATAGCAACATTCCCTCATCCTGAGGTACTTAGGCCCATCTGGCCTTGTGTTCCCTGTAGGGCAACATGAACAACATACAAAGATCTAGCCCGCCCATTCACGTGCTGTGATCATTGCAAAAAATTTTCCTCTCGTAATATTCTCTCTCTTCCTTCTCTTTTCCTTTCCAACCTCTTATTTTCCTCCTTTTTGAAGGGAGAAAGATAAAAGACAGAAAGAAAGAGAGAAGAGAAAAGAAAAGAAAAGAAAAGAAGAGAAGAGGAATTCTTTTGCGGGTCTCACTTGACCTTAATTTTGAAATTTTTTGAAATAACTCACCTCCGCTTTTGAAATATTTGCTGGAAAACTGGGAGACGGGATCCGCTCGTCGGTACGAGGTTCGACCGTTCCTGACGCCTTTACCAGGGGTAATCGAACCAAGGGTCGAACTTTATGCCTTTTGCTTTGCTAAGAAATTATCTAAGTATTTATCCTAAGTCTAGATGCACAAAGAATCATGCTTGTGCAAATGCAAAGATGTATGCTCTTTTTAAAAATGTTTTGAAGAATTCCCAAGTGTTTCTGAGACAAATCTGATAAAGTGAAGAAATGATTTCTAACTTAGAACTTAAGATTTAAAGTTCTAAGTTTTTAGAATAATCAAGAGCTTTGGGAAAATAAATCTGGGTTTGGAAATTAATTTTGAAGTTTTGAGATAAAAAGAGAAGGAAATTTTCAAAGTCACAAATAGACTTTTAAATTTAAGAGTTTGAACTTGGATGAATATTTGGAATGGAATTGAATTCCAATTTTGAAGTTTTTGAATTTAGAAGGAAAATGTGGGAAATCTAAAGGAATTGAGAAATGGGATTTGCAAAAGTTGGAATTTTCAAGATGAAATCCGAATTCAAGATCCGGATTCTGAACAGAGTTTGGGTTTTGAATTTAAGATGAGAACTTGATTTGAAATCTGGAATGAAATGGAATTGGTTTTGAAATTTAAAGTGGGATTTGGATTTGGAATTTTGAATGGAATTGGACTCAGGATTTGGAATCCAAGATGGGATTTGGATCTGAAATCTGAGATCCAAGATAGGGTTGGACTCTGAATCCTAAATGGAATTGGATCTGAAGCTGAGATCCAAGGAAAAAGTTTGGATCTTGGATCTTAAATGGAATTTTTGGATCTGAAGTCTGAGATCCAAAGTGAAATGAGGATCTGGATCCTAAATGGATTTTGGATCTGTAATTGAAGATCCAAAAAATGGAATTGGGTTCTGGATCCTAAAATGGAATTTTGGATCTGAATCTGAGATCCAAGGTAGAATGAGGATCTAGATCCTAAGAATTTGGAATTTTGGATCTGAATCCGAGATCCAAAGGTAGAATAAGGATCTGGATCCTAAATGGATTTTAGATCTGTAATTGGAGGTCAAAAATGGAGTGGAGTTTATACTTGGAAATCTGGATCCAAGTTTGAGACTAGGATTGGACTTTGGATTTGGGTTTTGAGAAGTCCAAATAGGACTTTTAAAGATGGATCTGGGTTTTAGAAACCCAAATTTTAAACTTGAGATTCAAATCTAAACCTTGATTGAAGATAAGGGGATAAACTTGATTTTGAAATCAAAAGATAACTTCAAAGTTAAATTGAACTTTGAATTTGGATTTTGATTTGAGTTGGAAATTTGAAGTTTTGAATATGAAATGATTTTGAAATTTCAAAGTCAAATTGGTCTTTGAATTTGAATTCTTGAATCTTGAAGTGAGATAGAATTGGATTTGAATAAGATCTGATGAAGAAGAAGAAACACTTGGAATTTTAAAAAAGAAGTTTTGAAAATATGATGCAGTTCTACCTTAAATGATGAATGAATTTAAATTTTAAAATTAGATTTTGAAAATTGTATTACATTCTTTACATGAATTGAAATAAGATTGAAGATATAATATATCCTTGACTATGGTCATTGAATGTATCATATAATAATCTATATTTAAACTCAGGTGAAGAATGAAACATATTTTATGCTTTTATAGAGTTTAAAATGGAATTAAATCTCAATATACCCTGACTATGGCCATTGGTATATATATTGAATTAATTCTAAGTTAAACTCTGATAAAAGGTGAAATATTTGAATAATATGATGATTTTTGAAAGAGGATCCAGTGTGGATCCAGTATTATTTCATAAAAGATAAAAATACTAAGTCTTGTTTACACCCCGACTATGGCCGTTGGTGTAAATCATCAACTTAGAATTAACTTACCTTTTATGAAATGGTGCACGTGCCATTCGTGTTTCACCATTGTGAGAATTTGAGAAATAAAGGAAAAAAATGTATGAACAACAAATAATTCAATGATATTTACAATGCTCATCCATTCTACCTAAAACAGGAAAGGTAAATTCTCATTTAGATCTAGCTATTACAACACATGAAATCAAATTTACAGCCCCAAATGATGAATTTATCTACGTATTTCCTGCAAGACAACTGGATTAGCATGAGAATGGAGGAAAAATGACATATACTATATGGATATCTTACAAGATGTTCATATGAATGATGAAAAGGACAGAGGGAATGATATATATGCTTATATATATATATATATATATATATATATATATATATATATATATATATATATATATATATATATATATACGTATATAGATTTGTATATATGTATGAATATATATATACATATGTATACAGGTGAAATGGTGAATGTAAAGATGTATGAAAGTTCATAGGTAGAGGATGGCTCTTTATATAGGAAGAATATCTAAACAAGAGCTCATTTAAATAGGCTTCTACCTCTTTCTTGGTTGATACTGTAACTTCAATACAAAATTAGGGGATGTTAACTAAACAGTTGCCCATGATATGATCTTTATGTCCACTTTGATGCATGGCATTTATCATTTGGCCAACTCAAGCCTGCTAAAACCGTGAGCTATTGTAATGCTGAATATTTAAGATGAATGTAATAATGAACATAGGCATAAACCTTTGGCAACTGGGGTCATTCAAGATAACCAGGACTTTCATTCCTTTCTAGCAGAATGCCATTGAGCCTACCCATTTCTAACTTTGATTCTATTGATTGTTCCCCTTTAAACTGCTAAATTGACTTGCGCATCACATTTCACCATTATCTGGCAATGAAAACCCCACAAACCAGGGCTGTAGCAGGTCGGCTCATCTGGGTTAAGCTGGAACAAGGAAACAAAATGGCACACCTTGACAGGGCATTACTTAGGCTACTATGCTGTGGGAGTGTATTTGACAGGGCGCTTGTGAAAATAGGTAATAAATTGACAGATTGGATACTTATGAAAGGTGGGCTGTTTGAAGGGAATAGTGTCTATACTATGAGCTGTTATACATACAGAGGAGGGCAAGGAAATGAATCAGATAATAAAATGGTGAATGATGGGTGCTGTTGTAAAGAGGTAGACCGGGGGTGAATATTGCCGTAGGGGCCGATACCGGAGCTTAGCAGGAGGTTATTGCCGCATAGGCAACGACACAAACTAAAAGAAAAATATGTGTATACCTCTATGATATGCCTAGGTAGATGCATACACCAAAATAAGAAAATACAACCAGTTTATTTACTAAAGAGAAATTTTGCAGAAGTAAACTTTCGGTACCTTGAACTTGGCTCGAGCCTTCTAACCATTCACAAATGATTCTCTAATGTATGTGAATTTGACAACGTACCCATGCAGAATAAATTTGTCAGCTGTGAGGGCATAGGTGGCACTTCAACATGTAAACTGGATGATCTTCTTCAAAGGATACACTTTAGAGGATATTTTGACGCTGCGGTATGGCCTGTCACAACTCAGAAATATTTGAAACACATCAGCCCCATGTCTAGAGATCTTTCTTCATAATCTTGCAAATGAATAGCTTTCAGGCTTTTAGCTTATTTTCTTGGTCCTTCTGTTGTCTCTGTTGCACGATGGATCCCTACCCAGGTAGTTGGTGTTTGTACAGTATGACTATGCAGAGGATCACAACCCAATGTTAAAACCCTTCAGCAAGCTCAGATATCGCTTAATAACCATCCATTCAGGTATATCTCTCCTCCAATGAGGGACTATTAGGAAACTGGTCCCAGACCTATTACAGTATAAAACATAACTCACGAAGTTAGTAAGCCATGACCCAAATGCATATGGAGCAGGATGGAGGCGATGAAATAAGCAATAAAAGGGGCAAACACCAAACAATGTAGAGAACTGTTGATGCCAGGTAACGCTAACTCCATCAAAATACATTCTCAACAAGCCTAAAACCTATATTATTCTACTACATTCAGGACCCAAACGATTAGAGCAGAGCAGTTTATTGTTTGCATTACAGCGATATAGGATCCAACCTGCTAAAGAAAAGCAAAGAAGAGAGGAACGTCAGTCAAGTGATAATAATGAAACGGAAGAGGTATTGAATTGAACGATGCCACTCATAGGTCTACTTGACACTTATGTATTAGGCTACCAACATTATTCATTAACAATCAGATCTGCCCATATGGCCAATGTAAGCATTTTGAATGGAAGTCATTAGTTCAGAAAGAGCATCTCAATTGCTTGCTGAAGCATTTCCTCTGATTTCAGATCTAGCGACTCCGTTGATAGAGGGTTCGTCTGTTTGATTCTCCCTCACTTGCAAAGCACCAGCCAGCGCTTCATCGTTTGTAAACTGTGATTCAGTCTTTCCTGCATTCAAATTATCTCCCTTGGATAAAATTCTTCTCTCATCATCATTCTGACCATGGTTGCTATTAGGACCAATACTTGAAGAAGAACCGAGGTGATGATTCCCGTAGCTTGATTCAAATGGCTGCTAAACAATTTCTTGATCCTGAAGGATCTATGCAAGCGCTATCTTCCCAGTTCCTCGATTGTAGGAAGGGCAAACCCGATCTTACACAGTGAACCTTTACCCCCTGGACACCCGTCGCTCAGTTTATCCCCCATGAATTTTGCTCACAATTTCACCAGCCATCTTAATTTCTTTTACCAGTCCTTTTGCAGAATAACAAGTAATCTGAGAGCCCGATTATGACTTATAGTGGCCTTATAAAAGTAAAAAAAAAAAAATTGAACTGGTAAGGGGAATGATTAAACCAGTGTCGGGTTCTTAGAAAATTTCTAAAGGATAGAGAGAGAGAGAGGTAGATAACAAAAGATACAGAGTATTTTGATCTGGACAACTAAAAGGACTTTTGGGAAGGTGAGACCATCACAATCTCAGGGAAAATATGAAATAGATTGGGGATTTCTGTAGATGAATCTGATTTGATACTAGATCAGATCAGATGTCATCGTAGAAATTATCCCTTAAACATAGAATAATAACACAAAAACGGGTTGCACGAATGACGGAGGGCAAAATAAATAGCCCGCTGGAATGTAAAGTATGAAAACTCAGGGAATGATATGTGGGATTGCAATGGAGATATTACGAATGGTAGGAGACGACGTATATAATCGAAAACAAATGCAAGGCGTATCAGCAAAATGAAAGAAAATGTAAAATCTAAAATAATGTTGGGCTAATGCCATCCCATCACTTTTGCGCAGGGATGTGTCGAGGTTGTTATAGGCAACTCGAACACTTCCCATGGCGCGTCAATAAGAAAAACCAGGAAAATCGAAAATAATTTAGAGAAAATAAAAAAAAAAAACACTTACCGTCGCTCTGATAGGATAGGCTCTTCTCAGTAGATCCTGCCGGTTGTTGCAGAGCTCCTAAGTTTGAATGGAGAGAAGAGTCCAATAGGGGTCGGATCACACCTTTATTGCTGTAACTTCAACTCAGGAAGACTGAAGCCGATTGAACTCCTTCGGTTGAGGTAGTTGGAAGAAGAGGGGTGAAGACGATCGTGAAGGAGAAGAAGGTGGAGAGGTGCTGGGGTGAAACGCGGTGAAGGAATGGAGCTTCCTGCAGGCTCCTTTTAAAGAGAAAAGAAAGGGAAGGTTCGGGAAGGGTAGGTAGTTGAGGATGAAGGGTGATGAAGAGGGGAGTCCGAGCGATCGACCATGGAGGAGAGAGAAAGAGAAGGGCGATGAAAAGGGCTTTTTAGGGTTTCGGTGGAGAGAGAGGGGAGATACCCGAGTGAGGGAGGCGGCTCTCTTTCCCCTTTTCTCATTCACGAAGGGTTTTCAAAACCCTAAAAGAGTATTTCGCATAAGACCCCCTCTAATTTTTGAGTTTTTACAAAAAGAGGCTCTCAGGGCTTTTTAGCAAAAATTTGACTTTTAAAGTTTAAACTAATTCATTTTTTTCTCAAAATTTTTTCACTTTTTTTGGTTTTTGGTTTTATCTTTCTATTTTTTTGTATTTTTAGAATAAAATCCTAAAGTTTTACGAGAAACCAAAGATTAAACTTTTTTTTTTGTGTTTTTTTGCAAAAATATTTATAAAAAGAGGAATTTCCTGAGAATTAAAAACTATTTTGAGAAAATTTCTTCAGAAAATGGGTTTGGATCCGGATTTTGAGGAAATATGGATTTAAAATATTGGATTCGGATCCGGAGTTGATTTTGAATATGTCAATATGGGTTTTTAATTCAGAAAATCTGAAGAAATGACTTGATTTTCTCATAAAACAGGGTTAGGGGCAAAAGGGGCATTTTTACAAAACTTTGAAAAATTTGGGGTGTTCACACGTGCTCTAACATAACAACGTCAAGAGGAGTACTTTGCCGGTGAGGGTAACATCACACCATTTTTTTTTGCCATAAGCCATTGGCAACCACTGGGTTGCCGGTGGTTTAGTCTGGGCAGAGATAAAGGAATATACTCTGTCTCCCGCCACCCCATTATTATTATTATTATTTTCTTTTGCGTTGGCAAACCATATGGTTTTGGTTTTTGTTTTTTTTCATCGCCATTGGTGGTGGTTGCCGGTGGCTGAGGCAAGGTCATCCCCCTTGCCTCCCTCTTTTTCATAATGAGCAAGTCGTTGTCAACCATAGTTTTTGGCGGTGGGGACAAGCTTTTCTTGTATGAGAGCGACAGGGACAGGGGGGACTCCCTATCCCCCGTCTCTCTTTCCTACTTGATGGCCCACCACTTGCATTGATAACCCTTGTGGTTGCCGGTATATATATATATATATATATATATATATATATATATATATATATATATATATATATATATATATATATATAAAGTGGAAGTGAAAAATCCAAATGGTTGTCTCCAAAAGACTCTATTTGTGGCATATTTTCACAAGCAAAGTGAAAAACCCTTGAAAGACAAAGAGAGAGGAGGAGGGTAGAGGGGCAGAGAGAGAGAGAGGTACGTACGGTTGCACTAGATCACAAGGAGAGAGAGAGAGAGCATAATAAGAGGGAGCCTTTGGGTCTGGCGCCGTGGGTCACCCTGACCCATATCCCCTTGAGGGATTTCTAGGGTTCAAGGTGGGCACGTGCCCACCCTCCCCTTAACGTGGCTCTTCAATGCACATCTACTGCCTCGCGTATGTTACAGTCTTCTTCTTGCTTATAGGGTTATTTTGTTTTATCTAATTTTTTTTAATATCATGTAAAAGTTCTATATTGAGGCTGTGTTTTATGGCATTTTGTTATTAAGATCAAAATTTTTGTGGTAAGCTTGTCTCTGTCATGGGTGTATTGCTGTTTATGATGGAGTGCATGGCTCCATTCCATAAGTTTCTTTTTTCTTTTTTATGTTCGAAGGCATAGCTCGATATTTTTTGTTTGCAAAATAAAATTTCTTTCATTTTCAGGTTTGTTTTTCATTCACCGTTTCATTTGATTACAAATAACAGACTTGCCTTATTTCCTACAAATCATGATTATTAGTTATTCCAGTTAATTAAGACATATAATGTGAAAGTTGTATCATCTGATCCCCCTTTTGTCGGTGGAAATTGGACGGTTTTAGGTGTATGACGATACACCCTACTCATATGTAATATTGTATAATTTGATGTTTATGGTTGAATTGAATGCTACACTATAAGATTGTTAACAACTTTGTGAGAATCAAAACAGGGGCATTGTGTGTGAGATAGCAAATTGAGGATGCAAATGCTACTTCCATCGTTGAAGTTGGTCTATAACAAGGAGTTGGTAAGTTCCATACTGCTGCTCTCAAACTGACGGGTAGGAAATGCTAAAATCAGAATTCCTGGATCAATTGTGGATTTCATAAATGCAATTGTGAGTTTAATGACTATAAACTCAAGGATGTTTTCGCAAAAGTGGACAAAGAAAGTGACGTTTTTGTCAAAAAAATGGATAAACAGTAAATATTTTTGCAAATCGCATGAAAGAAAGAAAAAAAAACGCGTACCGCGTAGTAGTCACACAATCATGATTTATGGTTGAATGTTGATTTTAAAAACGTCTCTCTCTCTCTCTCTCTCTCTCTCTCTCTCTCCCCGGAGGGAGACAGGATGAAAACAGGTTGAACAATAAGGTTAATTTGGAAATAGACGATCCCAACTAAATTCAAACATAAAAAATATTTCACATGGAACGGATTTGTTACCAACTTTTTTACAAAACATATAGTTTCGAGTTTAACTGGTATAACGTTAACACCTTAGGATGGCATAACTTAACATTGACGGCAAGATTCAAACTAGCAGATCTGTGTAGGACTAATGCACAGCAAGCAATGAAATGCTTTGAGGAATTGAAAACCAGCAAAGATTATAGAAACAAAATGGATCTTCACTTTTAAATCCATACCTACAAATACAGCAGATCTGTGTAGGACTAATGCACAATTTGAAATGGGCCAAACAATTTATCAAAGCCAAACACTAGGATGCACATTAGTATGATCCAATTAAGTTGATACCCTTTGCACAAAAGGCTTTTTAGGAAACATACATAAGGAGACATAGAGCCCAATCATAAGTCAAATTATTCCTAAACTCAATGGGCCGGTCTCGTTAGAATACTAGACTTTCGTTGGATTTTGAACCAAGTTGTTGGTACGCTTCAGCTGCCAACCTAACTCCTTATCTTGGGGCTCGGCTATGCTGAATGGTTGGTCTTGGGGCTCCATCTTCACCATGGGTTCTTTAGCTTGGGTTGCGTCCGGGGCTCGGTCTTCTTGACGTTGACTGCTTAGACTCTCAATGAGTGCACCCAAGCTAGTGTACGAAGACCCACCCTCTTTGACAGCGGCCCTCGCAGCTCGGCCTATCACGACTGCTTTCTCCCTTGCCAGCCGCCCCTCTTCACCGGTCATCAGCTTCAGCACCCTCTCACGCACCACGTCCCTCCCCACCAGTGCCCCTGGCAGCCGACCAGCTGCTGTCGTTGCCCTTATCCCGGCGGCCAGCTCCTCTACGACCATCTTCTCGTTGAGATGCTGATCGGCGATCATGGGCCAAGTCAACATGGGCACCCCAGCCGAGAGGCTCTCCAAGACCGAGTTCCAGCCACAGTGGGTCAAGAACCCGCCCACTGCTTGGTGGGCCAGCACCAGCAGCTGCGGGGCCCACTTCCTCAGCACCAGCCCCCTCCCGGCCACACGGCCCTCGAACCCATCGGGTGCCTGCCAGGTGTCCGATCTCACCACCAGCAGGAACCTGCACCCGCTGGATTCCAGCCCCCACGCAATCTCTGTCAGCTGCTCATCAGCCACCTGTGCGAGCGTCCCGAACGACACGTACATGACCGAGCCGGCCTCGGCCGCATGCTCATCTAGCCAATCCGAGCACGACTTCCACACGTGCGACTCAACTCCCCCTCTCCAGCCCGCCTCGTCGCACAGGACCGAGGGTCCAACGCACCACAGGTGCGACTTGAAGAAGCTTTGCATGTGGGAGACATAGTGCGGCTCGAGCTCGGAGAAGGTGTTGAGCACGATGCCATGGCTGAGCATCTCGGCCAGCACGGCTTCGGCGGTCAGCTTGATCATTGGGTCATTTTCGTTCCAGACCCTCATGTGGGGCATGAGTTCGGATCCCGTGAGTAGGACCTCGGTGGGCAGCCCGGGAACCTCAAAAAGTTCATCCTCAGATATCACCCTCTTCGTGGGCAGGCAGGCGAATACCGACTTGGCTATGGAGAGACCGTAGGCACTGAAACTGTAGAAGACCAACCTGGGGATGTTGAATTTGGATCCGGACTCCAGGGTCCACGGGAGGAAGAAGTCCGAGATGATGCACAGGGGAGGGGCCTCTCCTGAGTTGACCATGATCTCGAGGGATCTCTCAAAGGGCTTTTGGAGTCTCTTGGTAAAGTAAACGAATGAGGAGAAGTCATCAATGGAGGGGAGTTGCTCGGCGATCTCACCGGATGTGGGGAGCTCTTCTGGTGCTGGGAAGTCAAGGATCTGGACCTGAACGTTTGGTGTTTGGGAGAGCGTTTGGAGAATGGGTTTGGAGTTGGAAGGGGTGGTGAAGACGGTGAGCTTGATGCTCCGGCAGGCTAGCATCTTGGTCAAGTCAAGCAGAGGGAGGGTGTGGCCTTGTGCCATGAACGGAAAGATGATAACATGCGGCATTTCCATGACCTCTCTCTCTCTCTCTCTCTCTCTCTCTCTCTCTATATATATATATATATATATATATATATATATATATATATATATATATATATATATATGTTGCCGGCTGACGAAAGATTTGATTGGGGCTATAAATATGTTCACTGTAGGAAGACAGACTGTCTTTGGGTTTAAACAAATGGCTATTTGACACTTGTTAAGAGTCTATTAAATGCTGTCATGTGATTGCTAGTAACACGTAGCCATGGTACCTAGACGCTCCTTTGATCTTAACTAGTTTCTTATGTGCCCCGGGAAAAATTGAACGGTGAGAGAGGAGGAGGTGCATTGCGTGTCTTAATGAATACCACCAACATTCTCGGCAAAGCGAAGATGCGCTATGATTGGAGAGTCATTAGGAGCTACTAAGAAAATAACCTTCAATGTGTAACTTGATTGGGCATGTAAATAAAACCTCAAGCCTCATTTTTTTACATCTTGAATATGTCTTGAAGCTCTTGAATTCTAGATTAGTTCTGAAATAGAATTAGGATTAGTTTCTTTAGTTCTAGACTTAGGCTTAGTTAGAATTAGGCCTATTAGCTCTTTCATTCTCCACCTTCTTCAGTCCTTAATTAGAGTCGAATTTAGTCTTCCACCGTGAGAATCAATTTCAGCGAAGACTCTACGGATCGGCTACCTTGATTCTCTCTTCTGATGAATCAGATCGTGCACTCTGTCGAGTAGTTGAGCGTATTCCAGATCTGCTGAGCAAGTTGCAGACATCCGGAAATGAGAGCAAAACGTGATCTGCAGCTAAATCAAGTAGATCTCAGCCAATCAACTGTCTGAAACACATTGCTGGTGTTACAAAGTGCTTCAGCCGCATCGCATGAGTTCCTTAAGGCTCACGATCGTCTTTAAACTCAGTAAAGATAAGTGCGTTAACTAGATACACTTCCATCGAATCATTTATTGTTTCTAATATCCGAATTTGCTCAATCAAGGACAATGCCTACTCTAGAGTGGACAAACTGTTGAGCAAGCACCACGCACAGCTGCATCTAACGCCGATCATGCTGGATTAATGCTTCGAGATGTTCCTGAAATATATCCAGCATCCAATGCACTGCTGAGCTGTTGAAGCTCACGGTCGTCGAAACAATTTTTACTAAGCTAATTGCATCGGCAACATCTTGCATTTTCTTTACTCTCGAGCAACCTCAATCTTTCTTTGTATTGCTGCATGTACATGCGTGCTGGACTACTACGCACAGGTCATGTTGTGCATCAATCCAATGGTTGTACACCCTACCGTGTGCACAATACATGTTGCAGAGTGCGCTGGACGCATCTTGCAGAATTGCACATTGATGCACGGAGAATTGGTGATCCAGTCAAGCGTTTAAATGATTCTCATTAGTTAACCAAGACAGTCGCGACATAGATATTGGGAGTTGTGAGGTACAGATGCAACAAGTGGTATCAAAGCTGTTTACTCCAAGAGTGATACGAACCCTAGTGAGAATCCCGATTTGAAAGTAGGAGATTCAAGTCGAATACGTGCGAAGACCGGCGAGGTTCGGTTGAGCATAGGGACACAGCCGACAGGTTAGTCAAGGCAGTCAGACAGTCTACAAGATCAATAGGTAGACTAGGGTAGGGTCATTTCATGCACAGCTGAGTTAGTCATGTGCAGTTGGAAACACCCCAAATTTTGCAAGTTCATTCTAGACATCCTCATTTCACAGATGCCAATCCCCTGCAGGGCGATATAGATTCTCCCCTAGGTCTACCCCAGTATAGAGGTCAATTTTACCTCATTCAGCCAATAAAATTACCATTTTACCACTAGGTCACCCTTAGACCTTTCATCAGCTAGGTCCAACCAAACTCATCTCAAGTTCAAAAAAGTTAGAATGTCTATCATTTCTAGCTCTCCTAAGCTCGCGAGGAGTGAATCCTAACCATTTTTTATCATTTTCAGCTAATTTGGCTCATTTCAGGCGAAATAAACTCATTTCTAGCTCAAATCTTAACCAAATTATCCTTAAGTCAGTCAAATCCAATAGATCCCATCCCAGTGAATCTGATCTAAATTCACCAGGAGTTCGAGTAGCTCAATTTCAGTTTAAAGTCACTTTTTCACACTCGGACCTTCATTTCAGCTCATTTTTAGCTCGTTTGAGCTCGATACAGTCCAGATCGAGTTGACTCCAGCTTGTTAAGCTAGTGATTTAGCTTCAAAATTAGTTCGTTTGAGTATAACTGACTTACAATTCAGTTCATTTCGAGCCAGATCGGCTCAAATTAGTTCAGACTAGTTTAGTACCATGTTTCTGCCCCTGCAGGGCGAAGACCCAAAAAATAAAATTATCTGGGACACTGTTTTCAACAATTTTTAAACTGGGGCAAACCCCAAATTCGGACTCGAATCCATTCTTTCACCTAATATTTCATCAATATCCAAGATCTGATCCATTTTAATTCAGATATTGGATCCAATGTTGGATTTGATGTCTAATTTTTTCCCAGACCTGAATTTTTTATCTGATTCGTTAAGAAATCCATATCCAGAGTCTGATTTCATTCTTTGAACCTGAAATATCTCATCAGATATCCAGGATCTAATTAAGCAACTTTGGATCCATTTCAGTATGGATCGACCTTCTGGTCCGTTCAGAAGTTCAATTCAATCAAATTTCTGAACTCAGATTCATTTAACATCTGAGATGCAATTTCGCTTCTTGATTTCTGATCCAGATCCAAGATTCAATTCCATTCTCTGGAATTGGATCCAAGATCCAAAATCAAAATTCTAATTTTATTATGAATTTGGGGCTTTTTCTATTTTCAATTCTTCAGAAATCCATATTCAGGGTTCGATTTCCATTTTTTAAAACCGATTTCCTTCAAATCGAGATTCAGATCCAATCTTTTCAAAACTTCAGATCCAGATCCCTTTCAAAAACCCAATTTTTATCCTAGTTTCAAAATCAATCTTTGGATTTCAAATCAAAATTCATCATTTTGCAAAAATCCTTTGAAAAACATCCTAGATCCAGTTCAAATTTCAATTTGGATTTTGAAATACCAAAATAGATCTAGATCCAGTTTCAAAATCCAATTTTTATTTAAAGTCAATTGGGGATTTCATATTTAAAATCAAAATCCAATTTTTATCCCCAAATCCAAAAACAAACCTTTGAATTTCAAAATTCTTTTAAAAAATACCCTGGATCCAGTTCAAAATTCATTTTGGATTTTGAAATGTCAAAACGAATCTAAATCTAATTTCAAAATCCAATTTTTATTCAAAATCAATTTGGGGATTTCAAATTCAAATTCAAAATTCAAATTTTATCCCCAAATTCAAAATCATCTTTGAAATTTCAGAAACCAAAATTGGTATTTTTGCAAAATCTCTCAAATTCAATCTGGATCTGGTTTTTGCCCAATTTGAATTTCGTAAATCAAAATTGAATTTTTTGAAATCCAATTATTTCAAAATTCCCATTTTTTCTAATATTTTATTTCTCTTTTTACCTTAATTTCAAAAATATTATTTTCAAAGAGGGGCGCCACTTGGCATTTTCAAGATTTAAAATCAAAATTGGTTTTTAATATACCTTTAAAAAACTCCTTCACTTTTAAAAACCCACATGAACATCACCCCCCCAAGGTGATGCCACGTGTCAAAATTTCAGCCAAGTACCCATTTATAAAAGATGAAAAAGACCCACATGCGCACCCACTTGCAAAAGGGGTGCCATTGTCAAATTTTTTATAAAGTGATGTTTTTGCCCATTTGAAAAAAAGGAAAATGCCCACATGGGCTTGGCACCACTCTTGCTGAATATTTTTTAGTCCCATATCTAAAGTTTTGCAAAAGCCAACCCCATTCTTAGACTATAAATAGATCCCTTGGGGGTCTCTCTTCTCAACAAGTAGAAGTTTGAGAAATTGAGAAAATCAAAGAAATTCTCTCTCTCTCTTCTCTTTTCCCTCAAGCATCCCTCCTTCTCTTTGGCTCCTCTCTTGGTGGCTGAAGTGAAGAAGAAGAAAGAAGCTCCTCCAGCCCAAGGTATTCCATCTCTCTCCCTTTATTTTGATTTTTTTCTTTTCTTTTTCTTTCCTTTATTTTCTCAAAAATCGCCCCCATTTCTTTTCTTCTTTCTTGTATTTTCTTTAAATTTTCTGTAATAGCAATGTAGAACTAGTTTAGTTCTATGTAAATTTTTATTTTCTATGCTTTGATCAATTCAAACTGCTAATTACTTTATGCATTTTCATTTTATCCATTTAAAAATAGGATTTGATTTTCAATAGATCAAATTCTACATTCTATGGGCAAAATCAATTTCAATTTATGCCCCAATGCTTTTGATTTCAGTTTATATGCTTTTATTTATGTTTTATATCATTTTCATTATCATCAAAGATCTAGAATGATAGATTTCATGTTTTGATTATTGGATCAATTCAATTTTGAGATTCTATTTCATTCAATGGTGTTGAAATGATATTTTCAATTCTGGTCTAATTTTGCCTTCATAATTTAGCATATAATTAAGTCTTATTTTGATTTAATTTTTTTATCACATCTTTAATAGTATGCTTTCGGGGTCCACATAAAAAATCAGATCATTCTGAGTTGGTTTGATCCCTCAAAAAAATCAGGATTCGGACTTTGCTGTTTAGCCTCATCCGGATTTTCCCTGAAATTAGACCAACTTGTTTGAGTGATTTCTCCCTAACCAGAAATTATCTTTCAAATTTGTAAAACGAAAAATGTCCAACATTGAGTCTAATTTCTTCATGTAAATTTTTATCAATTTCTATGGTATTTTGATATTTGATTTTGGCCAAAAACTGTAACCCTGTTATACTGTGGCACTTTGATGGTTCTGATTTTGATCCATTTTATCATAATCATTTCTCCCTAATGAGGGATCATTTTCAAGATCTGTAAAAAAATCTTATTCATATGCATGTCCATTTCTATGAAATATTTCTATTTCTTTTGCATTTTAAGTCGAAACCTTGTCTGTTTGCAATTATATGCATTATTTTGACTTAAAACCAACTTGTTGCATTCATATCTCCTTAATGGGCGATCATTTTTTAGATCTGTAAAAAGGAGTTTTCTTCTTGTAATGTCTAGTTTATGTATTTCAAGTTTCATAAATTTTCATTAAGTTTTCATCTGTCATTTAGATCAAAAATCAAAAACCTATTGAATTGTCTTTCACAAACTTTTACAGATTTTTGATCAAATTGATCAGATGAGATCTCCCTTATGGGAGATCATTTTCTAGAGCTGTAAATTGAAGATTTCTCCTTTATATGTCTAGTTCATCTCAATAAATTTTTAGTGATTTCTAATAAGTTTTCATATCTGATTCTGATCAAAAGTCAGAACCATGTTACTTTACCTTTTAAGCATTTTTTTAAAATTTCATTTCAACTTGTTTTCATGTGTCCTCTTTAATGAAAACTCATTTTCTAAATCCGTAAAAAGGGTTTTCTTTCATTTTAGTTATAGTTTATCCATATAAAATTTTATGAATTTTTGACATGTTTATAGATTTTTCCTTTATTTTTTGAGACATAAAAAGGCTAAGTTATGGATTTTTCTTCAATTTTCCAATAATTGAAGAAAATCCGCAAATGCCTACATTTATTTCTAACATGTTTATTCATTTTTCAGGATTTTTTTTTCTTTTCAATTAATGTAATTCATTCAAGTGTTGTAATAATACATTAATGAAAAATTTTACTTTATGCTTAGTTTAGAATGAATGAGCATGTTAGTCTAATTTTCTTCATTTTAATTTTTGCATATTTTTTTATTTCTTAAAAATACTATGAAAACATGAATGACACGTGCACCATTTAATAAATGATAAATAATGTTAAGTAAAGTTTGTATTCACGGCCATAGTTGGGATGTGAATAATACTTAAAATTGTCATTCTTTGTTAAAATATAATTCATTTTAAAAGATCATCATATTTCAAATGCATTTTCTTCCTTTATTAGAATCTAAAATAAAGATTAAATCAAAGTATATTTGTGACCATAGTCATAAATATATGAAAATTTTATCTTGTTTTAATTCTATAAAGGCACAAAAATTCATTCCATTCTTTATTGGAATTTAGATAAAGATTAAAATTAGAATATGTTTATGACCATAAACATGAATATATTAAAGCTTTAATCTTGTTTTAATTCTATTAAAGAATGAAATTTGATTTTAATTCTAATTTTAAATAAATTCTTTTTAAATACATTCATTATTTAAGATAGAATTGCATCATTATTTTTCCTTTTTCAAAATTATTCAAAACATTTTCAATTTCAAGGTATTTTCCAAGTGATTTTCGAAATTTATTTTCCATTTTGTTTTCAAAAGTAAAGTTCAAAATTAAATTTTAAATTTACATTTAAAATCATTTGTGAATTTAAAGTATTTTCAAAATCATTTTCAAAATCTAAAACAATTTCAATTTCGACTTCAATTTCCAATTTCATTCAATTTTAAATTCTATTTCAATTTTCCATTTACTATTTTCACATTTCAATTTTATTTTCCTTTCCCATTTTCAAAATTCTAATTTCAACTTCATTTTCATTTCAAATATTAAATTCAAATTCCTATTCAAATTTCAAATATTGATTTTGTTTCAATTTTAAAATCAATTTCAATTCTCCATTTTCAGGTTTTAAATTCCAAATTTTGAATTTCATTTTTAATTTCAATTCCAATTTTCCATTTTCTTCCAAAATTTAATTTCAATTTTCTATTTCATTTAAATTTCAAATTTTAAAATTCGAATTCCATTTTCAAATTCAAATGTCAATTTCAAATTTTCTATTTTTCAAATTTTAATTCTTTATTTCATTTCAATTCTCGGTTTTTATTTCAAATTAAATTTCAAATTTTATTTCAAATTTCCAATTCTAAATTCCAATTTCATTTCCAAAATTTCAGTTTCAATTTCAATTTCAATTTCAATTTCTAATTCCCAACTTAGTTTTCAAATTTAATTACATTTTCAATTTCAGATTTCAAGTCTTCATCTTTAAATTCAAAGTTCAATTTTAATTTCCAAACTCAAATCTAATTCTGATTTTCAATTTCAATTTTAAAAGCAATTTCAAAATTCTAGATTTGATTCTGAATTCAATTTTAAATTCAAAATCAACTCCAAATTCAATTTTTCATCAATTCAGATTTCAAATTCCTTAACTTTGAATTCAATTTCGAGATTTCAAAGTTTCAATTCAAATTCACTTCAAATTCTAATTTCTCAAAGCAAAATCGATTTCTGAATTTCAAAGTCATTCCTTAAAGGATATTTTCAAATCTGTTTCAAAAATCACTTGGAAAAAACCAAATCTTTGAAATCTTTCCAAAAGCACACATATTTTCAAATTCAAAATCATAGCACAAGCCTGATTCTATGTGCATTTAGGACTTAGGATAATTTCTTAGATAAATTTGGGCAAAGCAAAGGCATAAATTTGATCATTGGTTCAATTACCCCTAGTAAAGGCGTCAGGAACGGTTGAATCTCGTACCGACGAGCAAATTCTGTCTCCCCATTTTTCTGCAAATTTCAAAACGGAGGCTAGTAATTTCAAAACATCTTTACAAAAGGTCAAGTGAGACCTTGCGAGATTTTTTCTCTTTATTTCCCTAAAAAGGACAAAAAAAAATCAACGATCACAGCGGTACAACGTAGATTGTAACAGTGTGGCCATGACAGTGTGGTCTCAACAACTAGATAAGGGATGACATCATTGAGATTTGAATCATGAGCCACCCAAAGGTATGGCGTCAATATGCAGGTCAACGTTATAAATAGAGGTTCTTTTGTAAATGAGAGAGCTTGTAATCTTGAATTTTAAGAAATAAAATTGAGTTTCTTTTAGCTCCAATTGGAGATGGCCTCCTTGTGAGGATTGGCCTTGCTAGTCCAGCCATAGGCTAGTTAAGGACCGTCAATTTCCTTTTCTGCCTTTCCTCTCTCATTACATCTGAATTCAACAAATGTTTAAGCAGCTGCAATGCAAATGATTTTATCAATCGTGATGGACACTCGGCTGAATACTGTAAAGATTTGAGACTGTGCAAAGCCACAGACAGATCAATGAGCATCCAGCTCATTATCACTTTTGAACAATTCGGCAAATGAGTGCATTTACATTTTATGAATGTCTTCATTCTTAGATCAGGAATTAATTGACATTCAGATGATTGTAGTAGGTGTAAGAGCTTGATCAGAGTTCAACTTGAGGTTCATCCATGAGATCGGTTATCTGGATCATACGAAGCATCCGATGACTTTAAGCGTTGAACTTAGATCATCGATTAAATCAACAATAGCTAAGTGCATTAACAATTACTCTTAAGTGATTTGCTCGATTGGATCTACAATACTTACTTGATTGCATGCGTAATTCAGTCACATCGCATTCAAACTGAGTCTGTGTATCTACTGAGCACAAGAGGAGAACTCACTCGGTGCCTCACCCCCACATACCTGCATGTGCACCACATCTTTTGTGCCTGTGTGCGTTGTATCATTCTGCGCACATGTGTGTACTACATCATGCCTATGAGTGTCTCGCACTCCTTAGCGCCTATGTGCACCATGTTAATCCTGCACCTACGTGCAGCATACATCTCGCACCCACATGCACTGCAATTAGAGGGTCAGCCGAGTGCCTGTGTGCATTGATTGTGTTAGGTAGGCGATAGCGATCCTTAATCGGACCGCATCAATTGGTATCAAAGCTATGCTGCCTAAAGCAATACCTTTCAAAGAAGATATGTTGGAACAACTCCAACAATGCATGGAAGAATAGCATGAACAGATCAAGGTTCGAACAGTTTTAGTGGAGAGCAAGCTTGATCACTTCGACATCAAATTGTCTGCTTTGCAGCAGGATCTTGCAGAGAAGATGGCAGAGATGATGTTGTAACTTCGCACGGCTCGGAAGCAACCTCAACAATATGAGGCTATTCTGGATGTGCACCCTGTCGATGCGCTACTTCCTGGAAAATTTGATCATGCAACTGGGCCTTCCTTGAGCCAAGCACGCGAAGCGCAAGGTCTGCGTCATTATATGCCTAAGATGTATGATGATCATAATGCAACCTTCGTGTGTGACGCACCTGGCCCCAATGCCTTTCGATGCTGCGCACCTATGCGTGATGCATTAGGAGGCAACGCGTTTCTGCGCCACACTTAAGCGCGCAACACTTTTGGCGCTAGCGCATGTCATGGCGGTGCGCGACGCACACAACTTTTGCTATGTGCAAGATCATATGAGTGACACACGCGGCTCTGCGTGCACGGGCAATGTGCATAACCACCTGTGTGGCGCTTATCGTGCGACAGAGGTAACGCATCATGTTCATGGAGACTGCGGCAGGGCAGGCGTATATTGTGCACGGCAGGGCACCACCCATGCGCAGTGCATGCAGGCAAACTAATTTTACACATGGGGGCATAATTGATGTCATCTCTCCGAGAGATAATCAATTTGAAGATGAGTTTACACACTTTGATGACATGCATGCATTTGAGAACACAACTGATTTAGAGCACAATGGCCGAGCACATGGACATTTCGAAAATAACTATGAGGCAAATTTTTCAAGATCGGTCAAGTTACCATTTTCAACTTTTTCCAATCATGGAGTAGAAATAAAGCAACTTTGCCAAATTGAATCAGTACAAGAGTACCAAGCCCAATTTGAGGATTTATGCTCTCTATGTGGTGAATGGAATAAAGATGCACTTTTGAGTTCTTTCATTAGTGGATTGAAAGATGACATCTGACATGAGCTAATGGCTCACAATCATGATTGTTATCTTTAAGTGTGCATCATTGAAGAAAAACACAAAAGAATGCATGAGATTCCCAAAAGCTCCATAAATGTCAATCAAAGATCAAAATTCATACTAATGCCTATACCAAACAAAGGGGTTAAGTTTTGAGATTCCAATATCCCTAAATTAGACCACATCTCTAGGGAGGAGATGGAAGACTTGCGAAAGAAAGTCTTATGTTTCAATTGCAAGAACAATTGGATGCTGGGTCATAAATACAAATCTCTCTAATACTTGAGAGTGACCAATAATGAAGATGAAAGTGCACCGGAAGAAGAGGAGATCATGGAAGAGTTGGACCATAAGGAAATTAAAAAAATTCAAGGACCGAATGCTATGCTTTGAAAAGCAAATCAGACCCTAATTCCATGAGATTCTCTGACACTTTATCCGGCAATAAAGTTGATTTTTGATATACATCTACCCACAACTTTGTAAGAAAAGACTTAGTGTCTAAGTTCAAGTTTCAGCCACATGAGCATCCAAAGTTTGATATTATGGTGGGAGATGAAAGTCATCTCAAATGTGGCCAACTTTGCATAGAGATCAACCTTCCAATGATCTCACTTCAAACTTGACTTGTTTGTATTGCCTATGCACGGCGCCGATGTTGTGTTAGGAATGTGTTGGCTATGCTCTTTAGGAAGTGTCACATGAAATTTCTTCAACATGAAAATGACATTTGTCAAAGTGGGTCAACCAGTGATCTTAAAAGCTAACCATACACAAGAAGGAGATGTGATTGATGGCTAAGAGGCTATAAAATTTTTTAGGCTACACATATGTCTTACTTATTTTTGGTACAATCAATAGCATCAAAAGAGGAGCCCAAGTTGGAAGACATATATTGTTTCACCGGACATGAGTAAATTGCTTGAGGTATATGGAAATATTTTTGGAGAACCCAAGAGGTTGCCTCCTACACGCTCTCAAGATCATCACATACCTCTTATTCTGGGACAAGGGCCGGTTAGTGTAAAACCATATCGGTATGCTTTTGCACAAAAAGGTGAAATTAAAAAGTTAGTGCAATAGATGCTTGAAAGTAACATCATTCGCCCAAGTTCAAGTGCTTATTCATCACCGGTTCTTCTTGTGTACAAGAAGAATAACACATGATGATTTTGCATTGACTATAGAGCACTTAATGAGGTAACATTCAAAGACAAATATCTCATTCCAGTTATTGATGAGTTGTTGGATGTGTTATTTGGTGTCAAATACTTTTCCAAACTCGATTTAAGAGCTGGATATCATTAAATTCAAATGACTAAAGAAGATATAGAGAAGACTGCATTTCGCACACATGATGGTCATTGTGAATTCTTGGTTATGCCATTTGGGTTGATCAATGCATTGGTCACCTTCTAAAGAATAATGAATGACATATTTAAACCAATGTTGAGAAAGATTGTGTTGGTATTCTTTGATAACATATTGGTCTATAGCTCAAATTGGAGGATCAAGCGTTCCTTCTTTCAACGGAGTTGCTTTCAACAACATGACGCTCTGATACCAATTATTGTTGATCGACCTCATTGCTCCCTAGGATCTCATGCTGCACTAAGATAACAAATTGTGCACGCAGGCACAAAGGCTTCTTCACGTACACAGGAATGGTCCAAATTTGGCGCACACAGGCGCTTGCGGTGTCAGTGCTCATAGGCACTGTCAGGCTAAGCGCGCACTGGCACTTCTAGATGCTCGCTCATGCAAGTGCTTCCTCAATGAATGCTCGCAGTGTAGAACGCACAGGCGCTTGTGGCTAAGCATGCATAGGTGCGTGAGGACGACATGGGCATAGGCGTGCAGGACAACGATGATGCGCATGTAGGATAATAACGATGCACACAAGTGTGGTACGCATGGAGTCTATGATGCAGAGCGAATGTCTGGCAGTCGGCAGAGGTATGTATGTCAGTGATGGTGTGGTAGGTTGTCTACAGTTTACGCTTAAACTTGAGCATACACTTAGAAGTCTGGCTACAAGGATCAAACACAATTGCAAGCAGTTAATGTTCAGGAATTAATCAAATAACATCAGATTGAGGATGCAGTCTTCTGATCACCAAAATAAGACGATCAAGAGTGAAAGTCACTCTTAGATGTGTTTGCGGCTATGCACAGATCATGCCCTATGTTGCGCTAGCTTGCAGGAGTTGTGGGAGGCTGAATACTGTTGAGAAGACTTCGATCATCATAAATGAAAGTCCAATTCTCATACAGACTTAATATGCATAGTCGAAATTCATGCGATGGACTGGAGCATCTAGTGAAGAAGTAAGAAATCTCTCAAGTAGATTATGGATGATCTAAATGAGAGTCGATCCTCAATTGAGGCCTATCTCCACTTGTAGTGGGCTAATGTTGTCAGCTTTCAGTGCTCCACTTGTAGTCGAATCCGCAACACAGGTTGGTGGGGTGAGGACTCAGGCAGAGGCTCGAAGCCTCTGGGATGGTGAAGAGCAAGGGCAGAAGCCACAAAATAGGCTAGGGCCTGGGTGGGGTCATTCGGTCAAGGATGGCCCGAACGGAGGGAGAACACAATGGGAACAGGGTGGGTGGCATGTCATGGGCTTAGAAGCGAAGGCCTCCGCGACGTAGCTTTGGAAAATTACAAGCATCGAAGATAGGCCTTTTAAGCGCACAAGCAACGCCCAACACACGTGCATGAGCGAAAGCAAGAGTACACATATGCACAAACACAAAGAGAGCAAAGACAGAAGGATGCAAAAAGCTTTTTTATAGATACTTGAAAGCAAAGTACATCAAGAGAGGAAGAGAGGGTATGAATACACAGGGTGCTTAAGCCGTAAGGCCTTGTGGGGCACTCAAGAGTGCCAAAGAGGTATATACATCAAAGCAAAAGGTGAAAAACATGGCGGTCCGAAACATGCTCCCCCACCTAAGTTGGCATCGTCCTCGATGCCAATTGTCCATGGTAGTCTTCTACAAGCTATCGATGTTGAAACGAGTTGCTGACCTTCTCTGAGGTGGCTTCACATTCTGGCAATCCCTTCCACTGCACTAAGTACTTTTTGACTTCCCCTAGATAGTTGTTAGAATGGTTGAGGATGTCTTCTGGTTCTCTGCCTGGTACACTGATTGTTGAGAGAGTCTGCAGCGAGATCAGAGCACATTGAGGCATTCTCCATTGAGGATCTCTTTCATCTTCATGAAACGACTTCAGATTATATATGTAGAATACCGGATGCACTTGAAATTTTGTTGACAAGTCCAGTCGGTATGTCAAGTTTTCCACGCATTTGATAATGGTGAAGGGACCATCATACTTGTGGATAAGGCCTCAGTGGTGGCCCCGAAAGATAGATGTGCGGTTGAAAAAGAGCTTGGCCAACACCTTGTCTCTAATGCAAAATTTTGTTGGATGATGCTTCTCATCTGCCCATTTCTTCATGCGCTTGGTCGCCTTGTTTAGATATTCCTTCGCCAACTCTGTCTGATCTTGCTAGTTCCTGACGAACTGGTATGCATAAGGTGCTTTGTCACATTCTCACGCAGCAAGGGCGTGAGGAGTCTGCGGTTGTTATCCGATTGCGACTTCAAATGGATTGTGGCCGGATGACTCGCTCTTTTGAATGTTGTAGCAAAATTGAGTTGCATCAAGTAAATCAACCTAATCCCTTTAGTTGGCACTGACAAAGTGTTGCAGGTATTCCTCCAGCATACCATTTATTCTCTCTATTTGTCCATCGGTTTGGGGGTGAAAACTTGTGTTGAAATACAAGTTTGTCCCTATTAAGTAAAACACTTCTTGCCAAAACTTGCCAGTGAAGCGTGCATCACGATCGCTGATGATGCTCTTTAAAATTTTCTAATACTTGATTACGTTCTGCACGAACAACTTTGCAGTATCTGTAGCTGAGCAGGTGGCAGGGGCAGGCATGAAGACAACATACTTCAAGAACCTATCCACAACCACATAAATCGAACTGCAGCCTTGTGCTTTCAGCAAACTCATAATGAAATCCATGGTTATGCACTCCCACGGATAGCTTGGTACAGGTAGGGGCTCCAGTAGTCCACCGGGTCTCTGATTCATGGGCATGTCTTGTTGGAAAATCAAGTAAGTCTGCACATAAGCATCTACATCATCGCATATCTATGACCAGTAGAATGCACGTTCTAACAATGCTAAGGTCCTCGGTTGCCCTGGGTGACCCACCCAGGTAGTATCGTGGCACTCGTGCATCAAGCGCCTCCTCAAGGTATCCTGCTGCATAATGTATAGACGGTCACCCGCAGCGTGGAGCAAATCGTCCTCTAGCCAGAATCTCTACGTCTTCCCTTCCTTCACCAATGTGATCAATTGTTGAGCCATCGAGTCACTTTTTGAATCTTCTCGCACTTGTTCAAAAAGATCACTCATCGGATGGCTCACACTGTCGACCCAAGCTAGCAAAACTGTGAGTTTTGCTTTTTGACTCAAGACATCGACCACAACATTGGTCCTGCCTGGCTTATACTCGAGGACCATATCAAATTCTGCCAAGAAATCCTGCCAATGCGCTCGCCTTGGACTCAGCTTCTTCTAAGTCTGAAAGTAGCTTGTCACAACGTTGTTAGTGCGCACAATGAATTAGTGCATGAGTCAGAAAGGTAGTGTCTCTATGTGCAGATATAGTGCATGATCGTCAACATCTTGTGCTCATGCACAGTGTATCGATGCCCAGAATCGTTCAACTTCTTGCTTTCAAATGTGATAGGATGTCCTTCTTGGAGCAACACTCCTCCAATAGCAAAGTCAGATGCGTCGGCAAGTTTTTCTACAACCACAAGCACCTCAGCTAGCGTTGCAGGGTCATGCCGAATAAGTTCTTGGTTTGCCCATCCTTGCAATGCGTTGTCAAAATAGAACAATTGATCTTGATCATCCATTCTCTCAACTTCCAGAATTATATAAGAGAAAGCCTTGACATAGTCATGCACTGACCCTGTCTGTTTCAATGCCAGCAACCTTTTGTGAGCCATTTTCTCTTGATTTTTAGGTAGAAAGTAGTCTCACGATTCCTTTTGGAGGTCCTCCCACGAGACTATAGCAACCAAACCTCATCGAACATCACCCAGGCGATGTCTCCACCAAAGAGTCGCTTTATCCGCAAAGTACATTGTTGAGGTTTACAGCCTATCTGTGTCATCCTCTATTCTCGCAACTTCTAAAAACTGGTCCATCTTGTAGATAAAATTCTTGAGATCCTTTGAGTCCCACGTGCCTTTATACTTTACGGGCTCAAGTAGCCTGTAACGTGGTCTATCCACATATGTCGCAACGCTACCAGCTGGGGCAGTCCTCAGTTGCCGCTCTAACTGTTCATTCTTTCGTCGAACAACATTTAATTTAGTAGTCATGATATTGAACCGACCCAACAAATTGTCAAATCTAGTGGCAAAGTCCTCCACCGAGTAGTTAAGTTTAGTGGCAAGACTTTTTACTCAGTCTTTCATTCCCTCTACTGTTGTTTTGATCTCAGCATTGACATCCTTAAAAGCCATACAAGTCTCATTAACCAACTTCTCCATGTTGATCATTGGCCTAGTCAGTTCCGCAACATCGCGCGAGATGGTTGACACTCGATCATCGATCATGAAATCTTCTTCAGCAGGAACCATACTACTTGAAGAAGCCATGGCATTCTTCTTTGGTGCCATTGTCACTCACAATGTCGACAAGGTTCTGGTACCAACTTGTCACAAGTTTAGAAGCGAAGCCCCCCGCGATGTAGCTTCGAAAAATTATAAGCACCAAAGACAGGCATTTTAAGCGCAGAAGCAACGTACAACACATGCGCACGAGCAGAAGCAAGAGTACATGTATGCACAAACACAAAGAGAGCAAATAAAACAAAGATGCAAAAAGCTTCTTTATAGATACTTGAAAGCAAAGTACATCAAGAGGGGAAGAGAGAGTCCGAATACACAGGGTGCTTAAGCCGTAAGGCCTTGTGAGGCACTCGAGAGTGCCAAAGAGGTATATACATCAAAGCAAAAAGGTGAAAAGCATGGTGGTCTGGAACACATATGTGGGGTCAAGGCAGAGCCCCGAAGTTGAAACAAGGTGGGTCTAGAGGCCCTAGGCTCATAGTGAGTTTCCACGGAGCCTTGTAGAGAGAGAGATTGGGGGGTCTTCACGGCACAGCTAGAGCAAAAAAGGTGGGAGAGGAACTGAGAAGGCAAATAAACAGATCTCAAATCAGACTTTTGACATATAAGCACTTAAACGCAGCCTAAGGGTTCTTTGCTGAAGCTCTCTTTTACGGCAACATCATAAAAAATAAAAGGTTGGTAAAGCACCTGAATTCATGAAGTGGCTTCCAAGTAGGACGGTTTAACGACCCAAACAAACTGAATAGATGATGTTCAAGCTCAGCTCTTTTTGTGGTAAGATGAGCCTGAGGTTGAGCTAGCTCGTTTACAAAAAAAAAAAATAGGTAGTCAATCTAGGGTTAGGCAGACCCCTACCAGTGTATTCAAAACATTAGGTTCTGTAGAATCTGTTGATAGGGTACCAATCTAGAGGATTACCCTTCCAATGGCTTTCCATTCCAGCGGGGCCAAATTGGTCAAGCAGCACTCCAGCTCATTATAGAACTTTGGCACCCTTCTAACTATACATCTTTGGAAACCCAATAACAAAAAATGTACACTGAATTCGGCAGCACCAAAGGGTGACCACCTCTCCCTCCCAACCTTTGCAAAATAATACTTGCTGGATCAAGCCCCGAGGAGTTGGGAGTAGTGGGATGAGATCTAGGGTGCTAGACAGGCGGTTTAGGTTCAAATCTCACTCGTGTCAACCCCCCTGCACAACCCAAAGCAAGGCGACTCCCTGGTTGTGAGGGGCAAGACACGGTATTACGCCACCGGAGAAGCGACTGTATGTTGTCAGGCTTAGTCCAGCACAGCCAGGTCTCCGACCATATGAAAAAAAAAAAAAATACTCACTTGATCACGGGGTGGTACTTCAATGATGAATTTCCCTGTAGGGTCCACAGAACTTACAATTTTCGACCAGACACTCCATTCTTTCTCGGCTAACTTCCAACTTCCCAACATCTACTCTGCTGCCACAGAATTAACAAGTCTAGATGAGTTGAGTGGAGCGGGACACCTATCGATCGTGTTTGACTCGACTAAGCCTATTTCACGAGTTCGAACAACCTCTTTATGAGCTGAAGGCAAGTCGAGAGGTACGAGCGGCTTGTCCTATATTTTCAAGATTTAGGATTTTAAATCGGATGCGTCAATCCTTTATGCAGCACCATTTTAGTCGGTGCTTATGCAGAACGTGCACTTGATCAATAGAAGAGGCAGCCAACCACCCAATTAAGAAACTGAACCAATATGGTAACATTGCCCGGCACCCTGCCCTTTTTTTTGCAGAATTCGAACTGGAGACCCTCGGTTATGATACTGCGATCTAACCATCCAGCTATCTCATTTTGAACAATAATGAATAAGAATTAAACACGCCACACAAGAAATAAGCAAAGTTGCATGTACTTTAACATCGCACTAACAACTTGCTGAACAAACATATTTTCCCACTTGGAACAAGTGATGATATTGTCTACACTAGTTTTGTTGCAATTACTATAATTTGTTACTTTTTTTAGATGAGATTTGAACAAACATAAAATTGAATCCTGTCAAAACCAAAGCTTGTAGAAGAACAAAATTACAGCAGGCCTCAGATATGATTTTATGGCGAACATGTTACCCACCAAAAATAAATTTTAAATAATATAAAAGAAGAAAGGGTTGTCATGAAAAAAGGCTTTTTTTAGTAAATATTTTAAATGACATAACATTTCAAATTTTTCCAATGAAATATAAAATTTGTTTTGCCCCAGCTAGGCAAGCGGCAGAACCCCAACCAGTTATTCAACGTACCATTGCGTTTTAAACCTGCAACGTCCCACCACAAGGGAACGTGCACTGACAACTCCTACCAATCAGGCGGAGACCGCTGCTACTATCGAATAGGAAGCATCGGCTGGTCCAAGCCTGTTTGGAGCTCGGCCCATCAGGCTCAGAGCATTAAAACGACCCAGCCCATTTAATAATATGGGTTCAGGTTTGAAAAGCAACCCGTGACCCAACTCATTGGCCCAATGAGCCAATCGGTTCAGCGTGACCCAAATATGTTGGTAAGTTATTTTCAAATTAAGTTGATAAATTAATTCTTAAAAGTTAAACACAATTGATTAAATAAAAATTCATATAATCTAAATCAAAAGTTCATAACACCAACTAATTGTCTTTCCAGTTTCACCCCTCAAAAAAAATATATATTCTTTCTAGTTTCAATACAGTTAATGTATCTAATTAAGTGAATAGTAACCCAATAGTTATCAAGTTACCACACAGCCAACTAATTATCTTTAGTATCCATGTTGCTAAAGCAATTAATTCAGTAGATCAGGCCAAAGGGGTTGGTGTGAAAGCCCATGGATCAACCCAACTCCACCCATTATATAATGGGTCAGGTTTTGACCCAATCTCATCCCATGGTTGAGGTTGCTTAACAAAATCAGGATCACCAATATATAGAGTTGAAAGTTCATTTAAAGGAAGACCAAAGTATATGGACGAATGAAAGGTTATGGGTCTCAATACCCTAAACTAAGAAAAAAAATAAAAAAATGCACAATAACAAATATATCATCCACCCAAAAAACACAAAAATGTTTAAAGATATACAAAGTAAATATTGGTAGAGAAGTATTAACAAAGGCATGGTTACATAAGTCTCAAAGTACTTGACCAGCCAACAAGTGAAGATAAAATATCAACGATCTGGCAGTATGAAACAACGGATCAAAATTCTACAATAGAAATGAGAAGATATTACGATGAATTTCATCGTAAGATTACGTCGATCCAAGAGAGTGATCGTGCACAGACTCACCAAATTTGCTCACTTCCTACAAATCAATACCAAGTACTCAATGAAAAAACTGACAGAGTTCTACGTTAGAGAGATAATTAGACTGCATAGAGTGTCGGTATCAATTATCTACGATCGTGACTCAAAGTTTACCCTTCACTTCTGTAAGCAGTTGCAAAGAGTTTCGAAGACGAAACTCAAGTTTAGCACGATATTTCATCTCCAAACCGATCAACAATCTAAGCTCACCGTACAAACTCCAAAAATTATTTATGTTAAAATGAAAAAAAAAATATAATTCACACTTAATTTTGGCAGAGTTCGCCTACAATAATAGTTATCACGCTACTATTACGAAGCCTTGGACGAAAAGTCTTGTCGATCACCAATCTACTGAAGTAAAGTTTGTGAGCGAACTTTGAACACAACCATCGTGCTTCAGCACCACTCCCACTAGGTTAATCATAAAAGTTGTAAGAACAACTTATCTTACTAATATTTCTTCTGTCATCGACCAGTATAAACATCAACAACTTCGAATCACATAAGTTTCTCCTTAACAAGTACAAGCATGAGCCAACAAAATCCTACCAAATGAAGAAAGAGTTGGAGGCAACAAAATATTAGGAATCTCTAAGAACAAATGAACTTATTTGAACTTAGCTGCTAAAACCCTGCTTAGATTCATTGCAATTTTAAGCTGAACTTTTTTAATTATAGGTTTAAAATTTTTAATTGCCAGCGAATAACAATCTGAAGGATAAAGTTATCTCAATCAGCTTAATATCAGAACATTTCCATTAAAAAATAAATCCATCTGAATTTGAGGATCCAAGACTATCAAATGAATTTAAAAGACCACAAAAATTTAAGAGCTTCACAGCCAATCGTTTCTCAAGCGGATAACCAAACTTGTATAATTTCAGACCCTTGGCCCTGGTTTACTGATATAACCAAACAATGACCCGTAGTAACCGAGTTACTACTAATAATCATATTATGAGCATTGGACCAAAAGGTTATCAGCTGATGGCAATTGACTTATAAAACTCAGATATAATAGACGACCAAAGATAAGAATGTTACGCAGACATGACTATCAATAAATTAACATATTGATAAAATAGCAATGAAAGCTTTTATTAATCTTATTTGACTGAGAAAAGGATTGATTATTGGTAGTTTCTAGGATTACAAAAGAAAAATTATTCAAAACTTCAAACTACAAGTCACTGGAAAAAGAAGGATTTTTCCAGGGTAAACTTAAAAGTGAAGAACGTTCAACCATGTACAAACAGAAAGATCATTTGAAATGCCCAACTATAAATGAATGGAAAAAAACAAACAAAACCACTTTCTTAGTTAAATCGAAGACAGATTTTAGCATGGAAGACTCTATTCTTATGATTTCACCATTGTTCTGCTCAAAGTTGAAATAAGCAAATTTCCCCATGTAATATAGTGTTTGTACAACCTATGGATCTTTTTCAACAAGAACGAGCTCAATTAGTGCTGGAAATAGATTTTATGTATAGAGACTAGACAAGGTAGTCTGGCATTACTTTCACCTTTCTTAGCCATCAGATGACAATAAAGGAGATTATTCTTATACATTTCATCTCTATGTGTGTTATGAGCGAGGAAGCTGAAAATCAGTGACGTCAAAGTCATAACCTATACCAAAACCACAGCAAGGAATATAGGCCAACAACAAAGTCGGAAGCTCAGTCCTTGAGAACAACATTTATCAGCAATTAATCACCTGGAAAAAGAGGCAAAAGATAGTTATTAAGATCTGTGTACAGCAGAAAACATTAACTGTTGCTATCTCTAGATTTAACCAGATCTCAGTGAGAATGGAAAGACAGTTGGTTTCTTGGTTTTATTAGACTGAGAGAAAGGGGTAGATTATTGGTAGTTTCTAGGAACAAAAGCCACACAATTTATAAGCTATTTACAAAGTTTTTTTACTCTCTCTCTCTCTCTCTCTCTCTCTCTCTCTCTCTATATATATATATATATATATATATATATATATATATATATATATATATATATATATTACCAATAAGTCACATTAACCTATAACTTTATGATTGGAAGTGCCACTAGAGAGAAGGGGATTCTACCACAAACTAAAGCAGAAAGAAAAATATCATATGATCCATTACAATTACTTTTGATGGTTTCTTTTTTTATTTGTGGATTATGACTACAAAGTTCAATATTTTCTCCATCAACCAGAATTTGAAAAATATGACTAGTTTTTGTAAAATGCTATAAGACACTATTTGGATGTTGCTTTTATTTTTAGATTATATAAATATATTTTGTATTGCTTCATGAGCCTGTCTTTTAGATGAAAGGATTTTCTACTTTAGACTGGAATTGGACATCACACCGTCACACATATGGATCTTTAAATTCTTTCTACCTTTACTAAATTTTTTTTTACTTAGAAGTATCATATAATAGCCAATTATGTTGTTAGGTTTAGTGAAAGTTTCCTAGATTTGTAATATATATTACAAAGTATCTATGAATTTCTACACAAAACTTTCTATTATTTCAACTTTTGGTATCGAAATCAGCTTATTAAGTTATTTATTTTGAATATTTTGTACTTTGGTTGAATGTATATTTGCAAGTCATTCCCTTAAATAAGTAACCTAGAGATTTTCCAATAGACCAATATAGTTATTGACTGATCTTCATTTCTCACAAGTTTTCTTCTTTCCCTCTATCAAATTCTCAATTATTGACATACATATTGTATCTTTTTAAAACTGATTCTACATATAGCTTCTTAAAAGATTTCTCATACTGCTTCCTATTTGCTTCCTAGCTCTTGAAATTTGAAATCACTGCTTTTTGGTCCCAATTAGAAATTCGAAATCACTGCTTCTTGGTCCAATTCCCATACCACTTCCTGCATTCACTTCTCACTCGCAACTATGGAAAATAAGTACCCACCTGAAAAAACATATGCTTCCAAGCACCACAATTTTCCCATATCTGTTCTACTGAGACTAATTGTCATGTTCGACAAACTCATAAATCATTGCAAGAGAAGGCTTGAGCAACCAGCTAATGCGACAAGAGTTGCTCAGGTGGCTCCACATGCATACAGACATGTGTGTGGGTACAAGCACACCCGTGTGTGTGACTCTAATTTGTCCACATTAAGGGGGTCAACTACCAATCAAAGACAAGATCTTCCAATGAGTATATATGCTTCACTGAAATGTCCCAAAATTCCTAAAGGACAATTAAAATACCCACTAAAAGTGTCCCTGACTGATATTATCTTGTCCAACCTTAGAAACAGAAAGAAAATAACAAATAAAGAAGACGACAGTGACAAGTACCTAAGAAGAAAATATAGAATAAGCATAACTACAAGAAACACTTAAGAATACTTAAGAACATGAAAAATCAAGGAGCAGTAAGATGACCACACTGTGGGCTTGCTCTCCTTGAGAAACAATCCCTTCTCTAAGAAACTTACCCAAACTAGAGAGGCCAGTTATGACATTCAAAGACAAAATCCACTACATAAATAGTATGCTCCCTCAAGCACAACTGTCTAAGCAACTTTGTTGGGATTGCATTTCCAAACACATTCCCTCAAGTCTGATGTAGGTTAAGGCTTTCAAAAGTGAAGCAAACCCATCACCAGCAGAAGAACCCTGAACCTGAAAATGCAGCACTCCAAGAGCTCCTTATCAATTTTTTCAGCAAACTCCATCTCAAACAGTCTTAAAAAAATCCATCATTAGCACCGGTTGAACAACATAACCAACTGGTGAGGAAGAAAATGCACCAGGATGATTAAGGCTAAACAAGCCTGTACTAACTCCCTTTTAGCTTTAAAACCAGTAACCTTTACCACTGATCCACTATTTGTGAAAGTATCTCCAATAAGATACTAATATCAAGACCTTAATATTCTTGATAATAAACTCGGCACGAATGCACAATAAGAACACTTGTGCACAAAAGCACAACTCACAAATAACTCACAAATGCGCAAAGGCATAAAAATAATGGAATCAATTTATTGAGCACTTGGGCTTTGACTCAAAGCCATGCGAAAATACAAAGGGGAGAACCCCTATTTATAAGAACACAAGAGGAGCCTTGGAGGGGCTCCACTCATAGACGTTGGAGCCCCTCCAACGGTCACAAATGTGACCGTTGAAGAGGGCCCAACGTCTATGTTAGTGGGGCCCCCAAGGTACCTTTTGGTACTTTACATAAAAGAAATAAAAGAAAATAAAAAAACAAAAAGAAAGAAAATAAAAACAAATTTACAATCACATCCATAAAGTGAATGTGCGTAAAACAGGGAAAAAGATTAAACTACCCCTACGGCTAAATAAATAGAAATATATATTTTATATATATAATAAGTAAATACATATACATATATATTAATATATGTATATGTATTACCATATATATATAAAATATATATATTACATTATATGATTATGTACATAATTTAACACCCCCCTCAAACTTAGGGCAGGATGATCGGGAGTTTGCTAAGAAGGAAGTTGAAACGCGGAGCACACAAGGCTTTAGTGAAGAAGTCCGCCAACTGATACTCGGACGTGACATATGGAAGGTCAATGATTCCTTGGAGGTACGCCTCCCGAACATAGTGACAATCCATCTCGATATGTTTGGTCCTCTCATGAAAGGTGTGATTTTTAGCAATATAAATCGCACTTTTGTTGTCACAGCATAGCTTGGTGGGCCCTTCAATTGTGATTCTCATGTCTTCCAGCAACTGATGAATCCAAACAATTTCCATGGTAGTAGTCGTCATGACACGATATTCAGCTTCAGTTGATGATAGAGACACCTTTTGTTGTTTCTTGCATCTCCATGAGATCAATGAGTCTCCTAAGAATACACAAAAACCAGTGGTGGAGTGACGGTTATTTGGGTCACCTCCCCAATCAGAGTCAGTATAAGCAATTAATTTTAACTCAGAAGAGGAAAACAGAAAAACTCCCTTATTAATAGTGTGCTTTAGGTATCTCACAACACGTAAGATAGCACCCATGTGAACAGAAGTTGGTGCATGCTGAAACTGACTTGCCGTATGCACCGCATGTGAGATACCTGGTCTGGTGATACTTAGGTACATCAACGAGCCTACTAGCTGCCTGTATGGAGTAGGATCGGAGAGAGAAACACCATCATCAATCTTCATTTTAGCTCCTACTATAGCAGGAGTTTCACAAATTTTATCGTCCGTAATACCTGACCTGTCAATAATCTCAGATGCCAGCTTAGTTTGAGACAAAAAATATCCTCTATGAGAGTATGCTACCTTAATACCCAAAAAATAAGTTAAGAAACCCAAGTCAGACATTTCAAACTTATTCTTTAAAATGGATTTTATGCTTTTAATCCCGTTAGAATCGCTCCCAGTTATAAGCATGTCATCCACATATAGTAGCAGAATAAAATAACAATCCCTGCATTAGATTTTCTAACAAACAAAGCAGTATCAGTAAAGCAGGATGAAAAACCATTATCTAACATTATGGAGTTAAACCTATCATACCAAGCCTTGGGAGCTTGTTTTAAACCATAAAGTGCTTTCCAAAGGCGAAGCACTTTCCCTTTAGGAGATTCCATTCCAGGAGGAGCATCCATATATACTTCTTCGTTTAGATCTCCGTTTAAAAAAGTATTTTTAACATCCATCTGATAGATGTTCCATTTATTGATTGAGGCAACAGTTATAAGACATCGGACGGTGACCATCCGAGCTACCGGGGCAAAGGTCTCCTCATAATCAATTCCATATTTTTTACCATATCCTTTAGCAACTAAGCGGGCCTTATATCTCTCAAGGGACCCATCACTTTTAGTCTTGACTTTAAACACCCATCTACACCCTATTGCTTTTTTGTCTTTAGGGAGGTCTTGAAACTCCCATGTCTTTGCTTTCTTTAGAGCTTCAAGTTCATTATTCATAGCGACTATCCATTCCGGACAATTTCGTGCTTCCTCGAAGTTCCTAGGTTCTATGTAAGAGTGAATAGCGCTTAGACAGGCTCTATATTTAAGCGAAAAAGACTCATATGAAATGAACCTAGAAGGAGGTCTTCTTAGTCTTTCGGTCCTACGAAGGTTTTCTTCACTCGAAGGTGTAGACTCGTTATCATATCTTTCGAGGGCACTTCTGAAAGTATTCCTATCTCTATGAGAGTAGGTTATGGGATCTCTATGTGGTTCTTCACTGATATGTTGATGAAGTGTTGAGGACTCAGAATGGGTTTCATTATTACTTAAGTTATTTTGATTTGATTCATAAGCACTAGTATCATCATCATCAGTCAATAAATCAAACAGAAATGAATAGTCAATATTCTCGTCATTAGTTTCAAGTTTTTCGAAACCACTAATATTTTCCAAGAAGCTTACATTTCTGGAAACATATAGTTTATCACTTTTAATATCATAACAGCGAAAGCCTTTTTGAGTTTCAGAATAACCAAGAAAGGCACACGGAATGGCCTTGGGAGAGAGTTTGTCATTTTTATCAGTAAGGACAAATCATTTGCATCCAAAAACCCTTAACCTGCTGTAATCAGGTTCTTTTTTGTATAATTTTTCAAATGGGGAAATCTTGTTCAAGTTTTTAGATGGAAGTCTATTTATGAGATAGACAGATGTAAGGGTTGCCTCAGCCCAAAGTTCTTTCGGAATATTTTGTGAAATGAGCAAAGTTCGTGTTGTTTCAATAATGTGCCCATGTTTTCGTTCCGCCAACCCATTTTGTTGGGGGTTTTAGGACAAGACTTTTGATGGAGAATTCCATAATTTTCAAGATAACTTTTGAATTCATTGGAAAGATATTCGCCACCCGAATCGGTTCTAAGAATTTTTAAATTTCCATTGAATTGATTTAAAACCATCATATGAAATGTTTTAAAAGTTGAGAAAACTTCATGTTTATGTTTAAGAAAATATATCCAACTAAACCTAGTGAAATCGTCCACAAAAATAACATAGTATGAGAAACCTCCCTTAGATATCACCGGAGTCGGACCCCATACATCGGAGTGAACAATTTCAAAAGGTCTTGTTGTAAACATGGATCTTTGGGGAAAAGGGAGACTTCTCATTTTTCCAAGAATACATTCATTACAAACAAAATTTTCATTACAAAGATGCTTAATAAAAGGCAAATAAGAGATTTTAACAATGTTGGGATGACCCAATCTCTTATGCCATACATGAATATCTTTGTTTTGAGCAACATTACAAAATTGATTCTTGAGAATTTTAAGAAAATCAACATAGTAGAGGTCTCCTCTCCTAGAGCCTTCCCCAATCAACTTCTCGGACTGGCGATCCTGTATCCAACATTTATCAGAAGAAAACTTTATATCGCAACGATGGTCCGAGAGTTGAGAAATGGAAAGTAAGTTTAAGTTTAGTTTTGGTATAAGACGAATTTTTGGGATAAAGAAGTCTTGTTTTTCAAAATTGCCCATTCCTTTAATTTCAAGAGGTGTTTCATCCGCCGTTGAGACAAAAGATGGAAGAAAGTTTTTAGAATAATCAGAAAGAAAACAAGGACTTGGAGTCATATGAAATGAAGCACCGGAATCAAGGAGCCAAGATGTCTTACCGAGAGAGGATGAGGATGACATAGCGGCTCCAGAAATGCCTCCTTTGAGAATAGGTTGAAGAGCATCCATAATTTGTTGAAGCGAAAAAGACTCATTTGATGACGAAGGTCGTTCCTCTGATTGGGATGCTAAAGCCGCGGCAAGAAATTTCTTTCATTTGGGACAAAGGGGTCTGATATGCCCCGGTTCTTTACAAAAATGGCAAGTTAATTTGCTATAGTCTCTCTTGCCATGTCGATCATTTCCTCCTTGCCCTTGATTTTTGAAATGGGGTGGTTTGTAGGTTTTCAAATTATTTACGGGTCTTGACACGACATTAACCACTTCATAATCACTTTGAGAAGGTGTAGCAAGGATACCCGGGTTATTTCTACTAATCCCCATACGTGTTTCCTCACCACTTAGCTTGGTGATGACATCTTCAATAGAGGGAGATGTGAAAGCGGATAGGAGAGAGGACCGAATTTGCTCAAATTCGGGTCTAAGACCATTTAGGAAGTTGAAGAATCGATCTTCCTCTAGTTGCTTGTGTCTTAATTCAATAGCTTCTCCGCTCCATTTTGGTTCGAGCATAGCAAGCTCATCCCAAATAGATGATAGTTCAGCAAAATATTCCCGAATAGACAAATCATTTTGTTGAAGGGTCAAAGTTTTCTTTTGGAGGTAATATTTGTGAGATAAGTCACTTGAAGTATACATTTTTTCAAGGTACAACCAAGCTTCGGAGGCCCTTTTAAACTTAATGATGTTGGCATTGATCTTGGTTTCAACGGATGAAAAAATCCAAGATAAAATTTTGAAGTTCTTCATTTCCCACTCATCATGCTTTTTTGAATATTCTTCTAGGGCCTTTTGTCTCTCTTCACCTTCAAGAATCTTAATATCCCCTTTCTCTATGATAGAAAGTTTGGGTTCGGGTTCCGATATGGAACCTTGAACGTATCCCCAAAGGCCTTTCCCTTTGATATGGGCTTCCATATTGTCGGCCCAAACATGGTAGTTCGAAACACTAAGTTTAAACCCAAGGGAGAAGTGGGAGTCTTTTTCACCCATTAGAGAGATAAGACGATAGAAAATAAAGCGTACCTTAAAAGTTTTTCAAACTTTTCTTGACAAAAGTTGCTTCTAAAATATTGCCCGAAGTAGATGATTTACTCCAAAACTTCACTTACTTGAGGGCACGATTTTCGAGGTACTTCACAAGTGGCGGGATGCACGATCCTCCTCCTTCAACGAGGCTCTGATACCATGTGAAAGTATCTCCAATAAGATACTAATATCAAGACCTTAATATTCTTGATAATAAACTCGGCACGAATGCACAATAAGAACACTTGTGCACAAAAGCACAACTCACAAATAACTCACAAATGCGCAAAGGCATAAAAATAATGGAATCAATTTATTGAGCACTTGGGCTTTGACTCAAAGCCATGCGAAAATACAAAGGGGAGAACCCCTATTTATAAGAACACAAGAGGAGCCTTGGAGGGGCTCCACTCATAGACGTTGGAGCCCCTCCAACGGTCACAAATGTGACCGTTGGAGAGGGCCCAACATCTATGTTAGTGGGCCCCCCAAGGTACCTTTTGGTACTTTACATAAAAGAAATAAAAGAAAATAAAAAAAAAACAAAAAGAAAGAAAATAAAAACAAATTTACAATCACATCCATAAAGTGAATGTGCGTAAAACAGGGAAAAAGACTAAACTACCCCTATGGCTAAATAAATAGAAATATATATTTTATATATATAATAAGTAGATACATATACATATATTAATTGATTAATATATGTATATGTATATGTATTACCATATATATATATATATAATATATATATTACATTATATGATTATGTACATAATTTAACACTATTTCCATTGTATGTGACTCAGTAGTGACCAAGTACTGTATAACTTGTTTATTGCCAAGTTGGTGGAATTACAATAGGCACCTAGACCTCCATCAAGTCAATTGGAATAACACATCTTATGTAAAAATCCTGACTTTTGAGGATATAATGATATTACCACAAACACTATAATAATGCAAGGGCCAAATGATGGTCATACTCTTTTTAGCTACCTTTAGTTTCAATATTTCCCAAGATGACAAAAAAAGGATAGAAGAACTAAGAAAACAAAAATAGAGAAAGATAAACCAGCATAGTGCTGAACATGGAGTAGCGAGCATGGCTTACAGCAATCATGGCAAGTTTCTCATTTATAATAATCTTCACATGGCAACTACATTTTATCTGTTTGTACAATTAATACAGGAAATATAATACATAAAACCAAAAGCTTTTACATATAGCATTTCATTCTCAGATTTCAATTTTCCAAGAATGATAAAAATAGAACGTGTCAAAGAGCATATATCTACTAAACCGAGTAAATTCAAATCAACACAGACTCAATGACAAGAACAGCAACTATCACGGAAATACCGTAATCAAACCAAACTAGACCACTTAACACATATCTGCATATATCAGAAATTAAATTATCAAACAACAGAATGCCATGATTAACAAGCTAACCTTTCATCTGATCACCATCCAACAGTAACCTCACTGTGTCGTAGCCGCTGCAGACTTCGAAGAACAAGAGCCTGTATTTTTATTATTCTGTCCACGCTTCCTTTTCGACAGTAGCTTCGCAATCTGTAGCTGTGTCTCTGCTACTATCTCCGTCCTCTTCAGCTCCATCTCCCCCCTCTTGATCTCTGCCTCCAGCCGCATCCGTTCAGTATCCCTGTACATCTCCATCCTCGCCTTCTCTATCTTCAACATCGAATCCGCAAGCAACCGGATACTCGCCGCAAGGTCGTCACTCGACCCCCTTCTCCGCTTAAATGGGACACCCTCCCCAGACCCACAGCCATCATTCGCCACCTTGCTCTTCGGCGTGCTCGTATCGCTATCGCCCTCCTTCTGATGGTTCGGTACCAAAGTGTTCGACCCGTCGTCCCGATCGCTCCCCTGCAACCCAACTTCGCCTTCTTCGGTGCCGGCAACGCCGGGGCGATCCAGAATCTTCATCGGTACCATCTGCTTCAGAAGGTGCTCGGACTCGTCCAATTCGACCTTGGGCAGTTCCTGCAACCCCAGATCCGTCAACGCAGGCTCGACCACGCCGTCGAAGCAATTCGCGGCGGCAGCGAACCTGGATTGAGGAGGGCAATAGGTTCCCCGGAGAAGATTATCCATCGAGGCGTAAAATTGCCACGAGGAGGCGGCGAGGCCGCCGGCCTGGAGGCCAGAGGTCTCGGCGCGGTAGCGCTTCTTCATGGACTCGATCTTGTTCTTGCATTGGTTGGGGGTCTTGGAGGGCTTGGTGCCGAAGATCCGGGAGGAGACCTGCCTGGCTATGTCCTCCCAATCGCTCCCCTTGAGCTTCGCCCGATTACGCAGAATCCATTTCGATTCGTAGACGTCCAGGAGGCTCAGCACTCCGCCCTCACTCCACTCATCCCGCTTCGATGACTTGTCGGGGTTCTTCAACGACGACGCCCCGGCGATCTCGCCGCTGCCCAATTCTATCTGGGCCGATTGGAGGAAACCGGAAGGGGGGAACCCACCATGGTTGATGTCCTCCTCTTCTTCCATTGCCTTCCCAAAACCCTAAAGGAGATTCTTCACCCACAAACCACCCCAGATGACCATCTGGGGATCAAACCCTAACCCTAATCCTAACTAACCATAGGCATGTATAACAGATGTGGGGGTTTATGGGGTTTATGGAGATGGGATTGCATGAAGAAGATGATGAGCAAACACCCAACAACCATTAACATCAAGAAAGAAGTCTCTCTCTCTCTCTTTCTCTCTCTAGGAAGACATTGTGAGGGGGAAGACAGAAAGTTGAAGGGTGAACAGAAAGAAACAGAGAATGTGAGATGAGAATGAAGGATGGAAGAGTGGGGCAGGGGTGACTCTCTTTTCCTTGTTAATCCACACCCATTCTTTTCTGGTTTCTGCTTTGCTTATGTGCTTCTGGGCTTTCGTAGGTAAAACACGTTTCACAGAGGTATTGTAAAAACTACAATACCAAAGTGGACTCGTTTTGTATTACATAATAGGAGAATGCTCTGAAGCATGGTTAGGTGCCTTCTTACCTTTTTGATCTTCTGTTGGAGGCGGATCAAGTAACACCTACTGGAACATGACACTTGTCACAAAGCAGCTCTGAACCCCACTGCATGAGCTAGGGTGCAACTTCTTTGTTGATTGTTTTACACGTAAAGAACGGTTTTACAAAGCTTCCGTAAAGCATCTATGCAAACACGGCACTTGTCCATACTGTATATCTACTAAATTGTGGCTCCTGTACAAATGGCTTCACCCTACAAAGAGGAAGAACTCATTACTCTTGCAATTTTTGAGGAAATCTTAGATTTCTCATTGTTTGTTTAATTTATGACATACTTTGAACCAGTAAAAAAGAAAAAATATTTGGTACCAATGAAGGTAAGGAACTAGCTAGAAATCATATGAGCAAATTGTATCAACTCAATCTAACCACAGAGATCTGTTTTAGCAAGGATTGTTTGCTATGGATCAATTCTTGGATCTTGCATTTTTTTTTATGTAAAAACATGATCTTTTGAGTTATAAAAGTTTGGTACATTGTGGGCCTTTCATTTTTGAACCCTTTAAAAATGTAATTATGTGTTATAATCACATGATTCAA
The DNA here is from genome assembly GCF_984573655.1 of Nuphar pumila. Classification (NCBI taxonomy): domain Eukaryota; kingdom Viridiplantae; phylum Streptophyta; class Magnoliopsida; order Nymphaeales; family Nymphaeaceae; genus Nuphar; species Nuphar pumila. The sequence goes on from NC_143253.1 coordinate 131,841,686, forward strand.
AACAAATTTCCTACTAAACAAATCATGTAGATCACATATGTAACATTAGAACTAGAAAATTTTGAAATTTTTTGAAGAAAGCAGTAATTTCTGCTCATTAGTTCCTTACCTTAGTTAGTAGCCAATATTTTTCCAATAAAAAATGTTGAGACATTTTAAAGACTAACAAAAATGAATGGCTCAGAATGTACCAAAGTATATCATATTTCTAAAAATTGATGGAGAGCATGATTTTTGTACTAAACGAACTGTCAGAACCCTCTCATATGGTCCGATTCAATTGAAAAAGTTGAATAAGTAAAATCTCACTTATCGCTACTATAGATTTACCCTCAAAATGAGGCGGGCCGGACCTGGCCATCTCCAGTCTGGGCCGCACTTAAAGCCCCGTGAGCCGAGCTCTAAACAGGCACGGGCTAGGCCGTGCTGGCCCGATGTCCAGACTTAGTTCTAAGCATGAGTAGGGCTGGAAGAAACATCCCTTGCTCTGATGACAAGGGGCAAAACCTAGTTACGAGAAAACTAGGTTTTGATCCAAAACATGGTTTTTTGTCTCTCTTTCAAAAAAAAAAAAGAGTTTTCGCCTCTCTTTCAAAAAAAAAAAAGAGTTTTCGCCTCTCTTTCAAAAAAAAAATAAAGAGTTTTCGTCTCTTTCCAGCCAGAAAATGGTAGTCTCCTATCAGGCGGTACCAATCCATTCATTTTTCAGCAGGTGCTTGACCGAAAATGGCTAAAATAATGTTGGTGGGAGAGAGAAGTCCCAGATAACACGGTATGAGGGGGATGTTGGGGGTTGGGAGAGCCCCTCCCCGGATAAACTAGGTTTTCATCCCAGGGAGACCCGTTTTTTCAGATAACCAGGTTTTGTAATAAACAGTTATGAAACTAGTGTTTTGGCATCACCCAAACTATGCCAAAACCTGATTTATGACCAAAACACAGTTTTAAACGGGGTTTGGGGCATCATCCAAACAGTACCTCAAGAAGTTCCAGGTTTTTGGTTGAATCCAAACACAACTTAGTTAGCTTAGTTGGAGCAGGCCTTGGGTGGCACACTACCAGTTAGAGTTCGATTCCCAGAGGCAGCGCCCCCGCACAATCCGATGCCCAGCATAGGCTCCACCAGTGAGTGAGTGTCCTAGCCATGATGTCCCGAAGATGGCAACTAAGCTCTGTCCGAAAAAAGAAGATGGCAACTGTCTCCTTACCCCGTGTTACGGTTTCCCATTGTAAAACATGAAAAAAAAAAAAAACTTAGTCTTATATACTGGTATTGCAAAAATTATAAGTTTAAGTGTCATGAGTGAGTTAGGAACACACAATTAAGTTCTAGGTTTTCAGTGGAATCCTACCACAACTTAGTACGAGTACAAGAATGTGATCACACTTGTGGTTCCGATGATGTCCAAGAATCTACTGACCATCTGATTATCTGTTCCACCTGCGGCTGCGTGCCCTTTGTCAACACCAACCGCAGGAGCGGAAGTCTGAAAGTCTTCAGGTGCAATAAAAAACTTACCCAGCGATCTTGTTAAGCTAAAAAAAAAAAAAAGGAAAAATCCAATTTTCTATGAATTGGGAGCCATGCAAGGGTGGCATGGTGCAGTCTCCAGGTAAAGCTTAGTCAAAGTAGTGAAGTTTTTTTCTCGATAGGCTAGTTGGGTTTAGGCAGACCCCATCATTTATACAACTGCACCGTTAGGTTTTGAACTTGCAACGTCCCAATACAAGGTGACATGATGCAGTCAAAGCGGTAAAGTTAACCGTTCAAGTCTTGGGCCAAGGCCCTCGCCTCTAGCTTTGTGAGGCCTGATAAAGTGTCATCCCATTGCACAAAATGCATGTTCTGCCGCTTCTTAGTGCCACTCATTTTTTTTTATCCAAGGGTGGATTAGGTGCAATCATATTGTATACTTTGAGTGTGTCGCTGCATCTGACCGCCCTTCATCTCTAGGGTACAGCCAGCCAGCTGTGGGGCACAACAAAAGATGGAGGGTGGATCAAATGTTCGTCGTCTTTCCTTAAAGCCTATGAGCCTTGGGATGGGGTGTCAATGGGTCGAGTTTGACCGAGACCCGTACCAAACTTTATAGGGTCAGATTTTTGGTGATACAAAAGAAGGCCCGATTAGAATTCAGGCCAGATCCTTTGGGTCTGAAACCTGACCAGCTGACACCCCTACATAGGACCCAACAGCTGATGCTGATGGGTGGCAATTAGATGCAGTGGCACATGCATTTTATGCAATGTAGATTGCTCATGATCCAGCTTCTTGTTTGATAGTTGACACCAACACCTAACTAGAGTTATCTGAGTTGATATATCAAACCATGGAAGATGGAATTGCGAGTAATCTTTAAGATGTGATCGAGATTAATGCTCCAAGTTCTCGCTATTAAACCATAAAGTCACTAGTGTCACAGGCTTATTTTTTTCAATAAGCTAGTGTGGCGCAATGGTTCTTCCTTACCGACGCAAGTCTTTCTATCGCTCTGTCACTGGCATAGAATGCATTGCAAATCCGTGATGCGTCAAGCTGCCCAAACTGGCCAGCCTAACAGCTAAAGGTCACGTACCAACACGTTTTCATGTGTTGGATCATTTTGATTGGCCCTGCGTATCACCCCGTGCACAGCTGATCAAGCGCATTTCCAAATGCACATTCCATGTAGTCTATGCCGCTTAGTGTATAGTCATCTCATACCAGTTATCACTTCTGAAAGAGGCACAAACTTTGTCTTAGCCATGCGTGCCATGAAGCGTATTGCAGCTTCATGCGCACAACATAGCAAAACCTCATCACTAAAGGAACAAAGAGACCTTGCGGCACCCAGTTGATGATTGAACACCATAGCAAAGAGCACCATTCAGGCTCATTTGTCGGCGCCTAGGCATTCACTCGCTTAGCCCCGAGTCACCATACTCGATTAGAATCACCTAATGTGATCCCTGAGAGAATTAGCCCTAACCCACACGCACTCCCGTTTATTCAACCACTATGTATGAGAACAATCTTGCAAGCCGAGAGGTCCTTAACCAAATATTCAAAGGCAACATCCTTTGATCTGTTGGCACTGCTTAACTGAACAATGCTCTACGTCTGTACCGCCACACAGCGATGCACTAACGATGACATTGATGCCTATTGCATGTCATACTACCATCGTACGTCACTGATCAAGCAAACGCATACCGCGTGTTCCTACACTCGATGCATTTTTCACTCAGTAGAGCTTCACACTGCACATGCCTCATTCTAAAAGATCAGCCCAGAACATTCTCCCCCACCCAAAACCATTGCCGTCCTCTATAATGCTGGTGCAAGTAAGAACACAGTCTTCACTGATATGTCAGTTTTCCTTTGTACTTATCTTTGGTTTATTTATTTTTTTCTTAAGCCTACTCAACTTATTCTGGTTTACATCCACCATCGTCGTAACCTTTAAGACGTCAAGTCTCATACCTTTAACGCATCTTCGATCACTTAGACAATGGTCTTTTGCTTTATCAACATCAAGCATTCTCTGCTCGTAAAACCCCAATGTAGTCTCAGACACAAACAAGTCATCCTCGTCCGCACGACAAACTTGTCATGTTCATGCTCATGGTTGGGGTGTCTTCCAACCTCATCCAGGGCAATTCTAAGACCTTCGTGGTCCTCACAAAGAAAGACGACCAGCAATGAGTGTCGTAGGGATATCAACTCCCTTAAGCATCAACTTGCGATTTTCCAATGGTCCAAACTAGTTCTCAAGTGGGGGACGCCTTCTTGCATATCACCTCAAAGCATTCCTTCAAAGTTTCTTCCTAGGCACTCGTCCTCATATGGGCACCTTTGGCACAACACTGAACTCTCTTCCCGAAGCCAACACATTGTACTCTCTCTTAGAGTCAGCAAAACATTTCCAAAGAAACCAACGAGCCACGAACAATAACTTTTTTTACACACACAATTCATTGAAGATCTACCAACTCAAGGGACCAAAACAATGAGCATTCTGCTCAACGTGGGCACTCCGCTAACCCATAATCTTGGGAGAGTATCTAGATGTTTAATTGAATCTCTTATACCCAAATGTGCAAATTCATTCAGCTAAATCCAACGTGCATTTTTTGCATGCACAAGGCAAACGTCACTCTCTATATATGAGCCTAATGCACAACTTGTAGAAATCTTTGGCTTATCTACGTTCTCTTAGACAACTGAACAATAACCTTATACTTTTGCTTATCATTGACAAGATATCTCATATTATCCTTTCAACATCTTGCTTCTGTACTCGATCAACCACACTTCAACTGCGAAAATTTGTGTAACCAAGATAAACCATCATTGTCCTCTACAGTGTCGCACATAATGAAGAACAAGGTCTTCGTGAATCTTTTTGCTCTGATATCAATTTGTCATGAGCTTACTTTTTTCAATAAGCCAGTGTGGAACGATGATCCTTCCTATACTGCCACAAGCCTTTCTATCGCTTTGTCATTGGCATAGAATGCATTGCAAACCCGCGATGCGCCAAGCCACCCAAGTTGGCCAACCTAACAGCCAAATGTCGCTTACTAACATGTTTCAATGTGATGGATCATTTCATTGGCCATGCGCACCACCCCATGCACAACTGCCTAGCGGAAGTTGATCAAGCGTATTTCCAAATGCACATTCCATGTAGTCCATATTGTTTAGTGCATAACCGTCTCATACCAGTTATCACTTTTGAAAGAGGCACAAACTTTACCTTAGCCTTGTGTGCTATGAAGCATATTGCAACTTCATGCGCATAACATAGCAAAACCTCGTCACTGAAAGAACAAGACCTTGCGGCTCCCAGTCTGAAGACCAGTTGATGATTGAACACCATAGCGAAGAGCACCACCCAGACTCATTCACCGGTGCCTAGGCATTCACTCGCCTAGCCCTGAGTCACCATACTCAGTTGAAATCACCTAATGTGATCCTTGGAGGAATTAGCCCTAACTCACATGCACTCCTGTGCGTTCAACCACTACCCATGGAAACAATCGTGCAAGCTGAGAGGTCCTTAATCAAATCTCCAAAAAGCAACATCCTTTGATCCGTTGGCACTGCTTAACCGAACAGTGATTCACGTCTGTGCCGCCACACAGTGATGCACTAACGATGATACTGATGTCTATCGCATGTTGTGCTACCATCACACATCACCGATCAAGTGAACACATACCGCATGTTCTTACACTCGATGCATTTTCCACTCAGTAGAGCTTCACACTGCACATGCCTCATTCCGAAAGATCCGCCTGAGACAACTAGGGGGCTAGCTATTATTGAAAATAAAATTAGTATATTAGTATGTGTAGGATGAAAGAGGAAATGCAAGAGGAAATCACACAAAATCACAGGCGTGCAACATAAAAGCTGCATGAGACCAACACTACAAATAGCAAATGGAATGAGGATAATTGATCTTTGAAACCCTTCGGCAGACCACTTTTGTTGCTTCCTTTCATTCATGTCTCCAGCATGTCTGAAAAATGAGGCCACTTACAATTGAGCGTTTTTAACATTCAGTTATGCAGTGACATGTAGGGCACTAGAATTAAATCTAGAAATCACCCAAAAGGCACAGAAACAAGAGGGCAAATCACCTGGCCATGTATGGCTGAAAGCCTGAAACAAACAAAATGATATACATATAAAAGCCCTAGCTCATCCCATCTCCAACCATAATACTCCTCTAAATAAAAAAAAAGCATTGACAGAGAATACCACAATTGAAACTTATAGTAAAGACATTGTTGGTTGCCCACAGGGGTTCTGCACACCTGCTTAGGTGGTTCAGCTTAAAGCATTCAAGTTGAAAGATGTCACTAGTTCAGGACTCCAAGTGCATGTCGCTTGCCTTAAGGCTGAAACACCCGATCTCAAGAGAGCGGCATAGAGGTTTTAACAACTTGGGGTCCAGTGTCAAGCTGAAGGCTCAAGTTCGAATCCCTCTGCCACATGGGGCTTAAGAGATATCTGGTAGGGGTCTGCCTAACCTCAGCTTGCTTTTAAAAAAAAAAAAAAACTTGGGGTTGGGCCATATAGTAGATTGTGAACAAAGGCGTAGTTGGGGGGGGGGGGGGGGGGGGGGGGGGGGGGCAGGACTGGGTTGTAGCCCAGTCCTGCTTCCCAAAACAGTTAAAAAAATTAATTTAAAAGCCCAGTCCTAGCCCAGCGCTGACTGCATAAAATAGTTTGATTCATATGAAATAGATTTTTATTAATGATTGTAGCCATTTTTTATTTTATCTCAAAAAAAAAATTCGGAGGCGCTGCCCCCAAACCCCCGACTGTCACACAATTTTTTTTTTTTTGCTACACCCCTGTTTGCCCCCCCCCCTCACATGAGTCCTAGCTACGCCACTGATTGTAAATCTTTCCATAGCCCCACCACGAGCCTGTTTGGAATCTCGTGTTGGATGGGCGTTTATGAATTTGGTGTTCCCGAATCAAAATCTTGGTCAAACGCCCATGGTGGTCCTGTTTGGAATCTCGACACTAGGATGGGCATTTATGCATTTGGGATGAAAAGTGAGGCCCTTTCTCTTTTGTATTTACTCTAAAGGATGGATTTGGCAGCTTGGCAAAGCAGCTGCCACTTCCTCAAATGCATAAACTCCATAAACTCCCATCCCAACTACCGATCCCAAACACGCCCTTAAATAAATAAATTACTTCTTTGTTTGTTTAATATTCCAAAATAATAGTGACAGATGTAATAGCTAGTTCGTTTGGTCAAAGCAGGTTATATGTTCACCCCCCCGAACAGGGCCGATACTCCATCTCATATTCGGGTGTTCCCAAAGAGCGCCACGTATAAGATGCAGACCGGCATGTATCCCTATGTGTGTCCGCATCATATTGCATCGTAATTTGGTGCCATCGCAAAGACTCAAGTACCCTTTACCGCCATTCTCTTCCTCTTCCTCGAACGGACATAAATGCCCTCCATCTAGAAAACTGAATCGGCGGTTCGTGAAAAGGACAAAACTTCCCTCCATCGTTATCGCACCAAAATGTTCCGCAAAGTTTGCGTATGTAGCAAGTTGTATGTTGTAGGATTTAAATAGTTCAAAACAATCCATTCTCGCCCTAAGCAGAAAACTCTATCGGAGCATACTTTGCTTTCATCTGTGTACAACAGAGCATCCTTTTCTTTGTTCCAGAGCATTCATTTTCGTCTTACGCGCAGTCACAGCATCGTTGTCACCTTCTGTTACGTATTAGTTGTTACTGTTGCTTACTCTACAGTTGGAATATCCAAAATCCTATTGTTTCGGTGAGTTTCGTGTAAGGTTTCGTTATTCAATCTGAAGGTTGCTTCTTATACAACGATTTGTAAGTTTGATAAATCTTACAAAGATGTGTACTTATGAACCCAAATTTTGCGACGATTTGTAATCATGATGATCGTTTAATGTGTTGTGCAAGTTAGCAATGTCTGCGGCTCATCAGAGAAGAGATGCCCCGTCGTTCTATGGTTTGTGTATTAGAGAAGTGATTTGTCAGTCTCATCTATGTAAGGTTCTTGAGAGGTACCAAAATATACTTAAGATTGAGAACGATGAAGACAGGGAGAAAGCCTTGGAATTGTATTATGCAGAGGATTATCCCTCAGATATCGAGGCTTCGGACCAAAGGAAGAATGATGAAGAACTAAAGATGCAGAAGAAGGATGACCAAGAGAAGGCAAAGCAAAGAAATAAGGAGGAGAATGAAAAGAAAAGGAGAAGGAAGAAGGCAGAGCAGATGAAAAGGCAAAAAAAGAATGAGGAGGAGAGGGAAAGGTATTTTAACAATGTAGTAGAGGAGACTAAGGCGAAATTGGAGATGATGTACTTGGATCATAAAGCAAGGCGAAACAAGGCAAAGCTACTGAAGGAGGTGGAGGAGAGGCGAAGGCAAATGAATAAGGAGGACGAAGAGAAGGAACAGAATAAGCCTCAAGATGAGGAAGAAAAGGAAAGGCGAAGGAGGGAGAAGGAGTTTGAGGAAGGTAAGGAAATGCAAAGGCAGGAGAAGGAGGATGAGGAAAAGAAGGAAAGACAATGGAAGGAGAAGGAGGAGGAGGAACAAAAGGAAAGATAAAAGAAGAAACAGGAGGAGGAAGTGCAGGAAAGAAGGAAACAAGACTTGGAAGAGAAAAAAAGGCGGCGGAAGGAGAAGAAGGAGGAGGAAAAAAATGAAAGAGAAAGGAAGAAGCAGGAGAATGAAGTGCAGGAAAGAAGGAAACAAGACTTGGAAGAGAAAGAAAGGCAGCGGAAGGAGAAGGAGGAGAAGGAAGAAAAGGAAAGAGAAAGGAAGAAGCAGGAGGAGGAAGTGCAGGAAAAAATAAACAATATTTGAAAGAGAAAGAAAGGCGGTGGAAGGAGGAGGACGAGAAAAATGAGAGAGAAGGCGAAAAAGGAGAGAGAAAGGAAGAAGAAAGAGGAGGAGAAAAATGAGAGAGAAAGGAAGGAGAAAGAGAACGAGAAAAGGAAGGAGAGAGAAAGGAAGGAGAAGGAGCATGAGAAAAGGAAGAAGAGAGAAATGAAGGAGAAGGAGGGCGAGAAAAAGAAGGAGAGAGAAAGGAAGGCGATGGTGGAGCCGATAGAGAAAGAAAGGGAAAGGCAGTTGGAGGCAGTGGAGCCACCAGAAAGGCCTAGGTTGGAGGGAGAACATGAGAAAAGAGCGACCAAGGTAAATAAATTCGTCCTGTCTGTGAAGATTTAATAATATGTTTAGCAATTTTGGTATAGTGATTACTGTGTTAGGTATTAATATATATAGCGATTATTGTGATACTTTGTGTGCAACCAATATTATTTATAGCGATTAGTAGAATATTATTTATAAGTACAAATAAAACTAATTTACAATTGGTAGGAATAATATGTTATTTTGTGTTACAGGGAGGTCACAGGAGAAGTAGAGCACCAGGTGAAAAGCTCGGAGGTCGGTGTCAATGGCCTATAGTTTTGTCATGGTATGGTCAGCTGAGTGCATATCAGAAGGACCGATCACGAAATATGCACTTCGGTGGCCTTTTGGACCAACAATATTTTAAAACTTGTTGGAATACCATGACCCACCTGGTAAATAAGTGGAATGATAAGACAAATACATTCCAGTTTGATTCTTTTGAGATCACCATGACTCTAGAAGATGTGTCGAGGATCACTGGCCTTAAGTGCGATGACAGTGTTGTCCTATTACGGCATTCAAACTATAACGCAAAAAAAAAATGCACGGCCCTTTTAGGAATGTCGATGAACGAATGGAGTCAATGTATTTCTGGTGGAATCAAGTCCACATCAATGAAAGTCTCATTTTTTTGTAATAAATGGGAAGGATGCTCCGCTACTTGTGCATCTGAAACAACTTACCAAGAGTTGCGCAGCTTCCTTCTTTATTTTTTTAGTCTTACACTATTTTCTGATTGTTCTGGTTCGAGAATAAGTTTCATGTGGCTGCAGTACCTTGCAGACTTAGACGAAGTCGACAACTATGCCTAGAGTGCCGCTATGCTCGCACACTTGTATAGTCAACTCTATCGTGCGAGTAATGGTACGAAAACAGTTGGGAGATTTTGGCCATTTATTCAGGTATTTGTTGATTACATACTTAGTAATTATAGACTAATCTCATTGAATGTTGTAGTGTTAATAATAATATTGTTTTTGTTAGGCTTGGGCGTGGGAACATATTATCTCATTGCATCTATATTGTGGCCCTGCGATTTGTGATTTTCCAAAGATCGGTCGTTGGGCTAGAATAAATGTCACAGTTCATAATGCTAAGTCTATTTTAGATGGGCTGCAACTAAATGAGGTAAACGTTCTAAAATTGTTTACAATCGTGTCAGGATTTATCATTGAGTATTATAAATCGTTGTAATGTTTAACATTCTTAAGTAATCATCGCTGCAAGATTGTCTTCCGTAGTACATATCATTGTCGTCATATCATGCTTAAGTAAATTGTAATATATTTGTCACTCGTTATTAAAAAGAATTACCAATGTACAGGTTTTGTGGAGACCTTATGAAGATAGGGAGGACGATGACCAAGACGTTCTTGCAAAGGCTACTAGATTGTCTGACCGTGATTTGTGGCTGTTTTGCAATTATGAAGCCGAGTTGTAACATGGTAGTCGAGTTCTCTTACAATCGAACTTGGGGCAGTCTATCCCAAATAAGTCTTTGGAAGTGAGAAGGAAGATGAATAGTGGTGGGGCAGGAACGTGAATTGGCGCGATCGCTACAAGGACGAATTATTAATTTGGAACTTAGATGGTGTCTGTGCCGTATCGTATGATTATAAAGGAGGACAATTTGATCTCTCCTATTTCAAAAGGTATTGAGAACCAATACGGCGAAATCGAAAGATTGAGAAAATTGTGAACCCATGTCTCCTACAAAAATTATGAACTCATCTCTCTCTTTCTCTCTCTATATCTCTCTCTCTATATATATATACCAATTTGAGAAAGTCTCGATTCTCGTTTCCATTTTTGTTATTTCACAATCTTGCGATTTCCCTAATTTTGCAGCAGCAGCAGTAGTCAGCATCATTCTCAGTTGGGGCTGTTTAACCCCTAATTTCAAGGTTGCCGGGTCAAGAATGTGACATTGCATTGCATTAAATATATATGGGTCCAACCTCAAATGACGACAAACTTTGCGTAAACCATAGGTTACAAAGTCCTTTGGAAAAACTATTCTGCAGATATGTTTGATACAATTCTTTAAAGTTTAAATTGAACCCAATGGTTTGAGGTCTGTTTAACCTCAGCTTCCTGGAAAAAATTTAGATAGTATTCAACATGTTTGTCAAGTCCACCGTGTTATAATGACACTTGTACAAAGTTGATTAAAAGAAAAGATCAAACAGTGGAAAAGGCACTATTTTTTAAAAAATTGGCAAAGCATATTCAATAAAAAATTCATGCATATCAAAATAAAATAAAAATGACCCGGAAGTTCGCGGTCCACAGGGAACATGCATATGAAAATAAATTAATGAGACGTTTGCTTGTCACAGAAAACTCTTTTTTTCCGTGTGAACGTATAAACGGGTGTGCATTTATGCAGAGCCTAAAATGCCGAAACAAATATGGGATGGTGGATTTGCATCGATGAGCATGCCAAAATGCACATTGAACCCCCGTTTTTTGCGAAAAGTGTTTCCGTGAGGGGTCCGATTTTGTTTCCACGTAAGAGGAAACCGTGACATGCAAACACCCCCTTGGACTTGTGGAATGATACAGTTATTGGCTTAATTTTCATTTGTTATTTAGGGCATGTTTATGTGTCACGGAAAGTCGTGGCTTTCTGCAGCAACTCACGGGACCCATGCGTTTGTGTGGGCCCCCACTGTGCCACACAAACACAGGAACCTCTTTTCTCAAAGGAAAGAGGTCTTGTTCCAACGCAAGGACCCCCTTTCCACCGAAAGGTTTCCCAGACCAAGGTTGTTAAATGCGATGAGGCTAAGCGAGGCGTTGAGCCTGCGCTTCGCCTCTCACAACTGGTATGCAAGTGAAGCGGTGGGAGGGGAGGCAGTAGGAGAAGGACCACGCGCCCAGCTGGTACGGAAGCGAGGGATATGCCGGTCGTCCGGTGGTCGGAGAAGACTGAGCAGCACAGCAACTCCGGTGGTCACAACTGGTCGGAGGTTGATGAGGGGCAATTTGCGCATCACAGCAACGCCTCAGTACCTTGAGCGTGCGCCTCGCCTCTGAGGCCTACGCTTCAGGTACTGAGGCGTACGCCTCTCACAACACTGTCCCAGACTTCGAAGCCTCATCTGTTGCAGAGAAATGCCCCGTTAGGGTGTGTTTGGTGCCGAGATAAACTCTCTAAGGAGAGATTTATCTTGGTGAATTTTCAGTCCGATCGGCATGGAAAGTATCAAGAACTCAAAGTCCCAAAAATCCGATCCTTATGTATGGATCAAACAGGCCTTTCCGTGTGCAGCTATAACCTTGAGATGGGTGTTAGAGGACCGATTGCTCACACACGGCCGACTCCATAGAATAGGCTATCGTTTCCTAAGCCGCTGTGAGCTATGCGATGCTGTGTATGAGGATTCCAGTCACTTATTTTTACTGTGCCCAACAGCCTTAGGCCTCTGGAAGCTGGTCACCACTCTGTTCGGCGTTAACTGAAATCCAACAGGGATCATTCATAATTATCTCCAATCATGGTTTGCCAAACAATTCAAGGACAAGGCGATAATAAGAAGCTGGGAGAAGACGTTCCAGGTGATCATTTGGGTCCTATGGAAACAGCGGAATCAGCTAGTATTTGGTCATGATCAGAGGCGAAGTTCGAGTCAGCTGTTAACAGAAGGGGCACTCATGGTGCGCGAACAAGTCCTTAATGTGCTCAACAACTCGGAAGAAGAAGTGGCAGTACGGTGGCGACGTCTGAACAGCTGGGTTCCTCCCAAACGGGGCTGGATTCAGACAAGTATTAGAGGGATTTATCAGATCATATGGCGAATTGGGTTCACTGTGCGTACTGGCGACAAGGGGTGGTGCAGCTGGCCTGATATTCTCAAGTTAGTGGACCCCGGTTCCAAAGTCATAATAGGAACGGGTGGACTAGACCTCAAGGCCAAAATATCCCAGTTCTTGCAAGGTAGGAATCAGGGTCATGACATTCCTCCAAATACGAGGAATTTTTTGTATAGTTTTGATAGAATATTATTGTAAAAAAAACGCAGCACAATTCCATTCATACAGTTTCTTACTTGGCCAAGTTGCCAAGGGGGGAATCCAGAAAGCATGAAGGATCCCTCCCCCCCCCGGACCGGTCCCCTATTAAAGGGGGATTGTAGAAATTTGTAAGATCGATTATTGAATTAATGATACCTGGTAAGGGTCTGTCTAACCCCAGCTTGCCTTAAAAAAAAACATAGGCTTAAATTACTCGCACAAAATAGCACCAGCCTCAAAATTTTCCACTCCATGTGATGCTGGTCTGACCAAGACCAACGATATTGGCCAGACACTGAACAAGACCCACATACCTATTAATGACAATATTTGCCATTGAATATGAAAGAAAGATTGAAAAGGAAATACAAAAAAATTGTCTTGAAGATAGATATCTGATGTTGACTCAGTAAAGCCTTGTTTGCGTGTTATACTAAACTGATGGAGAATATCTCGACTTTTGTTGGGACACCCACGAAATCGAATAGACCCAAAGACTTTTCTAATTATATTAATCAACATTACTGTTCTACGCAAATCCTTCTCTCACCAATTAGGTTATGAGTAATATGCAAGGACTCTGTCATTAAAAGAGGACTATATATCTCGAGGGAACACAGCATTCACAAACAAGCCTTTTCTTCCCTCTACATATTGTCTACAAGGTGCTTGTAAGGTAACCCTTTGAAGCAAAAGAAGGTGCCCCATGGAGGTTGAGTCCTTGAAACTGTTGAGCACTATTGGGATTCTGAGGGAGTCCCTCAAAATTCCTACAAGAAATATTAATGGCAGGATCATGTTCTTGATCACAGTCCTTACCCTCTTTCCCCTTTCACTTTTGCTTCTCTACCACAACCTTGTCATGCTACCCTCTGAACTCCTGTTGATATCTCAAAATTCAAACAAGCACCCCAACGGTGCTGCAGCTGCCTCAGATACAGCGGAGTTGTATCGTGCCATGCGTGCTTTCCTCGGTGCTGAAATTCTGTATGCCTTAGCCATCGGCATCCAGTCGCTGATTGCACTGATTGCCACAGTATACGCAGCGGCAGCGACGCATGCCCAGAAGCGCTTGACGCTTAGAGCTCTATCTTGGAGAGTCATTACTACTTTGAAGAGGACCTTGATCACATGGTTTTATATCATGCTGATTGCTATGGCACTAGGGGGTCTCCTTGGGCTTTCAGTTGGTATAGTAACGACCATGGTGGTTGTGGATCCTACTGCACGGGCTACCACCTTGTTTGTCATGTTGTCTATATTGGGTTTGGGTCTCTTTATATACTTTACGGCCCCTTGGATGCTGGCTTTGGTTATTTCCATAGTAGAAGAGAATTGCTATGGTATGGAAGCACTAGGGAAGGCTCAGGTGCTCATCGAAGGGAAGAAGGTTCAAGGGTTCATTCTTGTGCTGGTCACATCACTTTGTGGTGTTATCATCTCTAGCCTTTGGATGTTGGATGTGAGCACACAATTCCCTTTAGTAATTGGGATTGACACAGTATCTGTTTGTTTATTTTGCTTTGTCAAACTGTGGACTCTTACCGTCTTTACTGTTTTCTACTGGGAGTGCAAGAGAAGCCATGGAGAAAAAGTAGAGCTGGAAGGCCTGTTTGAAGGGGAATCTGGGTATAGTTTTCTTCTACCCACTGATCCTTAACTTTGAGCCGGCTATTTTCCCTTTGTTATTAGGTTTGAGAAGGTTGAACTCCTCGTGTACTCTAATAAATAAATAAATAAATAAATAGGTTTATATATAATATATAGTCTCCTAGAATTTGACTTAGGCATGTGGAGGTACAATAAACATTTTATGTAAAATTAATTACTGTGATAAATGTTGGCTTCGGCATGTTTGATTGAAACTTGTTGCATAAGAAAGTAAGGGTACTTTTATTTTCATTTTGTTGAGACCAAAATTATTTTTACAAGAACAGTATTGCTTGTCCTAGTGGTATGGTATTATTGCTATAGGTGGCTAGGGATGCAAATGGGTCGGATCCAGGATAGACCTTTTGCAATTAGCTGTTCCGGATCCGATCTGTTTGCATCCCTATAGTGGCGGCCCTCCTCACTGTATCACAGAAAGTGTGAGATGTTTGGATAGGATGTTGGGGCAATACTGCCGCTGCCGATAGCAGCACACTAAAAGTGTTCAATGTAATTTTGCACTTGATCTACCCTCATCTTTCATATAGGCACAAGCACATGCATGCTTGAGACTTGAGCTCCAAACTCAAAAGCTGGGTTAGGGAATCATTCTCCATAACATGAGCATGTCAGCTCATTTGCCCAAAGGCCGGTGGAATAGGAACATGCATCCTAATAGGCCCATGGAGAAGTAACCAAATCCTTCACATCTTTTTTTTAGAGGAAAAATCATTCACATCTTAAGCCTAGTAAATGGCATTAAATAGCGTGGTTATCCTTGAGTGGAAAATTTATAAGCTACTAGCACATTTAAATTTATCATCCTCACAAAGGAAATTTTTAACATTACACATAGTCACATACTATCGTTTGCACTTTCCAGCACCAACAAACGGTAATGATGAACATTCATCGAAAAAAAAGTATTGATTATCATATTTACCATTTTATCTTTTTTTTTTTTTTGTATAACGGGAAGGAACCGCGATTATGATTCGGATGTCCCATTACAGGCCAAGAGGTGCCACGCTGACCATGTCCATAGTTAAAGATGGAACTTTGCTATGTTGATATGTGAGTGCCACACATTGAAAATGACAGAAGGTTTGTGGTTTAGTTGGGACCTCAGTGAATTGAATTAGGAATGCAAGCTATTTGGATTCGAAACAGCTAAATACATAAGGATTCAGATCAGAATCTGATCCAGAACAGCCAAAATTTGCAAAACCTCCATCCTGGATCCTACCCATTTGCATCCTTAAATTGAATCGACACTGACTGCAAACATTTTGACAATCCTTGCTATATCAAACAATACCTGGTTGAACAATTTTTGTGATTCTTTTCAATGTATTCACATATTTTACAAAAGAAATAAATTTAATATTTCTTACTAATTATTTTAAATGTATCATTTTTTCATACCCATCATATATATATATATATATAGAGAGAGAGAGAGAGAGAGAAAATGTCTCATTTCCAAATTCTCTTTTTTTTTTTGCTGACATTTGTAATTTTCGTAATTTTGTAGAACAAACTAGGCAGCCATCATCATCATTCTGGGCAGGTGGGCTCACCCCTTATCTTGATAGTTCAAACTTGCCATGTCAAGGTTGATACAGCATTAAACTCTAACCTCAAATGACGATAGACTTTGAGTAAACCATACGTTATAATGTCATTTGGAAAAACTAATCTGGTTCCCTAAAATAACTGATGCACTTCTATGAATTGAACCAATGAATGGGGAATGGGGGCTAACCTCAGGTTTCTTTATCGGGAAAAAAAAATAATAATAATAAGTAGCATTCAACATGTTTGTCAAGCCCAACGTGTCATGCTACCACTTGGAGAAGGCACTTTTATTCAAAATTAGGAACCTTGTGTGGGTATTCAATAAAATTTTATGCATAAGAAGATAAAAAACGAGCCAGAAGTTCATTCATTTGATCAAAACACAAATCCAGAGGGATACTTAACAAAGGAAAACCCTAGTTCAGGTGGTAGAACTTAGGAGAGATTGACGCGCTGCTGTATGACCCATCCCCAAGTTCTTCATTCGCCCCCCTCTTGTCCACCGGGGAACCTACTGCTTTGACTTTAAGGCAAGTGGACCTACCTAGCCATTTGTTACTAGCACAAAATAGCACCAACCTCGAGAGTAAACTCCATGATTATATAGGTCAGGCCAAGACCAATATGCCTATTAATAACAATACTTGCTACCACTGAAGATAAAAGGACAAAAATTACTTGGAAGAAGGATATCAGAAGTTGACTCAGTAAAGCCTTGTTTGCGTTTTATAGTGAACTGATGGTGATTTTTTCTCTTGACTTGGGCTTTTGCTGGGACCCTAAGAAATTGAATAGAGCCAAAGACTTTAAAGATATTGACCGTCATTATCATTCGATGCATCGTTCTGCCTTACCAATTAGGTTATGACTAGGCAAGGACTTTGTCATTAAAAGGGGACTATGTTGAGGAATCACAGTATTCAACAACAAGCCCTCTCTCTCTCTCTCTATACAAGGTAGGGTAACTCATTGAAGGAGAAGCCTTCCCTACAACAATAACTCTTTGAAGGAGAAGGTGCTCCATGGAGGTTGAGTCCTTGAAACTGTTGGGTACTATTGGGATTCTGAGTGAGGCCCTCAAAATCCCTACAAGAAATGGAAGAATGGTGCTCTTGGTCATAGTCATTACCCTCCTTCCCCTCTCAGTTTTGCTTCTTTACCACAACCTTGCCATGTTGCCCCTGGCTGAAAAAGTACTGTTTAAAGAGTCTCAAAGCTCAAACAAGCACACCAGCCATGCCGCAGCTGCCTCAGAGGATGCAGAGTTGCATAGTGCCATGCTCGATTTCCTTGGTGCTGAAATTCTATATGCCATAGCCATCATCATCGCCTCACTGATTGTGCTGATTGCAGCAGTATACTCGGCTGCTGCAGTGCATGCCGAGAAGCACTTGACGCTTACAGATCTATATTGGAGAGTCATTACTACTTGGAAGAGGCCCTTGATCACATCGTTTTATATCATGTTGATTGTTATGGCACTAGTGCTTCTCTTTGGGCTTTCAATTGGTGTAGTGACCATGGTGTTTGTGGAAGGCATTACATGGGCAATCTTGTGCATCGTGCTGTCTATATTGGCCCTGGGTTTTTTCACATACTTCATGGCCCTTTGGATGCTGGCTTTGATTATTTCTATTGTAAAAGAGAATTGCTATGGCATGGAGGCACTAGGGAAGGCTGAGGTGCTCATCAAAGGGAGAAAGGTTCAAGGTTTCATTCTTGTGCTGGTCACATCCCTTTGTGGTGTTATCATCTCTAGTCTTTGGATGTTGGACATGAGCACACAGTTCGCGACGGCACAGTTTGCCTCGCAGATTTGGATTGGCACGGTACTTGTTTGTTTATTTTGCTTTGTAAAACTGTGGACTCTTACTGCCTTCACTGTTTTCTATTGGGAGTGCGAGAGGAGACATGGAGAAAAAGTAGAGATAGAAGGACTGGCTGAAGGGGGATCTGGGTATACTTTCTTACCCACTGCTGTTTAACTTGAGCCATTGCCCCTTGGTTATCAGGTTTGAGAAGGTTCAAGTCCGCATATACTTGAATAAATAAATAATATACACACATAACAAGAATTAGACTCCGTATGTGGAGGCTCAATATCTAACACTGCAAAATTTCTGAGCCAATTCTAGGTTGAATGGTACTTTCAATTTCATTTTATTGAGACCAAAATTATGGCAATAAAAAGAAAATCGCTTGTGATAGTATTAGTACAATAGATGTCGATCCTCCTTCATTGCCAAGAATTTCCCATGTAAGGTATAGATAAGATGTCCAAGCCAGCTGAATCAACTCAACTAGATTTCAAACCCTGATAGGAGCCGATGAGCGCTGCTAACCCGCATCATGAGTTCAATCCAGAGGGCTGTCCCTGTTGTGCAAGCCAAAGCAGCAGGCCCCGTGGGAGAAGGGGCTTCAGGGTTTTATGCCAACGGAGGACCCACAATAGCCCAGCAGGAATTTCACACACAGCAGGTCTCTAACTCCAGTTGCAGTTTCCCCATGTAACAAAGAGAATGGATTTAATGCGTGCTCCTTCCATATCTGATGGTGAGACAAAGTAAATGTTCTGGTAACCACTTGTTGAGTTTCGAAAAGGAAAAACAGTATAATGGCTGTGTGCCTTAACCCAACCATCGTTCAGGAGGCAGCACAAGCATGCAGGCTTGATTTACAAGCCAATGAATTGAATAGACACAATGAGTGCAAACCTTTGACAACCTTTGTCATATCACACAATACATGGATAGCCTCAATACAATCTTTGGATGGCACACAAGACCCTTATCATTTAGGGTGTGTTTGAATGGACGTGCATGGACAGGACATGCTGGGACATCAATGCACATCCGTGAACAAGACAGGAAGAACTGTCCAGACCTGTCCACGTGCCCCAGAAAAACAGTTTTTTCTGTTCGTAGTGTACATCCGCTAGTGGTCCGTGGTGGGCACATAGCAGTGACGGATGCCATATAAGCATCCGCAGAACTCACCAATAATGTGTCTGCATGTCCTGCATTTGCGTGGGTGTGCGGACGTGCATGGGGCCCACACTTGGTGAGTCCCATGGACAGGCGCAGATGGCGATTCAAACTTAATAACATTTTTTAAGGCTAATAAATTTTAGAAACACTGAAATCAGTTGAAAGTTTTACTGAAAGGTACCTGCAGCTGCTTGGATGTCAAGTAAAGACTGCTCAGGTTAAGGCTTTCTTTAGCCATACCACAGGTTAAAAGTTAAAAGGAGCACTACATGAATAAGAAAAAGAACACAGAACACCAGAAAACAGATTTTTAGACCTGCCCAACATAAGACATACAGCAAGATGGATGCCCCCAGCTATGCTCGCACAGAGGTTGTCATCTGATGCAATAAATTATAATATATCTGGTACAGATATGGACACGCTACACATTGCACACTAAAAGGCAAATCAAGATAGAGGGGCGGAGGTTCCTCATCTCATGTCTTATCAAGACGCCCATGTGTATTGGGATACTGCGCAATATAGAACGATTGTGACGTTGCAATGTAGAGAACTTAAGAATTACAGTCTCTGACAACAATTTTGGCAAGGTAATACTCATCAATCTATCGCAATTAAAAGCCAGAGCAAATAATCTGAAAGAACATATTCGCTGGTTAAAATTATAGCAGCAATTAGTGGTCAAGGAAAGTTACAGAATTAGGACAAAACAGATCAGAGAAGTACAAGACTTGTATGACTCACTTCAATGTAAGTTACATCAACAGCATACCAACAATCAAGCTAATATCTCTGCACTTGAAGATCGAATTAATATTCTTGCACCATCTCCAACTTCAAGCTCTCTAAAGCATTTTCTAGCCCTCGGCTTGCCAAAACCAAATCTTAAGAGGGTCATTCTCTGGCTAAATATCATCTGAATTACTCTGTTTAGGCAATCATGACAGAAGGGCATGATTTCGACCGCCCATGCCTGTTGCATCCAGGAAATATATCCCATTAACTCTTCATTTTGTATAAGCGAGAAATTCCTACCCAATGTACTAATGGTGCGCCTGAAATATATACAAGCCTGAATCCAATCCATCCTACTCTTATACCAGATGGTAGGTATGCATCCCTATTGAGACTAGCAGAGCAATGTAATGCAGAAAATTCAACAGAATCAGGCAATATCAAATAGCTTAGTTGATCTATTATTCATCATTCACCTATAAAAATTACAAGAATCTTCCTTCGTGAATAGTGAACAGGGATCTAATGAACCAAGCATTGGCCAAGAATCTTAAAAAGTAAAAAAGACGAGCCATATAAATACCAACAAGTTTTCCCTGTGAAGATAAAGATTTCTGGTCAAATTGGTTTTAGGATAGGATGAGTTCATTTCCAAGATAAGACAACTTTTATCAATTATAATGGACCAAAGCAGAAAGCTATACCATATTTTATTTCTTAAATTTTATCAGACTGAGTTCTAATTCTACACAACTATCAAAAAGTATGGAAACTTACCAAGTTGAATAAACATAGTGCACAAGAAAACATAATTGTATGTGACATTGAATCAATTGCTTGCTTGTTGATGAACTTGCTCCTGTATACAATTTAAAAACTCAAATTACCACATAAATTAACTATTGAGAATGAATTAATTAAAAACTAGGTCATAGCATCAAATGTTAAACAACTTAACTCAAAAGCAAGATACCATTAATTTTGTGAAAGTAGGTGCCTCTTGGGATGATTGAGGAAACACATATGGAACTATTACAGGAACATAAACACCATAAACATGTTTGCCTAAAATTCTTCTATTTGATTCAATTTCAACAACGTTTGCTTCAGATCTCCTGCAACAAAAAAATTAACACATCAAAAGAATTCAAGTTTCAATTAACGTAAGTTCCAACTGAATTCGCAGTGTATTTTATGCATACCTTGAATTTCCTGAAGGAGAAGCACTTGTTTGCTGTGTATATTGAACACCCCACGGCACCAACTGCACTGCCCTTCCCTAAGTATCAGAAAAAAACAAAAACTTTTGAGATTAGCTGGCACAAATTTCATGATACAGTAGCATGAATAGATAATTTTAAACAATATTCATCAGTGTGCATACACACACACTGACACACACACACACACACACACACACACACACACACACACACACACACACACACACACACACACACCTGAGAAGTACTTGATGTGGGCCCTTGCATACTAACAGGTGCCACATTCACCTCTAACCTTCTTTTCTTCCTTTTCTCCTCGAGCATGCGTTTGGCCCTCGATCGTCTTTGATCACGAGAATCCTTCTTTTTTGTGTTATTCATATTCTTTGCGGTTGCTCCTTCATTTTCATTTACTTGCACGCTGGAGTTGCTAGCATCTTTCATATTAGGTGGTTGTGCAGTAGAGAGGAAGATGGTAGACTCAACATCTATAGCTGGAGTTGGATGTTGAGGATGGATAATTGCACGCATGGCACTTGTGTTCTTTTTCAGCATGCACTCCATTACATCCTTAATTATTGTGGATTGACTTTCAAGATACTTATACGTCTCTTCACTTTCTGAAGCCATTATTGCAATCTTAATCAAAGTATTGCTTATAAGGCTAAACCGTGTTGCTATAATCGACTTTTCACTATCACTTTTCCCTCCAAAGTGTTTCTCTATGAATGCGTAAATAGGTTTGGGTGTTAGGCCCAAACTATCTGCCAAATCCACAATTGCCGCATGAGCTTTAGTTACATTTCTATGCGACCTTAACATATGAACTTCATGTGGACTAGCAAGTTGATGGTTGTGTTTAGGCTCAAATTCAGCCACATGTAGTTTGTTATTTGAGCCTCTCTTCAGAATCAATCGGGCAGGACAACCGCATCTAGCATTAGGCCTTATCTTTATTACACCACCATTCGGACGTGGCCGAGGATAGCCTTCCTTATAACATGTAAATGTCTTGCGTGTCAACACACCTTTAGTGTTCATATTCCAACTGTTAACCCGGACACTAAACCCTAGTTTTTGTGCATAAAAGTTATAAAATTGGAATGCACTATGCTCATCATCAAACTCCATACCCAGCTTCGGCACATAACTTTCATCCTCAGACTTGATAGAGTTGTCCTTGGGGCAATGACGTTCACCGCTTCCATGAGTATCACATTCTCTACAGACACTATCGTCAAGCTTTGGCACAGAACTGTCATTCCCAAAGTTGGTAGCGTCGTCCTTGGGGCGATTGTTATTGGAGCAATCACGCTCACTGCTTTCATCAGTATCATCTTCTCTAGCAACACTGCCAGCTTCTACAGGAGGGTTAGCCATCTCCTAAGACAAAGTATTAGACAAAAAAATCATGTACTTGTGGGTAACATAACTACCACATCAATTTCCACACTTGACAAACCATTAGATAAAGAAAACACACGCACACAGACACCATCTTTTCTTGTAAGAAGATACATATGCAAGCAACGCACCAAGAAGTTGAGATATGTTGCAAAAGGTTTTGAAATAACAGTGATCATGAAATCAAAGAGAAACATATAACGACATTACCAACAGCATTTTGAACAAGCATTCCACTAACGAATTATATATACATTCTAAACACAAACTTGTTGGGATCCCTCCCTCATTTTCTGAATGGCTAGTGAAATTTCTTCAACTCCTATAGTACAAGATAAAAGAATTTGTACCCCGTCGGAACCCCAGTAAGAAAATGCCCTTCCGTGCACCGGAGCCAAAGAAGCCGCCAAGTAGTACTCTGCCGGGAAAAAGACAGTTCATTTCATGAAAATCTTGAAAACGAGAGGGGGCGGGGGGAACAGCTCTAAACCCTAGTTATAGAACCTTCATCACCGAGACTGTAGGAGGAAAAATGCCCTTCCAACAACAGAAGCTACCAAAAAGGTCACACATAAAGAAAAATCAGACACAAACCATCAACATAATATTTAAAAAGAACAATGGTGGCCTAAACCCCCGCTTGCAGAATCACGTTCAGAGAGAGAAAGAGTAGGGTAGAATCAAACAGAGACCGCCACTACCCATTTTTCTATAGCATCAACCCCCACATAAATGGCTAAAACTCTAGAATAACACATACCCATCGCCATCACCCATTTTTCTACAGTACCAACCACCACCATAATACCTAAAACCCTGGAATCATGCATACCCATCAACCCATATCATGTTTCAGTGCAATATGAAACCTCATACCACAGAAAATTGTATTTCTAGAGAGGCAAACAAAAGAAACTCCAACCTCAAACACATGGGGAAAGAGACCATCACCATCTCGCAGAAACAAAAATGGTTATCACACCAAAATCCAAATCCACTCGAAATCCATGCTAAAAACACAAAACATGCCCAAATCTTGCGATTTTCTTCCCCTTTTTGTTCTTATCAGGACAATTGTGCCAAAGAATCAAAACCCATCGATTAAATTCCAACAACCAAAAAAGTAGCAGCAGAACCAAACACCAAGGAAGCAGAAGGGGGAAAACCGATGACAGAGAGAGAGATGCACAGAAATCCACTAACCGTGTTTGTGTAACAATGGGGGAGGGGTCTTGATGAATCCCTCTTGCTGCCAATTGTTAGCTTGAGCTTGTTTGGTGGAACCCGGTTGCACGGAAGCAAAAGGGGTGGCCTCCCTCTGCTTTTCGAGGACAAAACAGTGTTCGCAAGGGAAGCAGATCAGGTCATGCAGAACATGAGCGTTTTTGCTCATGCTGACATCGTGGCCATCCGATCTGCATTTTAAAAAGAAGCAGATCAGGTCATGCTGAAAATGAGCGTTTTTGCTCATGCTGATATCGTGGCCATCCGATTTGCATTTTAAAAAGCTCAAAAGTCAACAAAACCACGTGACATTCATCCAAAATGCAAACAGACGGCCAAGATGCCCGCATGAGCAAAAACGCTCATTTTCAGCATGACCTCATCTGCTTCCATTTTAAAAAACTCAAAAGTCAACAAAACCACGTGGCATTCATCCAAAATGTAAACAGACGGCTACGATGTCGGCATGAGCAAAAACGCTCATTTTCAGCATGACCTGATCTGCTTCCGTTCGCAAGAGCAGAATATTATAAAACAAAGGTGAAATGGAGGACGCGTTTTAAATAAAATAACA
Organism: Nuphar pumila; assembly: GCF_984573655.1. Classification (NCBI taxonomy): domain Eukaryota; kingdom Viridiplantae; phylum Streptophyta; class Magnoliopsida; order Nymphaeales; family Nymphaeaceae; genus Nuphar; species Nuphar pumila. The sequence goes on from NC_143253.1 coordinate 131,865,788, forward strand.
TCCCGTATCTCATGGATATCCAATGTCTCGGTATCCAAACACTCGAAAACCGTATTTTAAAGTGGGGCCCACGCGCACCTCCCCCCCCCACACACACAAATACAATCAAAAGTGAGATTGCATTGTGGTGGTCACACAGAATAACACGTCGTACAGTCTCATGCCGGCGGATCGGATCTTATCTGTCGTTTAGATCCGAATCTTAATTGGATTCAGTAGCCAAAGTCAGATCCTGTCTGGCTGAGGGGGCGGGTTTTGATTTTAACCTTTCATGTCCTCTATCCTCAGTTTAAACATGGCAAGTCGGGGTAGAGCTCTGATTTTTCTGTCTCATGCAGCACGTTAGATGAAGGAGAGAGAAGGAATAGAGTGTTTTATGTTAGGTTATATATATAGTAGTAACTTGGGATGAGGTGAGGCGGGGGCAAGTAGGGGTGGCAAAACCTGCCATGACCCGCCAACCTGCCTCTTAGGCGGGTTCCGGGTTGAGCAAAAACGAACTCGTTTAATAAATCGGTTGACCCGCCTAACCCGTTTATTAAACGGGTCGGGTTCGTGTTAGGGGTATGCCAACCTGGCTGACCCGTTTAATAAACGGGTTAGGCGGGCGGGTCAACCCACCAACCTGACCCGCTAACCTGTCAACCCGTTTACCCGACCCAACCAGTTTATTAAGCGGGTTGGCAGGTCGTGTCAGGTTACCCGTTTAATAAACGGGTCAGGTTCGGGTTGAGGTATGCTGACCCGCCAACCCGATCCGATTGCCACCCGTAGGGGCAAGAGTAAGTTAATCCTCATTTTCATCTCCACAAGGGTTTTGATTTTAACCTTCATCCATCCATGTAATATTTCTCGTTTTATGCCCTCCATCCCCGGTCCAAAAAGGCGAGGGGGGGAGAGAAGCCCTGTTTCCCCAAATCCACTGCCATCTCTATCGAATTTTGCATCTGAATTTGATCGTGTTTGCAATGCTTTGTGATTTTTGGATTTTAATAGTAAATTGCTATCACTACACTTTTTCAAGGTTAGTAAAACATTAGAAAAGTACAAGTTGGTCACAGGATCATCCTCACTCATGACCGAAGCAAACATTAATTTGAAGATGAGTAATGTAAAATGTCAGATTTTAAACTAGATGGATTTGGATTCGGTTTTAACTAATTTCATTTGAATCTGAATCTGATTAGGTCAGACCTATGTCTCACGGACACACCATTTTCAGTGCTTCTACATGACAACATGGGCGGGCAAAATGCTATTATTTTATTAATTCTATGAATTATTTCAACTTCAATGCATTTTTTACTATTAAATATAAAAAAAAAAATTATTACAAATAAAAAATCAGTGCCCTCATTTCTTATTTTTCAAAAAAAAATCTGAACTTGAGGTCAAACCTGTGTCACGTGTCCTTATGTCCACGTATCTTAGAGTCAAACTTAGTAATACCAATGTTTTGGATTTGGGACGGATATCCTACCAAATTCAAATCCATTTAGTTGGATTCTGTAGGTACCGAGCATCCAATTAACAAAGGGATTCAGATTCAGTAGGGAGTCTTGCATCAGATTTTGAATCTGGATCCATTAATCTGATTATATTTATATATTCAATTAGCTTAAAATGGGTATATATCCTGAAAAAAAATATAAATGTGTAGCTGGATTTGGATTTGGATTTGGATTTAGATTTGGTAGTATTTTATACATATAAATTTGAGTCCGACTCCAGGTCGGATTTAGCAAGGTCCGAGTAGGTCAGATTCAGTAAAACATAATCCGACCCATTACTACTTCCTCTTGAATAGGAATTGAGAAAGGGAACGGATCGATTCCAAAGTGATGGACCACTCTTCTGATTGGTCAGTCTAGGTGTAAGCCAATTCAGGTTTGATTGATGATGACAAACGTTTAAAATAGCAAAATAATGAAAGCCAATTTCTCGTGAAATTGAAAACCTTCAATTTTCACCATTTTTATCAGCAAAATGCATAAACTAAAATTACATTTTTTTTGTATTTGTTAAGATGAAGTAAAAAAACTAAAAGAAGTACTATTTTTTTTCATTAAATAGTCCCTATATTGCTACATATCGTGATAAACTTGTATTTTTTGTAAATGATAATATCACGGTGTTTTGAAAATACCGTGATATTTTAGCTGTTTAAAACACCGGCCAAAACATCTTTTTTGTCATTGTTTCAAAAAATGTCACCGACATTGTCACGGGGGTTGATGGGTTTCATCAAACCGGACTTTAATGGGGTTCAAATTTTGAACCAAGTCATGAACCAATATGAATAGGGTTTCCTTGGACATCAATCCCCATGCGGATTTACCAGTTGGGTCCTCACAATTTTTGCCCTCCCCGTTTCTCTAGATCCAACCTGTTTGCATCTCTACTCATCGAAATGGGTCTGATCCAAACCCAGGCTCACCTATAACGACCCGAGCGTCTAATTTACCTGACCAATTAGTCCTACATTAACCAATTGAAAGAGATCCATGTTATGGACTTGCATCTTGGAGAACCTTTTCACTAGAGGTTAATCTACATTTATATTTGATCTATGTAAGTCAGGTGTGTAATTATGTGTTTTAAAAATTATTGTAATCAAATGAGATAGTTGCATCGTTAAGTCGCCACAACCAAAGGGATCTTAGATTCGGATCCGAGAGTGATTGTCCTCTAACCTGACTATTTTTTTTATATTTACATGGAGAAACCACCAACAAGATCAAAGACCTAGCCATGCTGGATCTGCCTTTCGTACTTGCGATCACTGACCTGGCAGCGTAAAACTGTAGTCATCTGACGCCAAAAAATCTTTTGACAATTCCAATTGTAAAAGTAGAACTGATGGAGCAGTTACACAATTGTCCATCATCGTTGATCCCACGCGAGGTGGCCTGGCCCAAGTAGCTCCAGAAAAGGCGGATCCAACTAAGTCAACAAATATAACGACCCAAACTGGGGCCTCTCGAGCCCTGATTCGTGGACGTTAGTTCTTGGAGGAAAACAACTTCAAAATTATGCTAAACTTTTTTTCATAATAACTGAAAGTCTATACATCTATTAATAATAACAATTTCCATCCAAACAAAATTGCCCAATTACATAAGCGAAATAAACAAAAACATAAAAATGAATCATACTTAAAATGCGGAGAAGTCTGGTGGTAGTTGAGTCAAAGTTTTAGATTAATTCCTCTTGTTTGTAGGAGTTCATGAACCTACAGTTGCAACCAAGAGAGGGATTGAGTCTACAACTCAGTCAGTTTTCATTTACAAATAGACATGATCGTTACAACTGTAATGGGCTCTAAGCTTCTAGTCTTAGTTTAATTTGTTGATTAAGTACACATGTTTATAGATTTTACCCAATTTACCATTCTCTATATTATCATTCTTAAAGTAGACATTCTCATTTTACTTTAATTAGTTATTTCAAAAATAACCCCGTTAGGCGTAACAACCTGTATAGACAACTTCAAGTCTATGGCGTTGGCTAGACATATGAACCACTCACAACAATATAGTCAAAATCGATTCAGACTATAGATATAAGTGTTGCAGCTGCTCGCCGGTTGAAAGCCGAAAACCCAAAAGTATTCATCAGTAGTTAGTCAAAAAACTTGGGCAATTATACATGCTTCCAAGGTATCAAGAAGTTATACTTGCTCCCAAGGTTTTGTGGTTCATGTTATATTTTACATGTATCTAGTGAGCAATGTTTTAACTCTTAAGGGTCACCAAAGAATTTTTAAGCAAATCTCAAGGTACACACATCAAAAATGCCTTAGACTATGTCTAAACTAATAGAGTTTCTTATCATATTCTGTGTGGTTATCCTATGCACATTATTCTTTTAACTTTCATTTCTTAAAGTTAGTGTCTTATACAATCATCAATGTATGTTTACTAACTACTTTTAACACGTATTCACATGTCATATATTTAAGGATAATGATCCACCACAGACTTATTAAATCACAACACTTTCAATGCCCGTTACAAGGCATAGGCGCGATATTCTCATGACAGACCCTATCCCGCAACTCTGAAACTCTACACTCAAATTTTTACATGCATTAATATTATAATTTTATCCATACATGATACATTCATAATTTAAATCATGTTATAAAGCAAAAAACATATAGCATTTATCATCTCATTTAAGCATCATACAAAATATCAAGACTATAGATTCTTAAGCATGCTAAACAATTGTCTATTTACAATAAAATAAAATTGGCATACTTAAAGCACATGGAATCATATCGCAGGATGCCTAAACTAATCAACATGCATTTTATTTAATTAAAGAGGAATTTACAAATGTTTACTTACATGTAATGCTTAAATTCTGACTTTAAGGAATAACCTTAGCTTTCTTGCAAGTTTTGATCTGAAATAAATGAATTATTTTGTATCATCATTTAAAGTTTCATCTTTATAAAAAATTATGAAAATACCTCTAAGCTTTAATGCCAAACTCTGACTTTGTTCTTTAAGGGTTTATCGTTACATCCTCTGCTAATGAATCTTACTCGAAGAGGAGAGTCCAAGAATCCAAAAATCATTTGAATCTGATATCGGGATATCAAGTTATGCCTTGTTTACTAATCTGGCATATTGAGGATAAAATGATCTTTTTACCTTTTGACCACCACTAGTTTAATGTACTTTCTTTGATTTATTTTTGTCTTTACACCACATCTTTACACTATACCTAACTCATAATCTTTCAATTAAATTTTGGATCCAAATCCACTCTTATTCCAAAGCTGATCATATAAGTTTTTCAACTGCAACTCTGACTAGATCTTGGATCCAATACGCCTGATATAAACCTTTTCATGATAGTTTGGTACAAGTTCGACGTCAACAATGGAGAAGACTTGAATTTGGATTAAACTCAAATAGATCCAATTAGTTCTGGATTCACTTTAGGTACACATGATCTGATTTAAGTTTGGATCCAAACTTGGATTCAGTTCATATTAAAAAATCGAAGTCTTTGTCATCTCAATTTTCACTCCGCTCCATGTACCCGTCCCATTTCACTTATATATATACATCTGACTGACTTAGTAGTCTAGATTGAGTCGCTCTAACTCAATCGTGAAGCCGACTCGATCTAGACCAAGTCGGTCTACCAAGGCCCATATCGAGTCAGTTTGCTCTGAATATGAATCAGGCTTGGTCTATTCAGACTGAGCCGATCTGCCAAGAAAATAGACCTGACTCGATCTGTCCAAACCAAGTTGGTCTATCAAAATCAAGTCAGACCCGACTCAGTCTGTTTCAGTCAGCCAAATGTAAATTAGACCCAACTCAATTTGTTCAGATTGAGTCGGTCTATCGAAATAAAATAGATATTACTCGATTTATTCAGACCGAGTTGATCTGCTGATAATACATAGACCCGACTCAGTCTGTCCAGACCGAGTCAATCTATTGCAATTGTGATTTTTTTTTGCTGCTTGGCTCGGTCTGGGCATGACCAACTCGGTCTGGGCATGACCAACTCGGTCTGTCTGCCACACGAGTCGAGACATTGTCTTCCCCTCTTCTCTGTTGTGCTTTTGGCAACCCTACCATTGTTGGGGCTGCCAGAGTTCACTGTGATCGGGGCGACACCATCTGTAATCACCGATGGCCGATGGCTGCCTACCCTTTTTCTCTTTTTTTTTTGTCACTGATAGCCAGCTTGTGATTGTTGGCGTCCTTTATTTTTTAAAGAGAATGGAAGAAAGATGATTAAAGCTTACCTGTAGCCGACGGTGGCATCTGTCGCTGCCACTATGCCTCCTCTTCTTCTTCTCTTTTTCTTTCAAAGTTTTTCTCTTTTAATCTATTTGCCAAAAGCTATTGAAAAAAAAGGAGTAGAGTACTCATGGCTTTTACAGCCATGGGTGAGAAGCACCCGTTAACCCCCCCTCCCCCAAGAGTCGGACCTGTCAAGAGGCCAATGAGACTTGGGCCTCAGGGCCCTGGGCCCAAAAAAAAATTAGGGGCCCATTTTTAATAGGGATTCCGTTTTCAATAGGGGCCACAAAAAAAATGGAGGCGCTGCTAGGGATGGCAGCGGGGCGGGGGACAAGGTCTCCACCCCCGTCCCGCCTCAAGATTTTATCCTCCACCCTCGCCCCGCCTCCTTGACGGGGATGAATTTTATCCTCCACCCCCGCGTTCATCCCCGTTTCATGTCCTCCATCCCCGATTCAAACGGGGATGAGGCAGGGCGGGGCGGGGATATTGCGGGGAAAAGTGGTTGGGGCGGGGATCGTGGCGGGGTGGGGCGGGGAAAAGTGCACGTCCATCCCCGCCTCCACCCCCGGACAGGGATGAATTTTAACCTTTGTCCCCGCCTCCATCCATGTTTCATACCCTTCATCCCCGGTCCAAACGGGGCGAGGCGGGGTGGGGCCACGCTTTCTCCCGGTCCACTGTCATCCTTAGGCGCGGTCCTCGAACTCCTACTATTAATATGGGGCTCAAAAAATTCCGAAGGGTTGCCCCAAAAGTCCTACTATTAATAGGGGGCCTATTTCTAGGAAACCCATTTTTAATAGGGGCTCAAAAAATTTGCCCTGCCCCTGAACTCCTACTTATTAATAGGGGACCCATTTTTTCCCTCAGCCTCAGGCCCATAGAGCCTACGCCGGCCCCCAACCTGACTCTCTCCTTCTCAGCCGGCCACAAGAAACGACGTCGTCATGTTCTCCTGGTGCGGCGATCAAGGTATGCTCGGGTGGGCCTGTGAAACGTCAGCGCCGGCACAAACTAGGTGCCTTCGATTTCCCTCATATCGACGTCAACAGGGACCTCTGTTCTTTCAGTCCAACTCCAACGCCGTCGAACTTCGAACCAGGACCAGTAGGGTGTTTCTGCATACCTTGAACCAACCGACCTCAAATACTCCCACCACTGAGATGGAAAAGGTCTCTCCTTTGTAATTTGTTTATTTCTTTCCCATTTAATAAACAGGCCTAGCTCAAGCTTTAAAAAAAAACAAAAAAACCAAGAATATGTTTATATATATATATATATATATATATATATATATATATATATATATATATATATATATATATAAACAACGGTTCATATTGCATTCGAAGTTTACCGTAGAATATTATTTTAAGGCAATCCATTGGATTCTGGGTTGCCTGGTTTTTACATGTAATCCCGCACCTAATGGAGATGTGACAGATCTACGTGGTCCACGCGTAACCACATTACTGTATGTGTGGTACTAACATGAGGTTCTCCGCGCCCATGAAAAACGGATATGGATGGATACGTGGATTGCATCCCTCATTCAACTGCAAGTAGACGCTCTTTCATCGTCCATCTGAGAGATGGACAACCCTCGCTCTATGCTCCGTACGATCAGGAACATCTGAAAATACGTGTGAGGGCACAAGTGACACGCCGAAGCCTAACTCCAAACTGCCGTATCTTTTTTTTTTTTTTGAGAGATACAAATTGCCGTATCTCGTACACTCGATCTCTGTGTGGAGGAGAGGAGATGGGCAGTTTCGTCTGCTACAATGGCGTCCCACGTCTTCCTTCAACGGCCAAGATCCCACCATATCTATCTCCCTCCGGGAAGACTCTCCCCACATCATCATCATCCTCCAGGTAATGAAAAACTCTGTTTTGGGGGGCTGTTAGCTCTGTATCTGTGGTACCAACTGACGTTTTATATGTCTTCGAGGTGTTATATGTGATTATTTGAAGTATTACTTGGGAATCACTTCAACCCACCTAAAGCCACAGATGTTCACCAACATGTGCTTATTGCAGTTACATGGGTGCCCACCAACTGTTTGGTGGATAGTAATGTTGTTGGTGGAGCTATCTCCTCAGTAGAATGAATTTGTGGGGTTATTAACTTTTTTTTTTATGTTGTGGTTGTTGGTTCTTTTTTCACGTTGATTTCAGAGTTGTTGAGTATAATTAGATTCAATTTTTAGCGGGGAAGTAGCCATTTTCTTTCCTGTCAGTTCCTTTTGAAGTGGGCCGTTCTGTATATGAATTCCTCTTTTCTGTCTCATGCTAGTTGTCAATGGAAAAGGAAGAATTCTGCCAGCATGGTTGCTTATAGAGCCAGTTCCCGGAACATCCGAGTCTTCGCTATTTCTACTGTACGTACTTTTTCACCTTCATCATGGCTATTAAAGTTAATAGCAGGAAGGGAGAAATATACATGATTATCTTGATGTTAATAATTACTTACAAGGCATCGTTGAAATTAATTAGATTTCTATTCTTGTAAAGAAGAGTAGCATCTTACAGTTGTATTAAATATAGTGTTTTCCCATAAAATGCAGAGGCATATAATGCCAATGATCATGTGAGCTTGATGCTAAGTGGTCATATTTTTCTCATGCCTGCAATCATGTAACATGCTTAATTATGTCTGCTCATGTATAGTGCGCACTCTGTGTTATTTTAGAACAGCAAACAACTTGGTCTTCAAAATAATTTCACAGCTTATGAAGGCCCTGTATTGAGATAAATGGAACCCGTAATAAGATACCAAGCAATTGATGCCCGTTACCTATAAAACTTACCCCAGTTTTCCAACAACAACCACAACGCCTTCATCCCAAACAATTGGGGTCGGCGATATGTACCAAAAAGAAAATCATTTTGGGTCCTCCACATGAATTCTTCTCCTCCAATCATTTCTATCCAATCATTACCCCAGTTTTCCGATCAATTTTATTACTGAGTGTTAATCTGTTGCAGCTTGTTTACTTTTACCATTTTGAACTGGATTCACAAAGACAGAGGCAACAGTATGACTGTAGAAATAAAAAGGGATCATGCCGTGTTCTTTTCTTCTTAAAAGGTGTTGAGATCCAAATTTTAACCACCACTGTTTCCATATTCCACACTCGTGCTGTATCTAGTAATGGCACATTTTTGTAATTCCACCAATAGAATAAGTGATCCTCACAAATGTGCATCTGTGCCTCAATCAGCATCTAAGAATCCAGGGAAAGACTCCCTTCTGGAAAAAAACATGAAGAAGATATGGAAGAAGTCAATAATCATTGATCTATAAGTTTAATATGTGCTTTTCCAAATTTATATGCAAATACATGAATAGACGGCAGTTTAAGGTACTGTAATTTCCACCTTGTGGATATAATTTTTCAGCAAGCCATGTTTTGAGACCAAATATAAGGAGAAACAAATATCATGTATACCTCCTTCAATTGTTAAAGTTGCTAATTGTTGTACAATTCAGGTGTCATCAAGAAAAGGAACTGCAGATGACAAGGTGATTATGGTAGATCCTTTGGAGGCGAAGCGCCTTGCTGCAAAGCAAATGGAAAAGTTGCGAGCCCAAGAGAAGTTTAAAGTAATTTCTTCCCCAAGGCTTTAATTTCAATATCAGTTCTTGCTTCATGGTACTCATTTTTTTACAGAACTGAATTACATGCTAGAATTTTGTGGAATCTAATGGTCTTGCAAGAAATAGCAGTCATAGCTATTATGTGTTTTACTCCATGTCATGAAGTTATTGTATTTTTGCAAGTATAGCTGACAACAAAATCTAGTCTGAATAATTAAACATTTGTGAAGAATGGTTGTGTGTCGTTTCATCAAAATAACTTTTTGTTTTCCGTTCTTACTTTTTGGAATAGCCAAGGGACTTGTATAAAGTCCTTTTCTTGATAGCCAAGCTGGGAGATAGCACCCTGTGGGATTCGTTCCTATAACCCCCTCAGTTGAAAATGCAACTCTACCAGTTTGGCTATCACATTCATGGCTATTAGCCATGTAATGTGTAATGTGTAATGTGTAGCATGGAAAGTACCTTGGAAAATCCTTGCTGCATGGCCCTGTCAGGGTTGGTTTGGTGCTGATATTGTTATTTGTGCTTCTGCTGTTGCTGATGCTGAGAAACTTTATCATGAATTTTCCTGTGATTAGAGACAATCTGGGTATCTGGGTAGTATGGCTCTTTTGGTTTTTTATGTTGGCCCCCATTCGTCCTTCAAACCATGCCTAGGTTTGGTTATCATTGGGATGCCTGATCTTTTCTACATTTCTTTTAAGCATAAAGTAGTAATCAAGGGGCATCAAATGGAAGACAATTGTTTATGAGACGGGTTTTTTTAAATTTACTGGAATGGAAGACTCCAGACTAGGTTTTACAGAAAGCAATCTTTATTTTTTATTTTCTCAATTGTATGGTATCCAACATCTCTTGCATCACTTTTGACTCTCAATACTTGATATAGCACCTATCAATTCAGCTCTTATCAGTAAGTTTTACGTAAAAGATAACCCTGTTATATACCAGAATCTTTCTTGAATAAAGTGTTTTCCTATTTGTTTCTTCTAAGAGGAATACCAACATCTTTAAGCTGACACCAGCATATCCAAATTAGGGATTGATGGTGTTATGGTTTGACTTGTAGTTCGGAAACCCCTTGTGGTGCAATACAATGATTCAAGGATCACTAGGAAACATCAATTGTCTGGATTTAGACTGTCTAATGAGAACTTCTATAGGACTTGATGGGTGCAGTTTTTCAATGGAAGTTAACCAATGGGATCCTCCATTTTCAGTGTGGAATTTGAAAATGATGAAGCCATGAACATGAATGAATTCCAACCAACTGTAAAGATTCCTGCTTTCTGTTTGGTTGTAAAATATAACTATTTCTTAGTTGACCATCTTCAAGCACAATGTTTCTCAATTATCAAGTTCTGGAGCTATCCATCATACATTGATGTGCATTGTTCCAAGAGAAAATTGCCTCAAGGAATTTCCATTAGCCTATTAGGGGCTTGTACACTCCATCAATGATAAGAGATTGGAAAAGGAAATTGTGGACATTTCAACAAGTTATCTGTATTAAAGTATCAGATGCAACAATAGAAGTGGGCATTTGAATGCCGAGCCACTCATGTACTTAATTAGATATCTAAAGGAGATTGACCACCCCTATAAGTATTCCTATTGCTTCTATTCTAATGAAAGTGTTCCCAACCATATTTGGCAACTGAAAGTTTCATCCATTTTGGTGATCCTCGTCAGTTTGGATTCTTGACATCTACAGAGAGGACGACACATTCGATCACTTCCTTCTTAGGTTCCTTAATTTTAGCTGCCTTATCTGGTTTAATCATGATGTTTTGTCTGGTCTAGTTATGGTCTGCTCATTCTGAGAGTTGCTGATAACTTTTGGATACTTGGTACAATACTACACCCATTTTCTCAAATTACAAAAATGAAAACAAAAACGGAAATAGCAATTTCAGATGCATATGTCAGTACTTAATTTGGTGTTGGATACTTCAATAATCTGAAATTTGGGGACTGGGTTTCTCTACTTGAACTTGCTCTCATATAGAGCTTAAATGATGAATTTTCAGTGTCTCATTTTGTTTCAGAATCTCCAATTTACTTAACAGCAAGCTGCTTCTACCTATAAGCTCACATTCTGGTGATGGCAGTCTAGGAACCTATAAGGCTAAACTTGTAGAATTTAGGCTTTTCTCAGGAGCTGGCTGTTAAATTATGTATATATAAATATATATATATACATATACTTATATATATACATTTGTATATATATATAAGTATATATACGTATATATATATACATAATATAGCTTTTTCTGTTTTGTATAAACCAAAAACCTGATAAGGGTGTTTTGGTAATTTCATCTGTACTTTTTCTTTTTTACCTTTTTCCTTTTTTTCTTTCTTTTTCCCCTTTTTCTTTTTACTTTTTCCTTTTTCAGTTTTTGACTTTTAGGACCATAAGGGGCCCCACCTATCTAGTCGTTGGGGCCCCAACAGTCATATTTATGACCGTTGGGGCTCCCAACGACTAGAAGGGAGCCCCCTTTATGGTCCTCCTTTATGCTCTCCTCCTCTATATAAAGAGGAGGCTCCCCCTTGTAAATGTATGGGTTTTTCACCCTTCTCTTTCCTTCAATAATATCCAACTTATGACTTTAAGTCATTTTCACTTTTGAGAGTTTTGTGTGTGCACTTTTAGTGCTTGTGTTCTTGACTCTTGTGGTCACTCTTTAAGAGTGCCTTTTGCTTTATTTGTGCTTCCGCCTCTTTTCATTACACTGGCAACCTTTGCAAGATGGGGAGTGGGTGTCTTCTTGGTCCACATGCAGAGGAAAGTGCTCAATGCCCCCGTGTTCTTGAAATCCTTATGGATGCTGGCCTTGAGTGCTATCTTCACTAGATGCAATTTGAATTCCAATCTCAAGTATCTAGAAATGTTGCAGAATTTAGGCTTTTGTCAGAAGCTGGCAACCTTTGCAAGATAGGGGAGTGGGTGTCTTATTGGTCCACATGCAGAGGAAAGTGATCAATGCCTCAGTGTTCTTGAAATGCTTATGGATGCTGGCGTTAAATGTTATCTTCACTAGATGCAATTTGAATTCCAATCTCAAGTATCTAGAAATGTTGCAGAATTTAGGCTTTTCTCAGAAGCTGGCAACCTTTGCAAGATGGGGGAGTGGGTGTCTTATTGGTCCACATGCAGAGGAAAGTGATCAATGCCTCAGTGTTCTTGAAATGCTTATGGATGCTGGAGTTAAATGCTATCTTCATTAGATGCAATTCGAATTCCAATCTCAAGTATCTAGAAATGTTGTAACTTTTACTGATGTTAATTTTTCATGGTTATGTTGCTCCATGGTTGTCATGAGTGCCAGAACTGGTTGCAGTAAAACATAAAATAACTCTGATTTAATCTTTTACTTGTACAAAATAACCTTGATGAAGAGACAACGTCAAATTGAAGCAATCAATGGAGCATGGGCAATTATTGGTCTTACTGCTGGCTTGATTGTTGAAGACCAAACTGGAAACGGTATTCTAGCTCAGGTGAGTTTAACATTCTCTATGTGTGTGTATGGCTGTGTGCTCGCACAAGTGTGTGTGTGTGTGTGTGTGCGCGCGCGTGAGAGAGAGAGAGAGAGAGAGAGAGAGAGAGAGAGAGAGAGAGAGAGAGAGAGAGAGAGAGAGAGAGAGAGGTGTTTTCATCAGTTGACATAGTTCTTTTTCTGTAAGCAGTTGGCTGGATATTGGAGCGCGGTTTCTGCTTTCCTACAGAAATTTAGCCCACTATGACAAATGCTACCATCTCCTCATACCATCATTTTGCATAAGGCCAAGTTTTTTCTTCCTTTTTTCTTGTGGCTACAGAGATTCAAGATGTATCATGGGAGAGCCTTCTAACTGTGAGGCTGATAACTTTTACTTTGTAACACATTCGATTGTTTGTTCTCCCTTCACAACAGAAGATGCAAAGATCTCTTCATCTAAAATGAGTACTTCAGGCAATTAAAAACCATTATACATGCATGATAGTTTACACATACAAACTTTGGCATAATTCTAAACTTTCTGAGATTTATGTTCATACAAGGCATTTTCAGTGCCATTCCTTCAAGACTATCAAACAACCTTCTTTCAAGGAGAAAAACGAAAACATAATAAAATTCCCGTATCAACGGTTTGTATATTTGGTGTACAAGTCTGTGTTTGGTAAAATCTATGTAAGTGCTTTCTCCAAGGGGTGTTATCGTACTGGGGTGGGGCCTTGGCTACTAGACAGGTGATCAAGGTTTGATTCCCATGAGTGTTTCCTCTCTGTGCAAGCCGATGCCCAGCATAAGCCCCGGGGGTGGGAGATCTAGCCTTGGAGTTTTATGCTGGTGGCACGATGACGACCATAGGTATGGCAGGTTGAGCCAGTGCGATTAGGTCTTCATGCTGGGTGTAAATCGAAAAAAAAGTATGTTCTGCTACTTGAATACTGGTTTGTTGCTGTTAGTCTCATGTTGCCATACCCTTACTGCTCTCGGGTGTATAGACTTGTTCAAATGGAGAATTTTTTTCTTATCCAAAAGATAAACATCTTGACATTGAAGTTTTCTAGTTTCTCCGGCTAGTTGGAGGAATGAACTACGATACCTGAAAAATATATCGTGAAAGAGAAAAAAATAAAATAAAATAAAATAAACTGAGTTACAATTGCTAACACTTTAGCTGAAACAGTCAGACTGAAATACCCCAACAAAATGCAGGAGCCTGTTTCGTCTCCTTTTTCATTTCCTTCCATAAGGCAGGGAGAAGCCTAACATATTAACAATGGCATTACGCTCATAGTCCAAAAAAAGAACGTGTCATTTGGCCTATAAATCAGAAGGCTTCTGATTTTAGTTGATGGGGATGTGAACTTCTAACCATTTTCAGAGGTCATGCCTATATAATATACAACGATTCCCCGCTTGTCAAATTAAACTTGCCTTCTTCAACTTGGGTGTTGAATATATCCTTTGGTTTTGTTGAGAGAAATCCAGCATTGTACCACTTAAGAACAGTGTTGTATATTTATCAACAAAGAGAATTAAGTCTGCTACTTGTATCCATTTGGGTTCTGTAAGACCTCATTTTACCTTTCGTCAATATGATATCAATTAGCTGTTCCATCTGCATATTTACTTCATGAAAGAATTGACTTTTTTCCTTTTTGGATAACGATTCAATAACAATGGTTTGAAGGTGATATTCCCTCTACCTCTACACCCACACCCACATCTAATTAACAAATAACAGGCTCTGTTTCATATTTGCACAAAAAAACAAAAATAAGAAAGAGGCTTTAGAACAAGAGAAGATACAGTAAGAAGTCCTTAACAATTGAATGGATGTGAACAAAGAAAAAGGAAGGAACAGATCACTCAAGATCTACAATTCCAAAGTTGGAGAGAAGAATCTTCAGTTGATCCACAAAATCTGAACCTGTTGCATACTCGGTCAGCAACCCAAACATTGCCCATCTGCAGCCATAGAAAACCAACACCAACACCAACTATTCAAATTCCACTAAATTTCATCTGTATAGAAAGCAATAAATCAATAAAAAATGTTTGATGGGTGAACCCAAAAATCACAGAAATTGCAGAAAAAAATTTGTTGGCTGCATCCAAACTTCACAGATCAGTTTCTTCCTTGACTCGGAAGGCTAGATTTGTTGGGCTGCATCCCAAACTCACAAATTTGCAGAAAAAAAATGTGGATGTAGATCCTCACGGATAGAACCACGTTAAAATCGTGTCTCTTGATCTGTGTTTTGCATTTTCGCAATTTCAAGATACCAAACGAAAAATGAGATGCCATGCCCATATAACGTCTTTCCGTGACGAAGAGCCTCTGTGAACCTGCACAAATGACCAAAGACTGAATTTAGCCCAAAGAGAAGATATCTCTTAAATTATAAAAAAGAAGAGAAGGATGCGATATAATTGTATACAACTATAATTTATTTAGGTAGAATGAGATAACTTGATGGTTAGGTCATATTATCATAACTTGGAGGTTTTAGGTTTGAATCCCATGGGGGTTATCCTCTAACTTGCATAACAAAATAAAAATAAAAAACTCCAAATTATTCATCTTTGTGTGAATTTTTCCATATCTAAGCCCTGCTAATGACATTCAACGCCTGTAATCCTATTGACTAAAGTCTTGAATGTGTCTTCATGTTCAATTTTGAGAAATATGTCACCATCGAAAATGGCACCAACATAAACTCACAATCACAACATGAAGGTGAAAAGAACATGCATACTATTCGGGTTAAGGTTTGGTTCTTGGATCCAAATCAGAACTTGTGAAGATCAATTCAAAGACCAGCTTTCCAGAGGAAGAGAAGGCTAGCTTAGAGGTCAAAGATAATATTTCTAACAAGGTGAAACATGTTACCTTGGTGACTAAGATTCCTAGAGAAGAAAGAAGACCTACTGTTTGAGGAAAGAGATTGTTATGATATGCATGAAGATTAGATGTATTGGCTGGTTCAGGAAAAAAGATATTGGTTATCCTTGTAATTCACGCATTACAAGAATTTTTAACGATGGACGCTATCCGATGTTAATTCGTCGCAAATCCGTCGCTGAATTGTTTAGCGACGGATTAGCGATGGATAGCGTTCGTCGCAATTCCTTGGTCACTAATTAGCGATAGAACTGATATGTCGTTACTTTGCGACGAGTTAGTGAATATCATGATCTGTCACGAGTCCGTCGCTAAATAAGCACTGATTTGGTTTTATGACAGATACATATCCGTCACGGAAATTTAACGATGAATATGTATCTGTCTCTGAATTTCGTCGCCAATTTAGCGATGGATTACATTCTGTCGCAAAACATCGACTGATTTAATTTTTGAGACAGATAAATATTTGTCCCTAATCTGTCGTTAAATTTGCGACGGATATTATTTATCGCCATTTTGCAACTGAATTTCTTCGAAAAATTCATCGCTGAATATTAGCGACGGATAATATCCGTCGTTAATCCGTTGCAAAATTTTAAAAAAATAAAACAATTTTGTTTGAAATATAAATATCGAGAAAAAAATTTCTTGTTATACAATTTATATAAGTTGTGTATAAAAGACAAAGTACACATAAAAAATACATATGCAAAGTAGGTGAAACAAAATTAACACAAGTTATAAGTGAAACAAATTTAACAACCCAGTATAATCCTCGCCAAGTTCTAATTAGTTATAAGTGAACATATACAAAGAGTTTCATTTGAAACAAGTACGTAAAACAAATTCAACACATGAAGCTACTTCTTGTCAAGATTCAGAGCATCATCCTCTTCATTGTCTCGATCTGCCCCTCCATCCATGCCTCCATCAGCTCATCTACGCTGATCATCTCCAGCATCCTACAATAGAACCAA